>NC_133652.1:158751804-159066669 GCF_009905375.1 Apium graveolens | reverse complement strand
AATATTTTGCTTTTCTAATGCATATTTACTTAATACCAGCTATGCACTTGGGTCGTCCCATTCACATTTTTACTCTAGATCTCAAAGGAGTACCTGATATTATTCTTTGATTCTTTTTCTTCTTCTTTTGATAAGTGAGGTTTATCAGCACTTAGTACATTCAGCAGTTTTACTAGAATCAGAACTTAAACAGATGAGTAGCATTATTCTAATTTGGGACTTAGTAATAAGATGAATAAAGTAAACTAAACTAAGCTCAAGTATCAGAATTTGCTTGTGTCATAAGATTTCCACAGAAATAATTACTTCTTTCATGGGATCATTTGTTTATTGAAGACTAGTAGGTCAGTATCTAGCACAATTATCCTCATAGGATTGAATGATTACTTAAACAGATATATCACTTATTAGAGTTAAGAGATATATATCAGACAACAGTCAGTACTTAAAAACATTTATCAATTAAGCACAGAATACACAAAGAGATTAATTCTGTAAATACTGATCATAAAGTCTGATAACATAGAACAAGTTTAAGCAGATTTAGAGAAAGAACCTGAAATCATTCCAAGTTCATTTACCAATCTTGTAAAGGTAGCTTCACACAGTGGTTTTGTGAAGATATCTGCTACTTGTTGATCTGTGGGAACAAAATGCAATTCCACTGTACCTTCATCCACATGTTCCCTGATGAAATGGTACCGGATGCTGATGTGCTTTGTCATAGAGTGTTGAACTGGATTACCTGTCATAGCAATAGCACTTTGAATATCACAGTAAATAGGGATTTTGAAATATGTTAACCCATAATCCAGTAACTGATTCTTTATCCAAAGAATCTGTGCACAGCAGCTTCCTGCAGCAATATACTCTGCTTCTGCAGTTGATGTGGAAATTGACTTTTGTTTCTTGCTATACCAAGAAACCAATCTGCCTCCAAGAAATTGGCAGCTTCCACTTGTGCTTTTCCTGTCAATTTTGCAACCTGCAAAATCTGAATCTGAGTAACCTATTAATTTAAAATCTGATTCTCTAGGATACCATAATCCTAGATCAGCTGTTCCTTTAAGATACTTAAAGATTCTTTTTACAGCTGTTAAGTGAGGTTCTCTTGGATCTGCTTGAAATCTTGCACAAAGACAGGTAGCAAACATGATATCTGGTCTACTAGCAGTTAGATAGAGAAGTGAGCCAATCATACCTCTGTAATCAGTAATATCTACTGAATTACCAGTATCCTTATCCAGTTTTGTTGCAGTGGCCATGGGAGTGGATGCACTTGAACAGTCTTGCATTCCAAATTTCTTCGGCAAGTTTCTGGTGTACTTAGATTGACAAATAAAAGTGCCTTCTTCACTCTGCTTGACTTGAAGGCCCAGAAAATAACTAAGTTCTCCCATCATACTCATCTGATATCTTGACTGCATTAGTTTGGCAAACTTTTTGCAAAGTTTGTCATTTGGAGACCCAAAAATGATATCATCAACATAAATCTGGACCAAAAGTAAGTCCTTGCCATGGTTGAGATAGAACAGTGTTTTGTCAATAGTTCCTCTGTTGAATCCACTTTCCAGAAGAAACTGAGCTAAAGTCTCATACCATGCTCTAGGAGCTTGCTTAAGTCCATAAAGTGCGTTATCAAGCCTGTAGACATAATCTGGATGTTTGGAATCTACAAAGCCTGGAGGTTGTTCAACATATACTTCCTCCTCCAATTCTCCAATGAGAAAAGCACTTTTCACATCCATTTGAAAGACAGTAAACTTTTTGTGAGCAGCATAAGCCATGAATATCCTTATGGCTTCTAACCTAGCAACTGGCGCAAATGTTTCATCATAGTCAATTCCCTCCTGTTGAGAATATCCTTTTGCAACCAGCCTTGCCTTGTTCCTTACAATTATGCCATCACTGTCAGTTTTGTTTCTGAATACCCATTTTGTACCAACAACAGATCTATTCTTAGGTCTTGGCACTAAGGTCCAGACTTTTTTTCTTTCAAATTCATTCAACTCTTCCTGCATTGCTTGCACCCAATCAGCATCTTGAAGAGCTTCTTCCACTTTCTTTGGCTCAGACTGAGAGAGAAAAGAATTGTAAAGACATTCATTCGAAGTACCTGTTCTAGTTCTGACACCTGCATCAGGATTTCCAATTATCAAATCAGGTGTATGTGATTTTGTCCACTTCCTTGAAGATGGAAGGTTTTCTCTAGAACTGGATGCTCCCCCATGATTCATGTTGTCTTCGTTTTCATTTTCTGATGCTCCCCCTGAAACTATGCTCTCTGAGTTGGATCCTTCAGCATTTAGATTTTCAGCACTGTCAGTACTTGGCTTATCAGAACTTGACGAATCAGAACTTGAAGAGCCAGAGGTATGTTCTGATGCTTCTTGAGATGTGATAATATCTTGAGTATGCTCCCCCTGCATTGGTGCATCTTCCTTGGACGTAGTCACCACAGTTTCAATAACATCAGAGTTTAATCCATCAGAGTTTACAGTATCAGGACTTAGACTGTCAGGACTTAAGGTATCAGAATATGAATCTTCATTTTCAAATCTCAGCTGATCATGATCAATGCAATCTTCAAGTCCAGTGATCTTCTTGTCATCAAAAGAGACATTGATAGATTCCATGACCACTTTTGTTCTCAAATTATAGACTCTGAAGGCTTTTGTGGAAAGTGGATATCCAACAAAGATTCCCTCATCAGCTTTTAGATCAAACTTGGATAGCTGTTTAGGATGAGTCTTGAGAACAAAACACTTACATCCAAATACATGAAAGTATTTCAGATTTGGCTTCTTGTTCTTCACCATCTCATATGGTGTTTTTCCATGCTTGTTAATGAGTGTTGCATTTTGAGTAAAACAAGCAGTCTGCACAGCTTCAGCCCAGAAATAGGTTGGAAGCTTTGCTTCTTCAAGCATTGTTCGTGCAGCTTCAATGAGAGTTCTATTCTTCCTTTCAACAACTCCATTTTGCTGTGGAGTTCCAGGAGCAGAAAATTCCTGCTTTATTCCATGATTTTTGCAGAACTCTTCCATTATCAGATTCTTGAATTCAGTACCATTATCACTCCTCAAAATTTTCACAGAATCTTTGATCAATTTATCCAGACGTTTGACATGATCAATCAAGATAGATGCAGTTTCACTTTTTGTGTGCAAGAAATACACCCATGTGTATCTGGTGAACTCATCTACTATGACCAACGCATATTTCTTCTTTGCAATAGACATGACATTCACTGGACCAAATAGATCAACATGAAGTAGATAATAAGGCTCAAGAATTGATGATTCAGTCTTGCTCTTGAATGAAGATTTTCTTTGTTTGGCCTTCTGACATGAATCACAAAGACCATCAGGAGCAAACACTGATTTTGGCAGTCCTCTCACAAGATCTTTCTTGATCAGTTCATTTATCTTGTTGAAGTTTAAATGAGAGAGTTTCTTGTGCCAATTCCAGCTTTCTTCAATTGAGGCTCTACTCACTAAACAGATTGCAGAACCATCAGAACTTGTTGAAAGCTTAGCTTCATAAATGTTACCATGCCTGAATCCCTTCAGAACAACTTTTCCTTTAGATTTACTAACTATTTCACAATATTCTGCAAAGAAATCAACATGATAACCTCTGACACAGATTTGACTTATACTCAGTAAGTTGTGTTTAAGTCCTGAGACCAGAGCTACATCTTTAATGATGACATTCCCAAGATTGATATTGCCATATCCCAAAGTTTTTCCAATGTTGCCATCTCCATAAAAAACACTTGGGCCAGCTTTCTCCACAAAGTCTGATAGCAGGGCCTTATTTCCAGTCATATGTCCTGAACATCCACTGTCCAGAACTAAAATATTTTTCCTGTTGCCCTGCAATCAAAAAGACCACTAATTATTAGTTTTAAGGACCCAGACTTGCTTGGATCCTTTGGCCTTTTTAGGTTTGTTAACATTTGCAGCGGATTTAGCATCAGATTTTATGTTAACAGTTTTCTTATCAGAACTTATACTACCAGACTTTGAATCAGAACTTACACTGGAAGGAACAACAGAAACTTTCTTTAAAGAAGGTTTTATTTGATAATAATCATAGTACAAACTATGATATTCCTTACAAGTATAAATGGAATGCCATAAACTACCACAATGAAAACAAGGATTTTGTGGTTTGTATCGAACAGACTGACTCTTAACTCCTGATTTTGAAGATAAGGAGTTAATATTCTTATTCTTCCTGCAAAAAGAAGCCAGATGGTTAGAACTTCCACAGTTATGACATGCTTTCCTAGGAGCATCAGGAACAGATTTATAGTTATTGCTTTTATTCACACCTTCCTTTCCATTCCTGTTTTTCCTAGGTGATTTTACCTTGTTTGCATTCTTAACATCTTTCAGCTTATGCTTAAGCTGCTTCTTTGTCATTAAGCCTATGTTAACTTCAGCTGTCTTTTCCTGTTTTAGTTTGTCAGAAGCTAATTCCTTTTTAACTTCTGATTTCTCATTCTCAGATTTTTCAGTTACAAACTTAACAGGTTTTAACTTCGGCTTTTGCTTATCAACAGGCTTAATTTCTACAGTTCCTTTTTCATTTTTATTTTCTCCATAACCTAAGCCTTCTTTCCAGTTTCCACTGCTTAGCAAATTTTGAGTTGTTTTGCCAGAGTTAGTCCAAGTCCTAATAATCTCTCTCTCCTTTTCTAACTCAGTTTTTAGAGATTCATTCATTTTTAGCACTTCATCCCTAACATAAAAAGCATCATCTCTATCCTTCTGAGTTTGATGGAACATGACTAACTCTTTTTCTAAGAAATCATTTCTTTTCCTAAAAGCAAGATTTTCAGAAGTTAATCTTTCACATGTTAAAGTTTGATCTCTATAACTAACAAACATGGTTTTAAGATATCTTCTCAACTCATTAATATCATCAGTATGAAAAGCATAAGTAGTCTGAGGTACCTTTGTTTCAGCAGCTTCAGAACTGCTCTCAGAACTTGATTTATCAGCATTTGCCATCAATGCATAGTTCTCCTCACTTTCAGAGTCTGAGGTGTCTGTCCAGCTTTTCTGCTTTGTGACAAGAGCTTTGCCTTTGTCACTCTTGGTCTTCTTGCAATCAGGAGATATGTGGCCTTTCTCACCACAATTATAACATTTAACATTGGCGTAATCTCCTCTGTCAGACTTTCCTCCTCTTCCTTCAGATCTTCTGAAATTCTTCTTATCAGAACTTATGCCTTTCCTGGAAAACTTCTTTCCCTTCCTGAACTTCCTGTATGCAATCTTTGTGATTCCTTTCACCATAAGAGCACACAGCTTCATCATCTCCTCATCAGCATCAGTTTCAGGCAAGCTTTCAGAATCTGAGTCATCATCACTCTCAGAACTTGATGACTCAGTATCAGACTTTATGAAAAGAGCTTTACCCTTGTCTTTCTTTGAGGAAGGTGCTTTGGGGGATTCCTTTTCAGCCTTGAGAGCAACTGTCCTTGACTTTCCTCCTTTCCTCTTGCTTCTTTGTTCCATCTCAAGTTCATGAGTCTTGAGCATTCCATAGATTTCATCAAGAGTTGTTTCATCAAGATTGTAGTTGTCTCTTATTGTTGTTGCCTTCAAATCCCAGCATTCAGGAAGAGCTAACAGGAATTTTAGGTTGGTATCTTCAAGATCATACTCTTTATCAACCAATGACAAATCATTCAAAAGTTTGACAAATCTATCATATAAATCATTCAATGACTCATTAGATTTTGAGTCAAAATGTGCATACTCTTGAGTGAGTATTGTCTTCCTGTTCTTCTTAACTGTTTCAGTTCCTTGACACCTTGTCTCCAGTGCATCCCATATCTCCTTGGCAGTCTTGCAGTTGATTACCCTGTTTGACATTACATTATCAATGGCACTATGCAGTAAGTGTCGTACCTTGGCATCCTTAGCAATAGATGCTATATCTTCAGCAGTGTAATCACTCTTTTCCTTTGGTACAGTCTTTGCTGCTTCACCTGCAACTACAACAGCGAGCTTGGTAGGTTTGTGAGGCCCTTCCTTGATTCTATCAAGGTATTCTGGATCTGTTACTTCCAGAAACATGGTCATCCTTACCTTCCATATGGGATATTCAGATGGTCTCAATATGGGAACTCTGATAGTCTCATATCGACTCTGAATTGATGTCTTTGATGATTCCTCAGTTTTGGTAGACTTAGTTGGAGTTTCTGTGTCAGACATGATTGTGTTTGGATCTTTAACTGTATGTGTGTTAACAGAAGGCTCTGATACCACTTGTTAGGTCACACTTTCACTGTAGAGGGGGTGAATACAGTGTTTATTACAATCAAATCAAACTTCAAATACTTATGTAACAGAAAATAAACTTTATTGAAACAATAAACTCTGTTACAATCTGGAACTGTTATCTCTCAGTGATGAACAAAATATCACGAGAGCTGCTAGGGTTACAGTAAAATAATATTCTCGATAATGATAACACTTATAGTGTAAACCCTATGTCTGTGTTTATATATTACACAGTTACAAGATAATCGCTAATTGATATGGAATATAATTCTGCTTCCTAATATATATCAATCAGATATCTTTTCTTCCAAGTATTCCATTCTTTATGGAATTCCTTCTTCATGCATATCTCTTCTTATGTTTATCTTGATCTTCTTAACTTTAATCAGCTACTGTCCTTATCTGATCGTCCTTCAGCACTTAAGTTCTGATATCTATCTCCTGATGCTTATCTCCTGATAACATAAGTACTGATATCCCTTAAATCCTGACGTCCAGTATAAGTACTGATCAGTTAAGTACTGATTTGTCCTGTTCAAATAAGATCTGAAATCTAAACATAAAACATATTAGCCATGACATTATCAAATATATCTAACAATGACTCTTATCCCACTTTCTGGTGTGTGTCTATTGGCTAGTGCCTTCATCATTTTCTTCAGTATTACCATGACTGTCATTTGCATGTTCTCCTTCTCCCCCTGAGTTTGTGCCATCAAATTCAGGTGTCTGAAGAGGGCTTTCATTTCCATGATTTTGTTTAGAGGTTTCTTCATTTGTCACTTGTTATGTCACAACTTCATCTTCCTCATCAGAATCACTATCAATGGTTAGATTTCCAAATGCAAGGGCTTCAGCATCATTTACATCAAGGCATTCCAAGCCTGGACACTTGTCATCATCAAAAGTCACATCTGTGCTTTCCATAATTTTCTTTTGATCAATCACATAAACTTTATAGGCTGTTCTTTCCAATGAATATCCCAGAAAAATTGCTTCAAAAACTTTAGAGTCAAATTTTCCCACATATTTAGAGTTGTCTTTTAGAATATAACACTTGCTTCCAAACACATATAGATGCTTCACTGTAGGCTTCCTGTTAGACATGATTGAGTAGGGTGATTTGCCATGAACTTTGTTGATGAGATATCTGTTTTGAGTGTAGCATGCAGTATTAACAACCTCTTCCCAAAAACTAGTTGGCAACTGAGCATCCTGTAACAAAGTTCTAGCAGCTTCAACCAATGTTCTATTTTTCCTCTCAACTACTCCATTCTGTTGAGGTGTTCTAGCTGCTGAAAATTCTGAACAATGTCTTTGCTTTTGCAGAATTCACTTAATGTTGAGTTTCTGAATTCTGTTCCATTATCACTTCTCAATCTTTTCACACTAACCTTTCCTTCAGCTTGCTTCTCAATTTTCTTGATGTACTCAATTATAATGTTTGGAGTTTCATCTTTAGAGTACATGAACTCAACCCAAGTGTATCTTGAAAAATCATCAACCATGACAAGGGCATATTTGTTCCTTGAAATGGACAAGACATTTACTGGCCCAAACAAGTCCATGTGAATCAGTTGCAGAGGTGCACTTATGGAATTCATAGATTTTGACTTGTGACTTGATCTTTTCATCTTTCCTTTCTGACAAGCTTCACAAACTTCCAGTTGAGTAAATTCCAGACTGGGCATGTCTCTCACAAGCTCCTTCTTGACTAAGGTGTTGATTGCTTTGAAATTCAAGTGAGATAGCTTTTTATGCCACAGTTTTCTTTGCTCTTCTGATGCCTCGGTGTAGAAATAACATACTCATTCCTTATTTGTTGAGTCTAAGTCTGCAACAAACAAGCTTCCCTTTCTTACTCCCTTAAGAGCAATTTCACCAGTCTTTTTGCTAATAAAAGCACAATCTTCTTTCTTGAAAACAACTTGAAAACCTCTGTCTGCAAATTGACTAACACTTAGAAGATTTACTTCTAATTCAGCAACTAGTGCTACATCTTCAATGACAACATTTCCAGAAACAATCTTTCCATATCCCATTGTGAATCCTTTGTTGTTGTCTCCAAAGGTCACCAAAGGGCCAGCCATCTCCTCAAATTGTGATAGCAGGGCCTTATCACCTGTCATATGCCTGGAACATCCGCTATCAATGATCCGTATGACCTTCTTCCCTTTGCCCTGCACACAATGAGGATTAAGTGTGTTTAGCTACCCAAGCTGTGTTGGGCACTTTCTTCTTGTTAACTGATTTTGCAGAAGTAGAATGAGAATTTTGAGATAAAATGGAATTCATAGACTGTTGAGCATTTTCCCTTTCAGATATAGAACCAACTTTTGATTCTATGACATCAATTCTCAATTTGTAGCAACTCTTCATCACTTTCATGTTGCAAGGAATGCAGTCAAACTTGTCACAGAATGAATAGGGATCATTTGCCTTAGCTTCATTGTACTTGCAGACTCCTTCAGGTGAATTGCTAACAGTCTTTTTACAAAGATGAGTTAGGTGATTCATTGATCCATAATTCTCACACCTCTTTCTAGGAGCATCTGCAACATAAGAAAAATTATTGCTTTTGTTTATCCCAATCTTTCCATTTCTATTCTTCTTTTTCTTTTTGACCTGTTTAGCTTTAATCTCCTTCACAGGCTCCTTAGTTTCTTGATTGGCTTTTGGTGTTTCAACAGAGATGGAAGACTGAGTTATCTCATCATTTTTCTTTTCCTTGTCCTCATCAGTTATCTCCTGTTTGATGATCAACTCTTCTTCAGTGAAGTTCACTTCACATGCCTTGATCAAAGGTGATTCAACTTTCTTCAAAATAATTGGAACATCTTCAGTTTCAGTTGATTTCCCTTTGTCACTGACAGACTTCCTCTTGTTGTTCAAATCCTCATAATCAAGACCAATGGCAATGTTTGTACATGGCTTGTTCTTTTCATGATATTGGCCAATCAAATCAGAAGCATTTTTGAAGGATTTCAGCTTCACTTCATTCTTCTCCAGCTTTTCTCTCAATACTGCTTCAATTTCACTTGCACACTTTAATTTGTTCTTTAAGTATGCATTTTCTTGCTTAGCAGTATCAAGCACAACCAGCAACAATGTCTCTTGTTTTTCACTCTCAAGTTTTTCATTAATCTTTTTCAATCTGCTAACTTCCTCATTTGCAGCAACCATGCTTGTATGAATGTGGAACATTTTTGTGCTCATCTTTTCAACAGTTTCCTTATATTGACTCACATTTAAATCAATTGTGGTAAGAGTTAGTACCTGTGATTTAGATGATGAAGAATCTCCTTGCTCCAAGGCCATAAATGCATAGTTTCCAACTTCTTCATTTTCATCATTATCTGAATCATCCCAGCTCTTACCCTCAGCAATATAAGCTTTCCCTTGTTGCTTCTTTAGAAGAGCATCATACTTTGCTTCCAATTCAAGATAGGCTTTGTCTTTCTTTGCCTTCTTGGGTTTTTTACATTCTGTAGC
The DNA here is from genome assembly GCF_009905375.1 of Apium graveolens. Classification (NCBI taxonomy): domain Eukaryota; kingdom Viridiplantae; phylum Streptophyta; class Magnoliopsida; order Apiales; family Apiaceae; genus Apium; species Apium graveolens. The sequence goes on along the minus strand of NC_133652.1, from coordinate 159,056,875 downwards.
AAAATGGCCAAGTTAGATAAGGATACTGGTAAATCGGTAGATATTACTAACTACAGAGCTATGATTGGATCCTTACTCTATCTAACTGCAAGTAGACCTGATATCATGTATGCTACCTGTCTTTGTGTAAGATTTCAGGCTGATCCAAGAGAACCTCACTTATTAGTTGTGAAAAGAATTTTCAAGTACCTTAAGGGTACAGCTGATCTAGGATTGTGGTATCCTAGGGAATAAGATTTTAAGCTAATTGGTTACTCAGATGCAGATTTTGCAGGATGCAAAATAGATAGGAAAAGCACTAGTGGAAGCTGCCAATTTCTTGGAGGCAGATTGGTTTCTTGGTTTAGCAAGAAACAAAAGTCAATTTCTACATCAACTGCAGAAGCAGAATATATTGCTGCAGGGAGCTATTGTGCACAGATTCTTTGGATGAAGAATTAGTTACTAGATTATGGGTTAGAATTTTCTAAAATCCCTATTTACTGTGATAATCAAAGTGCTATTGCTATGACAGGTAATCCAGTTCAACACTCAATGACAAAGCACATCAGCATAAGGTACCATTTTATAAGGGAACATGTGGATGTAGGTACAGTGGAATTGCATTTTATTCCAACAGATCAACAGCTAGCAGATATCTTCACAAAACCACTATGTGAAGCTACTTTTATAAGATTGGTAAATTAACTTGGAATGGTTTCAGGTTCTTTCTCTAAATCTGCCTAGTTTTTGTTCTCTTGCATCAGACTTTATGATCAGTGTTTATAGATTGTATTATCTATATGTAATCTGTGCTTAATTTGAAAATTCATTAAATGCTGATTGTTATCTGATGTGGATTTATATACTCTGATAAGTGTTTTGAATGTTCTGTGGCTATTCAATCCAATGAGGATAATTGTGTCATTGATTTGTCTAGCTCATCAAGCTCATCAAGAGTGTAGAACTCATCTTCTTCATCCAATTCCTGTATGACTTGCTCTTCAGTGTCATTGACTATTTTCTCACATGTAGAAATTTCTGGAGTTTAGGATCTTTGCTCATCATTAGAAGTCTGGCCATCATTCACAATCAGTGCACTTGAGCCATCCATTACATATCCTTGACCAGCCCATAATGACTTCTTTTGAATCATTTCAAGTTCATAAGTTTTCAGAATACCATAGAGCACTTCCAGTGTGATTCTACTCAGATCCCTTCCTTCTCTGATTGCAGAGATCTTTTGTTCCAAATGGTCAGGAAGAGTGAGCAAGAACTTCAAATTCACTTCTTCAACATCATAAGCTTATTAAACCTTTCAAACACATCTGTAATACCCTCCTTTGGTTTAGCCAAAAAACCCTCATACTGAGAAATTAATATCCTTCTTTGATTTGACCTAACCTCCTCAGTTCCTTCACAAAGTATTTCAATCTTTTCCCAGATCTGTTTAGCAGTGTCACAGTTGACAATGTTATTATACATTACATTGTCAAGTGACTCAATTAGTATCAGTTGCAAAGCACTGTCTAGGGAAACTTTCTCTCTTTCAGGTTCAGTATACTCAGAAGGATCCTTGGGAGCATAATGAGCTGGAATAACCATATCTCCATCTGTGGTTTCCTCACTCTAACTACAGGAGTGAAGGGTCCATTCTTGAGGATACCAATGTAGAGATGATTGGCCATTCTTATAAACAGCAACATTTTCTTTTTCCATAAAGTGTAATTGGCCTTATCAAAGGGAGGAATCTTGATACTACTGATTTTCTGTGTATTCATTTTTCCAAGATCTAATCTGTTTACTTTCAGATTTTGCTCTAATACCACTTGTTAGATATGAATACTACACAGAGGGGGGTGAATGTGTTTTGGCTTAAATGTTTGATTTTCGATCGACTTAGGCTTTAGCAGTTGGTTGTTGTTTATGATTTAGTAGAATGGATGTTAAACATAAATAGATGTGCAAATAAGTAAAACAAAGATCTTCAAAACTCACTTAATTTTATATTAAAAATCAAGCAGTGTTTTGCTACAAAATCTCTAAGTTCTTGTTTTAGAACTTAGCTTCTTTCTTGAGAGAGAACACACACGCTTCTATTCTGATTGTTCTTCTTTACTTAACTAGAGGACCAGTGTTAACTTTATAACTCAGTTAACTGCTGGTTTACACAGTGGATAATAAACATGCTATTAGCTTTTCTAAACTGTCACTTGTCATTTCTATTTATAGAAAAGCAAATCTTCCATTTCTGGCTTAGCATATCTTTAGCATCCCGTGTTAACTTTAATCTCCTCTGTTAGTTAATCTTTGTCGTTGATCTTGCACATCTCTCAAGCTGCTTTTTGTAGACTTGTCAATCCAGCTGTGTGAATTGTTTGTTGATTTGCAACCTTGGATATTGAACTGTTCTGCAATTTTGTACTTAGAGAAATTTCTTCACTTCGAGATCTTCAATTAAGCTGTAGAGAACTCGACATCTCAATAGGCATGTTGGCTTGTCGATATCTCTGAAACTTCATTGTTGCCTAGACTTATCGACAACTCTGAGTTCTCTAGTGAATTTTGGTTTATCGATAACTCAGAGTTCTCTAATGGACTTTGGCTTATCGATAACTCAGAGTTCTCTGATGAATGTATACTTGTTGATATCTCTGAGTTCTCGACAGACAATTTCTGAGTTCTCTACACCCGGTGGATGTTGCTTATCCGTCGAGTAGTGATGGCTTATCCGTCGAGTAGACATTCTTCATCCGTCGAGTAGATATTGCTCATCCGTCGGGTAGATATTACTCATCCGTCGGTACTCTCTGGAGTTTAAATGACTTCTCGATAAGTCATTATGGAGTTCTCGAATGATTTCTCTATAACACTAATTTTGTGACTTGTAGAGATCTTGACTTAGAATGTTTTACACCAAACAGATTTATTCAACTCCAAGCTTCTTCATAATTCTTCTGAGGCATGATCTTCTTGATCTTCTTCCAGATAGAATTCTTAGGCTTAACACTGTTTAGAGAAAAATGCTACAGTCTGCTCCATTTACATTTTACAGACATTAAGTGTTACAAGTATGAATTACAGATTAAGGTTACAATACAACTAATCTTAGGGTTGTCAATATCACTTAGTCTTGTTATGATACAGGCATGTCTTGCACAACAGAGTGAAGAGGAAATAATTGAAGCACGAGTTCATGCATCTGAACCTGTGATAGTTGAAGCTGAGAATGTTACTTCTCAGAAAGAGAAAGCAGCTCAAAGTTCTGATACTTTGAAAAGGAAATCTGTAAATTCTGATGTTGCTGAAGCAACTCCTTCATTGGCAAGGAGATTGAAGAAAATGAAGGCAAGGAGGTATTTGGCTAAGGCTATATCAGAAGATATTGAAGAAGCTGAGGAAGGGGGTCAGGAATCTCTGATCTCACAAGAACCAATTATCATTGAAGCCCTTCCAGCTCAAGCCAAAGACACTGCTAATTACACAGTTGTTACCCCTCATGTATCTCCTATTAAAGCTACAGATGATGCTAAAGAACAAACTGATAATTCTGAAATTGATATTCATAATTTGAATATACTTAAAGTTCTTTATCTGGAAGCTCCATATAAATCAAAGACACCAGCTGTGGAGATAAATTCTGCTTATCAGAATTTAGATGATGTTATTCCTGAATCTCCAGTTGCTTCGCACACTGTTGAGCTATCAGAATAGAATGAGTCTTCCTCAAGTTCTGATGACAGTGTTTCTGTTGAGACTCCGGTATCTACTCTGGGCAAGGAAGAATTGGTGAAGAAATTTGTTGAAAAGGAAGCACCTATTCCTTGGGAGGATACTCACAGAGGTGTTGAATGGACCAAGAAGTGGAATGAATCAGATTTTATTCCGTGTTCTGCAATTCTGACAAAGCATATTGCAAAAGCTGATGAGTTTCTTACAAATGCTAATTTCAAGACACAACTCAAGATCACATCTCTGTCTACAAAACATCTTCAAGGTCTACATACTTCTACTCATGAAAAGGTTGATACACTCAGGGAACAAGTTGATAAGTTCAATTCCTGACTGAATCGGAATATCAGAACTTGACATCAGACTTTGCTTATCACCACTTGACTTCAACTACAGATCAAGCTTGATAAGAACAGGTATATTAGACCTTTTTCTGAAAAAGTAGCAGCCATTGAGAAAACTCAAGAGAAGCAACAGGCCCAAATTGCTGAGATTCTGGCTAATCAAGCTTCTCAGAAAGCTCAATTGGATGAAATCCAATCTTCAGTTGGACTTCTTCTTTCTCTCTTACTTCCTGATGATGCCAAAAAGGGGGAGAAGGTAGTTAAGTCTAAATGCACACCTACTCAAGAACTGAAGAAAAAGGATGATAAAGGTGATGACCAGGGAAACTCTGAAAAGAGCAGAGGTCAAAGAAAAGTTCAAGGAAAATCTTCTATTCAGAACAAGTCAAGTTCTGATGTTGTGAATGCTCAAAGATTGAAGTCAAGTGGTGATAAGCAAAGTCTTATGTCAAGTTCTGATATTCTGATTCAGTCAGGATCTGAAGACTCTCAGAAGTTCTTGCAAACTCTGAAGTTAAAGGGGAAGCAGACTACTGTTTATTAAAAAGATCCTAAAATCCAGACACTTGATGAGGAGATAGCAAGAAGATTATTTCTGAAACACAATCCAGGAATGGATTTAGAAACTCTCAAGGAGGAAGAAGCTAGATATGCTGTTGAGAAGACAAATCCTAAGTCTAAAGTTTCTGATGCAAAGAAACCTCCAAGGCCTAAGGAAAAAGGCATTGTGATCAAGGAAAAGTCAAATTCTGAAACTTCAAAGGTCAAAACTAGATCACAGACTGAGAGTGATCCCAAAGACAAAGGGAAAGGAAAAATTTATGAACCAACCAAGTCACTGGACTTGAAAACTTCTCAAGCTCTGATGAACCAGTGTGTAAAATGGTTCAAGTAACTGATGATAATCTTGTTCAAGATAAAACTGTTCAAATTCTGAAAAGAAGAAAGATAATTAAAGATTCTAAAACAACCTCTGACACTGCTCAAGTTGTTATTCAGAATAAAGGACAGGAAGGTACCGAAGAAATAGCAAATTCTGATCAAGCTATCAAGACATCAACTACTGACAATGCTCAAGTTGATTTGGATAAAATGACAATTGCTGATAAGAAGAAGCTGTTATGGAAGAAAGCTACTCCAGTTGAACCAAAATCCAATCTCATGATTAATCAACTTGCTACATTTGGGTTGAAAGCCAAGCAACCTAGAGATAGAGTTAGATTAGGTTCTGATGAAGAGAAGATTCAAACAGGAGTAGAGGTTACTCTAAGAGATCCTTTCATATTGACAGACAAACCATATGAACTGAAGGGTTTTTAGCACATAAACGCAGCGAAAATGTAAATATAATCTTAAAAAAACCGAAAACCCTCTGCAGGATCCATGCGAAAAATAATATTTAATTCGTAGTTCAGTATGTTTACCTTAGGAAGCTTTACGTTAATGGAAAGATGGAGGTCTTTAATTGTGATCCAAGAACGATGAACGGAGATCCTTAGCAGCTGCTCCTCAAGTGTGAAGCGCTCCACCGGTATCCACCAAGAAAATGATGTAATGAAGGAGGAGGAGATGGAGAGAATTAGGGCTTTGTAAATCTTTTTTGTTGAGGCAAAAATAGGGTTTATATCAGTATATTTATAGGCAAAATTTTCAGCTGAAAATTTTCCCATAAAATATTATTATTATTATTAACCATTTATTATTCTCACTAATAATTAAAACACCTTTTAATTATTAATCCTTTTTCTAAACTCTTTAGAAATAATTCTCTCACTTGATTTAATTTCCAAAAATTAAATTCTTAAATAATAATATTAAGAACCTTTTTTTAATTAATTTATAATCAATTAAATCTCATTTAATCAATTATTAAATTTGCCAATTAATTATTTATTTCATAAACAAATAATTATCAGCCATTATTAATTAATTCATCCACCATTAAATCATTCTCTTTTATGGTATGATCCTGTAGGTTCAATATTAAGCCGGTAGTAGAAATAAATAATAATAAAACTATTTTATCATTATTTATATAAATTCTCTAATTCATTAAATATGATTAATTAATTAATCATATTTATTCTACATCGTGAGGGATACTTCTCAGCATATCGCGACTATCCGGATAATAAAAATTCACTGCTTAGAATACCAAGAACCTATTCAGTGAGTAGTTACCGTACAATTAATTCCTTCTACCCTGCAATGTCACGATTAAATACAAGGCATGGAACTTGTGTCAAGCCTATCTTATTTAATCACTTGCTTTCTCATTCACTATGCTTAGTTCTATTTAATGTAAATTAGAAACTCCTTTATAATTTCATTCACTCTGGCCAGAGATTCCTGAGCTAACATAAGTGGATCAGCATTGAACATTCTCTTCCTACACTGGAAGGGGTAGATCCTTTATTGATCATACACTATCTTCGTGTACAAATTCCTATACCCAGTAGAGCCCTTATAATTGTCCCTTGAGACTAAGAACTAAACCAAAGCATAGTTCAGTGTACACAAGATGACTATGATGACCTCAAATCTAAGGATACTTGTACAACTATCACTATGTGAACAACTGCTGACATGTGAGTGAACTCCATCAGTTGTTCAGTTGTGTGAGTCATGTTCAGTGAACTTATTCTATAATAAGCACCTACATACTAGCTATAGTGTCACCACACAAATATCTATGAGAACAGACATCCTTCATAATGAAGCAAGCATAGTATGTACCGATCTTTGCGGATTATTAATTACCAGTTAGTAATCCTACGACCAGGTACTATTTAAGTTTAGAGTTATCATCTTTTAGGTCTCATTATTATGATCTCATCACAATCCATAAAAAGCTTTACTCTTAACTGTGGTATATCTTATTTAAACATTTAAATAGATAGAGCCCGTAATAAAAACAAAACAAGCCTTTTATTAATACCAATGAAATCAAAATAGATTACATAAAAGTTATTCTTAAATCCTCATACATGATTGGACTTAGGACATATCTCTTTCATGAACAAATCAAACAAAGGCACCTTGACAAGGTGTTGTCTGCTCAAGTTGTGATAGATGCTCATGACAAAGAGAATCTAAAAGAGAAATTGATCTTATTTCTCAATGATGGAAGGACTTATAGATTAGCTGATACTGATGTATTAAAGAAGTCTATTAGAGAACTTCAACATATTCACTATCTTCTGGAAGTAAAATCTGATGTTACAAGAAGATGGTCAGAATACATTTTGAAGGCTATAAGAGATCTATTCAGAATCTCTGGTACAAAGACTTCTCATTACAGTCCAATGATTACTGAAGGTGATGGAAGAGAAATTCCTATGCTGAAGAATTCTGCTAAGGTGGAAATTATTTTGAAAGGAAGATGCTTATATTATAATGAAAACTCTTCACATCCTAAGGTTATCAGACTTGGTGATGGACTTGAAAGAACATCCATTCAAGCTCTCAGAACAACCATTTATCAAATTGGTGATAGTAATAAAGAAGAACTGATGCAGGTCAAAGCACAGTTAGCTGAAGTTCTGAAGAAAGTTGAAGATAATCTGATAAATGATTTTGTTAAGAATCATTATGGATTCAGATTAATTCAGTGATGTTGGTAAAGCTGGATGTTTTTTAAGTTGAAATTAATAGTCTTATTAAACTCTTATTACATTTGAACTTAAATGTTTTTGACATCATCAAATCTATTAACTTGTACATTCTTGCATAATTTACAAGTTGGGGGAGATTGTTGGATATATTTGAGATGTCATGTCTAATATGTTTCATGTTTAGTTTTCAGATCTTAACTAACTAGGAAATATCAGTACTTACTGGAATCAGGACTTACTTGAAGTCAGGACTTAAGGATATCAGGACTTAGATTATCAGAAGATAATATTAGAAAATGGAAATCAGAATTTAAGTATTGGAGGACTAACAGTTAAGGAAGGAAGCTGATTCACAGGAAAGATGATCGAGACTAATACAAGAAGAAGATATGCATGGAAAGAGTTAGAGGACTAGAAGAATTATATAAGATATCTAGTTGATATATTTTAGGAGACAGAATTATATTTCATATTAACTAGAAGTTATCTTGTAAATGTGTGTCTATATAAACACGGGCATAGGTTTACTCTATAAGAGTTACGATCATCAACCTAGCAGCTCTCGTGATATTTGTTCACCACTGAGAGAGAACAGTTCCATTGTAACAGAGTTTATTATATCGAATACATCTATTTTCTGTTATCTGTGCTTTGAATCAATTTGATTGTATTCTACACTGTATTCAACCCCCTTCTACAGTGTTGTGTGACCTAACACAGTTCAAGCCTAAGAAATAAATTCTGGAAGAAGATCAAGACAGGTCATGCATCAGAGAAATAATACGAAAACTTGGAGTTGAATAAATATGTTTTATGGCAAATATTCTAAGTCAAGATATCGATAAGTCACAGATCAAGTCGTATAGAGAAGTAATTCGAGAACTCCAGAATGACTTATCGAGAATTCCAAATTGGCTTATACAGAAATCCCAGAGATATCGACAAGTCAAATGAAGATATGAAAATTTAAGATATCGACAAGTCATTTTGCATATAATAACTCAGAGATATTGACAAGTCAATTTTCTCACTAGAGATCTCAGATATATCGACAAGTTAAAATGGAGATATGAAGATTGGAGATATCGACAAGTCAATTTTCTCACTAGAGATCTCAGAGATATCGACAAGTCATTTCTACATGCAGAGTTTTGGAGACCTCGACAAGACAAAATTCACTTATAGAGAATTCAGAGACCTCAACAAGTCAAAGACACTTATAGAGAACTAAGAGATCTCGATAAGCCATTATACTTATCGAGATGTCAGTTCTCTATACACCAAACTGGAGATCTCGATATGAACCTCAAGTACAGAATGTAGACAAGTTAAATATTCAAGATTATCAATCAACAAACGTGTTATTCCCAGTGGACTAACAATGAGATTTATAGAAGGGGGGTTGAATGTAAATCTCAAAACTTTTTCAAGTTTTGAGTAGTTTCTAAGGCTAAGTGTTTTAGTGAACAAATGTGTGTGAATTGCTTGAAGCTAATACAGATAGATATATATTCAAACACAAATGTAAAGAACACAAAGAACTTAAAAACTTTTCTGGTAGATTTGTTGTTCCACCAGAGATGTGTTATTTCAGAAAATATGTGATTCAAAGAATTAAATCACAGCTGCTTCCTAGTACAAACTAGATGATTTTCTCTCTGGATATTTCTAAACAGCTCAGGAAAATTCTCATCTAATTACTAGCTGTTACTTGGTTTATATATCACCAAGTTTACAAGTGAAGACAAAACTGTAAAATATAATTAAAAAGATTCTTCGCATGTTTCTTCTTCATTTCACTATCAAATGCAATTTAGGCTTGGCTGTAGATTTTTGAATACTTCCTTGTTTGCATCAGAATGGAAATGCTGCATTTTCTTGATTCCTCCTAGAGGCTTCCACATTCCAGTTTGTCTCTGTCAACCCATGTGCCTCTGTCAGCTTGTGAATTATCACTATCAACTGCTAATGAACTAAGCATCCGTTGAAGCTTTCATCCGTTGAAGCTTTCATCCGTTGATGCCTTATCCGTTGAGGCTTTATCCGTTGAAGCTTTATCCGTTGATGCATTATCAGTTAAAGTCTTTATCCGTTGAAGCACTCATCTGTTGATGGATATTATCCATTGAAGCTTTAGAGACATCCGTTGAAGCTTTGTTTCTTATCCGTTGAAGGTCTTCAATATCAGTTGATACTTCTTCACTTATACAAAATTACAAGGCATGAAATATTTACAATTAGCCCTCCTATTTGCATATCCACTAGTAGTCAACATGACTGATAATTTCCTACAACATCTAAGAGTTACAACTTGAATCCAGAGAATGAAATGTGCTACAATACTAAAGTTATTGCTAAGTAAAGCTACTCCTTCAACGGATAGCCAAGATGGTCTTATCCGTTGAGGCTACAAACACTAGATTTCTTCTTAAGTGTTTTGTTTAACTTATCATCAAACTAATACACATATTCCTAACAAAATAATCTAATCTTGTGAATGTTGATTCATCAAGTGGCTTGGTAAATATGTCTGCAATCTACTTTTCACTTGGAACAAAATGAAGTTCCACTGTAACTTTCATCACATGTTCCCTAATGAAGTGGTACTTGATATCAATGTGCTTGGTTCTTGAGTGCTGCACTGGATTTTCAGTAATGGCAATGGCACTTGTGTTGTCACAGAATATTGGAATTTTGTCAACAGTTAAACCATAGTCAAATAGTTGATTCCTCATCCATAGTATCTGTGCACAGCAACTACCAGCAGCAATGTACTCAGCTTCAGCTGTTGATGTAGAAACAGAATTTTGCTTCTTGCTGAACCATGACACAAGCTTGTTCCCTAGAAATTGACAGGTGCCAGTTGTGCTTTTCCTGTCTATTTTACAGCCTGCATAATTTGCATCTGAGTAGCCAATTAGATCAAAACCAGACTCTCTAGGGTACCAAATTCCTAGATTTGGAGTCCCTTTGAGATATCTGAAGATTCTTTTAATAGCCACTAAGTGAGATTCTTTAGGGTCAGCTTGAAATCTAGCACAGAGACATGTAGAAAACATTATATCAGGTCTACTAGCAGTTAAATATAAAAGTGAGCCAACCATGCCTCTATAACTTGAAATATCCACAGACTTTTCAGCCTTGTTTAATTCAAGCTTGGTGGCAGTGGCCATGGGAGTTTTTCCAGATGAACAATCCATTAAGTCAAACTTCTTTAAAAGATCATAAATGTATTTAGTTTGACTAATGAAAATTCCACCACTTACTAGTTTAACTTGTAAACCAAGAAAATAAGTTAGCTCTCCCATCATGCTCATTTCATATTTACTTTGCATTAACTTAGCAAACTTTTTACAAAGCTTATCATCAGTAGATCCAAATATAATATCATCTACATAAATTTGAACAAGTATTTTAGAGCCATTAACATTTCTAAAAAAGAGAGTTTTGTCAACAGTACCTCTTGTGAAGTGATTATCTAGAAGGAATTTTGACAAAGTCTCATACCAGGCTCTAGGTGCTTGCTTTAGTCCATAGAGTGCTTTCAACAGATAATACACATAGTCTGGAAAGTTTGGATCTTCAAATCTTGGAGGTTGGCTTACATAAACTTCTTCCTCCAATTCCCCATTTAGAAATGCACTCTTGACATCCATTTGATAGACTTTGAAATTGGCATGGGCTGCATAGGCTAGAAAGATTCTGATGGCCTCAAGTCTGGCAACTGGAGCAAATGTTTCATCAAAATATATTCCTTCTTGTTGAGAATAGCCTTTAGCAACCAATCTGCCTTTATTCCTTATGACAATGTCATTTTCATCCATCTTGTTTCTGAATACCCATTTTGTGTCAATAGAACTCTTGTTCTTTGGCTTGGATACCAGCTTTCATACTTTGTTCCTTTCAAATTGGTTTAGCTCCTCTTGCATTGCTAAAATCCAATCTGGATCCAATAGAGCTTCTTCCACTCTCTTAGGTTCCTCCTGTGATACAAAGCTATTATACAGACATTCATCTTGAGTAGCCCTTCTAGTTTGCACTTTAGATGTAGCATCACCAATGATCAGTTCAAAAGGGTGATTCTTGGTCCATTTCCTTTGAGGTGGTAGATTAGTTTTAGATGAGGTTGCCTCAGTATTGTCATGATGTGAGATAGAATGTTGATTGGTTGAAACTCCACCTGAGTTGCTGATCCTTTGAAAAGGAATTGGGAGCTCTATCAACTGATGAAGTGAATTGATTATCCGTTGACAGACTGTGATCAACGGATGCTTCATTATGAACTTCAACGGATGATGCACTTTGTCTTTCAACGGATGCTGCATTGCTTCTTTCAACGGAAGCTGAATTATGACTTTCAACGGATGCAGCATTCTGTGCATTATCCAAAGGCAGATTCTGAATTCTTCTTAAGATGCCTTCTTCATCATTCTCATCTTCACTATCATCACAATATATCTCAATGTTGTCAAATCTGAGTCCTTCATGATGTCCCTCATCTGTTAGTCCATCAATCTTTTTATCATCAAACACAACATGCACAGATTCCATGACAATGTTGGTTCTTAGATTGTAGACCCTATAAGATTTTCCAGCATAATAGCCAACAAATATTCCTTCATCAGCCTTTACATCAAACTTCCCTTTGTGATCAGATTGATTCCTTAAGATATAACATTTGCAACCAAAGACAAGCAGAAAGTTTAAAGTTGGTTTTCTTCTCTTGAATAATTGATAGGGAGTCATGCCTTTTGCCTGATTGATTAGAGAAATATTCTGAGTGTAACATGCACAGTTAACAGCCTCAGCCCAAAAGTAAGTTGGGAGTTTTGACTCTTCAAGCATTGTCCTTGCAGCTTCAATTAGTGATCTGTTCTTCCTTTCCACCACACCATTTTGTTGTGGAGTCCTTGGAGCTGAGAACTTATGTATGATCCCATTTTCTTCACAGAACAACTTCATGGTTGAATTCTTGAACTCAGTTCCATTGTCACTCCTAATATTCCTTACTTTGAAATCAGGATGATTGTTGACTTGCTTAATATGATTGATAATGATTTCACTAGCTTCATCCTTTGATCCAAGAAAATAGACCCATGAAAACTTAGAGAAATCATCAACAATCCCTAGGCAATATCTTTTCCTTGAAATTGACAATACATTGACTGGTCCAAAAAGATCCATGTGTAGCAGTTGTAATGGTTCATCAATTGCAGATTCAAGCTTCTTACTGAATGATACTTTCTTTTGCTTTCCTTTCTGACAAGCATCACACAGTCTATCCCTTATGAATTCCACTAGAGGCATTCCTCTAACTAATTCCTTTTTGACTAGATCATTCATTGTCTTGAAATTCAAATGGGACAGCTTTTTGTGCCATAGCCAACTTTCAACTGCACTTGCTTTGCTGAAAAGACAAGTAATGGATTCTGCATCTGTAGAGTTGAAGTCAGCTAAGTACACATTCCCTTTTCTAACTCCAGTTAGAACCACTTTATTGTCCTTTTTACTTGTGACAATACAGGCTTCAGAATTGAAGGAAACAGTATTCCCTCTGTCACATAGTTGACTGATGCTTAATAAGTTGTGTTTGAGACCATCAACCAATGCAACTTCATCAATGATGACATTTTCTTTTGAAATCAAGCCATATCCCATAGTGAATCCTTTGCTGTCATCTCCAAAGGTTATGCTAGGGCCAGCTCTCTCCTTAAACTCTGTGAGCAGGGTGAAATCTCCTGTCATGTGTCTTGAACAGCCACTGTCCAAGTACCATAGATTCCTTCTTTTTCCCTGCACACAACAAAATCAATCAAGTTGATTTTGGTACCCAAGTTTCCTTGGGTCCAGCCTTGTTAGTCTTTTTCCTAGACTTCATTCCTCCTGCATCTTTTGACTTCGGTAACTTTGGGTCAACCTTGATCTCAGATGTGGTTGGTTGAAGTGTAGGGTTAGTCACAGAATCATTTAGCACATTTGATTGAATTTGATAAGGCATAGATTGTGCAAACATGTTATTCCACATAGGCATATTGTAAGGCATTTGAGGCATACTAAATGCAGTAAAATAAGGATTATTAATATATGGCATGTTTGCAAAATGTGCATGGGGATTCTGATGAGACATAACAGGCATGGCATGCAGAGGTGACATAGACATGTTAGGCATGGAGGGATTTGAAGACATGGGAGCATTTTTAACAGATTTGCAATTATCAGATAGGTGATTAATACTTTTACAATGCACACAGCTTTTTCTAGGAGCATACCTATCAGGTGTGTAATTGTTATGTTTATTAATCCCTACCTTCCCATTTCTTTTAGATTTTCTTTTAGTTTCCTTCTTATCCTCAACCAACTTAAGCCTATTTTTCAGTTGATCTAAAGTCATGTGTCCTATATTCACCTTACTGACATCTTTGGATGTGCTAGCTCCTTCTTTGACAAAGTTCTTGAGAGTTGAATCATTCTTCTTATTGAGATTTTTATTTTTAAAATTACTTGCCTATTTTAATTGATGAGTCTTCAACGGATGCTCCTTTTCTTCCTTCAACGGATAACTTTCATCATCCGTTGATTCCACATCCGTTGACAATTCATCAATTAATTCTAACTCCTTTTTGTTTTTCTTCCAGGCATCCTCACAGAATGATTCAATTCCCTGAACCTTGGCAATCTGAACGCTAACATCCCTAGATGTTTTCCAGGCCTTGATTACCTCTTGCTCACTTTCTAACTGTTTAGAAAGAATTTCTACTTTCTTAACAGCTTCTTCTAGTTCACTTTCAACAGTCAAGCATTTAAGTTTAATCTTTTCAAGCTCAATTACCTGATTCTCTAACACAGCATTCCTATCACTTAAAAACATATTATTCTCTTTGATCCTAGTATTTTCTTTAGCTAGTGATTTAAGGGGAACACGCAAATGATATAATTCATTGGACATATCATTTATGGCTTCATTGCATTCATGTTTAGAAAGCTGAGAGAGATCAGTAGTAATTACCTGGTTGCTTGATGAACTAGTTTCATTTTCATCAGAATTAGCCATCAGGGCTAGGTTGACATATTCCATATCATCATCTTCATTGACCCCATCTGCTGCCCAATCATCTTGAGTGAGAAAAGCTCTTTCCTTTTGTTTGAGCAAATCAAAGACTTCTTTTTGTAATCAACTTGCTCAAATTTCTTTTTATCAGAGGTTGGCTTCCTACACTCACTTGCAAAGTGTCCACTGTAATAACCCCAAAATTTTCAACTTTTTGTAACCCTTGTGAATAGTGTTTTAGCTGAATGAAGAAACTTTTCATGCCACACTATGTAGGGGTTCTGTTATGGATATTCTGGGATATTATTAGTACTCTATAAAGTATATAAGTGTATGTAAAGATCGTCAGAATCCAATTCCGAACACTTTGGTTTTTCCCGGAAATCCACAAGATACGGAGAGAATTGAGTATAAGGTAACAGGATAAAAAGGATTTAAATTAAAGGATTATAATAGAGGATCATAAAAAGGAATATAATGTATTGAGAAAGGTTAAGGGAACCTAAGTAATAAGATCCCGGGTATGATCCTTCAAACGATAAACGAGAACGAAAGTTAAGCAAACCGTATAACAGATCAGCGGTCATTAGGCAAACGATTAGGAAGTTAATCAAAGGGATTAGGGGGAATGATGTCATCCAACCAATAGAAAGAGGACAAGGAAGGGAGGATGACATCATGAGGATGACATAAGCATGACATGGGAAGGAAGGAGGTGTGGTGGCTTTGTAACCACACAAATCCAAGGGCAAGAAGGTAATTGACTAAAGCAAGCACAAAAACCAATCGACCAAGCCAAGTAAAATCATTTTCATCAAAAATCAAAAGCAACCAAGGCTTTGTTCTTCATTGCTCACGGCTTTTCACTATTCAAAAGGCAAGAGAAATTCAAAATCCAAGATCCAAGCTTCCTAAATTGGTAAGATAATTCCCTAATCATCTTCATGCTTAGTTAGGACTATATCATGAGTATAAGCCATTAATTCTTTCTCTATCTTCTTCATTTAATCAAAGAAGAAGACAATGAATAGTGTTTTCAAGTTTTTAACTTGAACTTTTTCTTGTTTTTCTTGAAGATCCAAGCATTCTTAAGACTTCTCAAAGCTTCTTAAGGCTTCCTAGCTCCACCCACCACTTCAAGGAAGGTATACCATCTCCAAACCCTAGATTCCTATATATTATAAGATGATTTTGATTAGTGGGTTGATATTGTAGTTTGTTGTTATGATTTAGAGTTTGGGATTTGGAATGGTAGTGAAATGGAATGGTAATTGTTGTGGTTTTGATTTAAAGGAACTTAAGTATGATTAAAGTTAAGTTTAAGCATAAGTATGAATGATTAAATTGAATTGGTTGGGGTTGTTATGATGTGATAAGGATGGATGTTTGTTGTGTGTTGGATTTGAGGTTGGTTTGTGGTTGGTTTTGTATGGTTTAAAATTTGGAAATCGCGTAAACATAGCTGTCGTAACGTCCGATTTTCTTTGGACTGTTTTTGTGCATAGCATTAGGACCCGAGAACCCCCTGCTAGATTATGACCACTGCCATGTTTAGATAGCTCATGTTACGAGCTTCGTTTTGATATGTAGTTCGTTCGATTCCGATGCACGGTTTAGGAGAAACGACCGTTTCAAGTAACGGCGTTTCGCGAACGAAACTTTTTCCCTCGCCTTACTTTGAAACATAGGTTAAAGACCAAAAAGGGTTAATTAATGTATGAAACATTTATGGTAAGTGTGTTAGGCAGTTGGTAAGACACTCGCGAAGGAATCGCTTTAAAACTCGTAAAGGTTAAATTATTAAAAATGGTGGAGCCGAGGGTACCCGAGTGACTTAAGCGAATCGGTGAGCGCAAAACAAGCGTTAGAGTCTAAGTTAGTTAAAGTATAGATTTACAAGTGATTTTGGTTTAATTCCAACTTACTTGTTGTTTATAGGTTACCAGACTCATCCCGAGCCTTTCTCACCCCCAAGTCGCTCAGGCAAGTATTCTATCCGTTATACTGTTGTTGTGATGTATACATTTGTATATGCATGATCTTGCGATAAATGCATATTGGTTATTTAGCAAATTCTTGCGATATATTGTAGCATGTGATATGGTATATATGCATGCCTGTTTCATATTCTTGAAATATATATCTGTTGGTTCAGTTGATAATACATATGCTAGAGGATAGCGGTAACTTGCATATACCCTTAGTATAGGGACCCAAAGGTGAAAATATTTTCTAAAACCGGGAGTCGAGGATCCCGAGTAGATTTTGTATATATGGATATGGATATATATATATATATATTTATATATATATATATGGTTATAGTTTTCCAAACTATTAATCGAATAAGGTTTATTCGATAACTTTAACTTTATATTATTTATTGAATATTATTTGAATATTCATTCGAGGGCTTACGACTCTTTATATTATTTAATGAATATTATTTGAATATTCATTTGAGGATCTATGACTCCGATTATTTGCTGAAATATATTCTTTATTTTATTAAAGAATAAGGTGTTAATAATCAAACTTATTTTCGATTATTCAAATAAAGATAATACTTTCATATAAGTATATCTTTGGTTATTTAATACTCGTTTCAAGTATAAGTTTTAATACTTCTACTTCAATTATTTTTATAAAGATTATTCTTTATGGGAATATTATTTAAATAATAATATTCAGTCATTTTCTAAATATTCTGGGGACTGATTTACTTCATTAAATCAGTTTTACTCCAAACACTCTTTAAAGTGTTTTCGAGTCTTTAAAATGATTTTCAAAAGTGAGAGCGGATCCCAAAACTATTTTTATATTTAAGATCTTCCTTTTAAAAAGGGGATTTAAATACTCGCTCAAAACATGGGGGATCCGGCTCGGTGGTGTGTTTTATATTCGCAACAAGGTTGCTGTCTTGGTAAAAGAGTTTTTGATTACTTACCCAATATTCGGGAAGTAAAATTCTTGGAACAAGTTAATCCATTAACAGGCATCGCCTGGGAAATATCGGTGAGTTTTCCTTTCCAACTAGATACGACTTCTTGGTGGAGCCGTATCAACAAGTTTCTACTTGGAGAAAGGGGGAAACGAGCTTTACGTTTCAGAGTCATGGATTTCATCTGAACTAGGAGTGGCGTAAGTGGTCGAGTAGCGCCGGCCCAGCCTTATTATATTGGCCCAAATGGCCTGGAAGTTCCGCTAAGGCGGTCCATTCCTTAGGAGTTCAGTGTTCGGTTGACAAGTAAATCCGACAGGTACTCCTCTACATGTAGAAAATGGTGGGGTTGTACTACTACGACTGATCATCGTAAGTGGTCTTCCTGGCGCGGTAAACTCCCGTAATGAGTTCATCATCCATTTGGATAATTCTGCAACACTACCCGTAGCATTTCGATCGAAAGGCTACTAATGGGTGGTTGCCGAAGCATTGACAGGGTCAAACATTTTTATTGGTGTATCCATTGAATGAAGTATCTCGTAACTTCATCTCTTTTCAAAATATTTCAAAGATCAAATATTTTCAAGTTTTATTTGTGGTCTCATCTATGGGATGACCTCGTGAATCTTATAATACTTTGAACGGTGATAGTTCAAGTAGCTTTATAAATGATATAAGTGTGGGGAAGTATTGGTAACTTCATTTCTTGTTTTTACTTATATCTAGTAAGTAATTATCTTACACACGATAAAGATTCTAGTAAGTATCCATTTAGATACTTGTATTATTGTTATCACTACATATTATCTTGCGAGCTGTAAGGCTCACTCTTGCTTTATTTCTTCATCACACAACAACAGTTAGGAGAGATGGCCAGACTCCAGCAGACCCAGCGCAAGCGCGTGGGAAGCGTCCCGCGTCTTCCCGATGATGTTGTAGCTGCTATAGCTGCAGAGGTAGATCCATTGTAGTTCAGATTATCTACTTTTAAGAATCAAATTATGTATAATTATAACTTGTGGCAGATAATGGCAATTAACTGTAAATTATCAAGTAATCATTTTGGGTTGTAATAATTTTAAATTGTGGATTCAAAGACTTGTACTTATTTCAATTTCATCTCTGAGACTATAACGGGTTGTGGTGTGTGTTAGTGTGGGGTCACAGCATGAGGTTATTTATTATTAATTAAGTGAAGTGATATTGTGGAAAGAAAGACCGTGACAACCCGGATCCCCGACCCCGGATCTGGGGGTGTTACATCCACTAATGCCACAGTTGTAATATTTGAACTTTGATTTGTCCACCATGTTTTTGTTTGGCTTAGTGAATTTTGTATTTTTCCTGAACTTCATCTTTGCAAACCTCCTGGACAGAAAAGCCAGATGTTCATCAATATCATCAGAGTCATCCTGACTGGAATTGTCTTCATCCTCAGCTACTTGCTCTTTACCCTTGCTTGATTCTGATTTTCTTGTGCCAATTTTGAGACTTGGCATTGTCTTTTCCTCATTCCTGGCTTCAACCTTCTCACTGTCAGCTACAAGTGCAACTGATCCTCCTTTTCTCTTTCCCTTTTCCAACAGCTCATCTTGCTCCATCTCAAGTTCATATGTCTTCAAAATTCCATATAATCTTTCAAGTGTGAAGTCCTTATAATCTTGAGAATTTCTTAGAGAAACAGTCATAGGCTTCCATTCCTTTGGTAGAGACCTTAGAAATTTTAAATTGGAGTCCTTGACTTGGTACACTCTCCCATACAGCTTTAATCCATTCAACAGTTTCTGAAATCTGTTGAAGGTATCATTCAATGATTCTCCTTCTTCAAAGTGAAAATATTAATACTATTGAATGAGAAGCTGCATTTTGTTTTCTCTAACTTGCTCAGTGCCTTCACAGATAAGCTGCACAGTATCCCAAATTTCCTTAGCAGTTTGGCTATTGATGACATTATCAAACATATCTTGATCCAGGCCATTAAACAGAATGTTCATGGCTTTCTTGTCCTTGTGGACCTCTTCAATATCTTCAACAGTCCATTCTGCCTTTGGCTTGGGAATAGACTGTCCAACAGCAACTGTTGCAGTAGCAGTTGTTGCCACCTTGTGTGGGATGTGAGGACCATTTTCAATGCAGTTGATGTAGCTTTCATCTTGAGAGAGAAGATGTAAATGCATCTTCACCTTTCAGTGATGATAGTTATCTCTTTCCAGGATTGGAATCTTTACACCAATATCCTTCTTACTCATGATGGCTGAATAGATCTTTAAACTCTTTGTATGTTAAGAGCAAGCTCTGATACCAATTGTTATTCCCAGTGGACTAACAATGAGATTTACAGAAGGGGGTTGAATGTAAATCTCAAAACTTTTTCAAGTTTTGAGTAGTTTCTAAGGCTAAGTGTTTTAGTGAACAAATGTGTGTGAATTGCTTGAAGATAATACAGACAGATATATATTCAAACACAAATGTAAAGAACACAAAGAACTTAAAAACTTTTCTGGTGGATTTGTTGTTCCACCAGAGATGTGTTATTTCATAAAATCTGTGATTCAAAGAATTAAATCACAGTTGCTTCCTAGTACAAACTAGATGATTTTCTCTCTGGATATTTCTAAACAGCTCAGGAAAATTCTCATCTAATTACTAGCTGCTACTTGGTTTATATATCACCAAGTTTACAAGTGAAGACAAAACTGTAAAATACAATTAAAAAGATTCTTCACATGTTTCTTCTTCATTTCACTATCAAATGCAATTTAGGCTTGGCTGTAGATCTTTGAATACTTCCTTGTTTGCATCAGAATGGAAATGCTGCATTTTCTTGATTCCTCCTAGAGGCTTCCACATTCCAGTTTGTCTCTGTCAACCCATGTGCCTCTGTCAGCTTGTGAATTGTCACTATCAACTGCTAATGAACTAAGCATCCGTTGAAGCTTTCATCCGTTGATGCCTTATCCGTTGAGGCTTTATCCGTTGAAGCTTTATCCGTTGATGCATTATCAGTTGAAGTCTTTATCCGTTGAAGCACTCGTCCGTTGATGGATATTATCCGTTGAAGCATTAGAGACATTCGTTGAAGCTTTGTTTCTTATCCGTTGAAGGTCTTCAATATCAGTTGATACTTCTTCACTTATACAAAATTACAAGGCATGAAATATTTACAATTAGCCCTCCTATTTGCATATCCACTAGTAGTCAACATGACTGATAATTTCCTACAACATCTAAGAGTTACAACTTGAATCCAGAGAATGAAATGTGCTACAATACTAAACTTATTGCTAAGTAAAGCTACTCCTTCAACGGATAGCCAAGATGGTCTTATCCGTTGAGGCTACAAACACTAGATTTCTACTTAAGTGTTTTGTTTAACTTATCATCAAACTAATACACATATTCCTAACAAAACGATCTAATCACTTAGATTGAAAAGTCTACAAAAGCAGTTTGAATAGTGCAAGATCAAAGGCCAAGATTAACTAACAAAGGAAAGTCACAGACCTACACGATTTGCACAGATACAATAAGCTAGAAATGAAAAGTTTTAGAGATAACTTAAAGTATAGTTTACTACATCTTATTTTATGTTGTGTAAACCCGTGTTTACTAATCTATAAAGTAAACATTGTTCCTTTATCTTTAGACGTATCAAACAAATCTAGTTTTTCTTGTACTCTCTCAAGGAAGAAGTCGAGTTCTTTACTTACAAAGAACTCATGATTTCTAGCAAAACCCTAGCTTGATTTTAATACAAAATTAAGTGAGTTTTGAAATATTGTGTGGACTATTTTTATTTCAGCCTCAAGTTTAAGTTTAATTTTGTTGTAAAAATTTTATATTGATATAAAAGGGTTTAAACCGAAACCAAACCGAACCAAACCGTTTTAAACGAATCAGATCGGTTTGGTTTTTTATCTAACAGTTTAGTTCATATTGAAATTTAAGTAAACCGATATATTAGGCTTGGTTCGGTTTGGAGCTTTGAAACCGCCCGAACCGCCCGATACTCACCCCTGAAATAAATAACCGTTTTGTTTTCAGACCGTTTAACACAAAAACTATGCAAATTCTTCAATCTAAAAGGTATTACAATGAAATCTCGAACAATCCAACCTATACCAGTTGTGAAATTACTAGCATCACAATTGGCTTTCACATAAACATCATCTGCAGCCCAATGTTCAGATATATGAGTTACATCAACTGATATTGGAGTAACAAATACCTCTGAAAATTTGAACAATTTTTTATCGTAAAATGTGAGTTTTTGCGATATACATCATCATACCATATTCGATGCGAGTCTGAGAGATCCCTCAAAATACCATATCAATCATTGTCAGCAAAACTACTGAAACCCATAACATGACACACAAAAACATTAACACAGAAACACACTAACATCCCAAAAAGATGGACACGAATAACAAACTTAATAATAAGGTACTCAACAAGATTATATCCAAAAAAGATTGTATCTCGATTTTATTGAAATAACCGATAATAAAAGAGTGTACAAGAAAGTGCTTTTTTAATAATTGGGTGTGTTTGATAGACATTTTTTTGTGAAAATACTGTTAAAAAGGGGGTTTTCAAAAATATAATTTTTTAAAAAAATATTTCGAAAATACTATCATTTTTAAACTTACTTTTAAAAATATAATTTTTTAAGTTTCATTTTCAAAAATATGATTTGCAACTTCTGCAACTTATTTTGCAATTTTTATTTTATTTATTTTTCAAAGTTGATTCGATTGCAAACTTAAAACGCAATTAATGCAACTTTAAAATAAAGATTTTCAAAATTTGAAATTAACTTGTGTAACAAGTTGCAGAGGTTGTAAATCGTATTTTTGAAAATAAAACTTAAAAAATTACATTTTAGAAAGTAACTTTGAAAATTATAGTATTTTTGAAAATAAGTTTAAAATAGAGATATTTTAGGTAATTTCCCTAAAAATATTTGATAAAATTTAGAAATTACTTTTCTGAAAAATGTTTTGTGAAGTACTTTTTTTCTTTTACGGAATCTGCTCCAGAAATTTTATTTACCCTTGCCCAGCAGTTTTTAAGAATCCCAAACAGATTTGTCAGCAGTTACAAGAAAAGCTTAGTATTGAATAATGCATTCACCTCAAACATGTTACATGACATATTTCAAGAACTTTCTTGTTTTCAATACACTAAGAATAAAAATAAACCGAACTTCACCACACACAAAAACATCAAATAACAGAGGCTACCACCCATTTAACAGTTCCTAACTACAATTAATTGGTATACAAACTCCACTCTCTTGGTTCTGTTGTTCCTTCCATATACGTCCTGTAACTCTTAGTTTCAGTTCCTTCCTGTCACCTCCAGAAAAGAAGACTGCCATGTTCCGCTGAATAATAAGCCCGTCATGGCTATCCCTTACCTTCTTGTGACTATCTCTAATGCTTCGTGGAGTTCCCTCCCAAGTAAGTTTTCTGCCATTCCCTCCAACTTCTAAACTGTAGCTGTAGTTTCGGGCATCTTCATCATCACCCATATATCGTAGAAAAGCCATATAAACAGGGGCCATGCCGAGCTGAAAAGCTTCAAAATGGAGACAGAAGTACTGTCCGAAACAATTGAAGACCTAAACAAACAGGAGGGCTGGTTATATATCAAATTCACAAAAATTTATACTCTGCCAATAATAATTAGACCAACATTCAGGATCAGGCAACAAAATTACATTTAAAGCTGCAGTATTATGGTTCTTACTTTTTAAGGTCTCTTGTAATACATTACAAATATTAGATATCGACATAAAATGGACAGAATTTTTATCCTGAAACATAGGATAATAGATCATCATGGTAAAAATAGATAAACATTAATCACAAATTGTAATAATTAAAGAACATGATAATACAGACAAGAATTGGAATAAACGGAGTAATGCACTAAATCACTGCACCATAATAGCCTTATATACACTTTCATATTATATCTTATCTTTGTAATTGGTGATGTTTTTACGTTTTGACTTTTCATTGGAAAAAACTATATCTTTAGGCAAAAAGACATTATTTAAAAATAAATAACACAATTAGAAAACTTAAATAAGCTGGTCTTGTAGCTCAGTTGGTCAGAACATTGGTCAAATGAGCTAACTTAGGAAGCACGGACTCTTCGTTTTGGCTGCTGTATGCGAGTCCGACTCGGTCTCGACTTGGCTGAGTACGTATTGGACTCGCCAGGTGGAGAGTCGTGACAAAAAGATTGCTGGACTCATCTAGGACTCAGCGGGGACTCTTCTGGGACTCGCCCAACAAGAAAAAGCCCAACCCAACTAACTCATCTAGGACTCAGCGGGGACTCTTCTGGGACTCGCCCAACAAGAAAAAGCCCAACCCAACTACAAAAATCCCAACCCATTGAGCTTTTAATCTAATTTTATAAACAGGTGCTAGATATACACACACCATACATACAGACTGCATCATCCAAATTCATCTCTTTTAATCCAAACTCATTATCGATTTACAACCATACACCCATATATATATATATACAGTTATACACACACCCTATATATATACACATACACCCATATCAATCTCTATTCCCGATGAGTGGTTCAGAGAATTTATGGTTAATAAATGAAAATCCTAAGTATTTTTCATACATACCTCTTATCAAAAATATTTATTTATTTATTATATTATTTGCCGAGTCCCGTATCCAAAACTCTTCGAGGTTTGCCGAATCCCCGTGTCCCCGTACCCGAGTCCCATGTCGCCGTATCCGAGTCCGTGCTTCTTAGTGCCTAACATACTTTTAGAATTTAAGGCTGCCTTCCTAATATCATGCTCACCCATATATAAAATAATATAAATATATTTTTAATAAAAATATTAGTGATTTCCTAAAGTAGGCATGCAGTATTTATTTGATATTCATTTGGTTTGAATGGCAACCTCAGAGATTCTCTGGCAGTATAAGAGATTTTTACAAGTCAAGGGGTGTGCCATGACAGTTTGAGCAACATTCAAGATCAGGCAACAAAATTTACATTTGAAGCCGCAACACTATGATTATTACATCTGAAGGTCTCGTGTAATACAATACATATATAAAACATTAACATAAAATTGACAGAATATTTGTCCCGAGACATAGGATACTAGATCATTATTATAAAAATAGATAAACAGTAATCATGAATTGTAATTATTAAAGAACATGATACTCTAGAGTAGACAAGAATTGTCATAATGCACTTTATCACGGTACCATATATACACGTCACATCATATTTTAAAATTGTAATTTGTGATTTTTTTTGTTCTGATCAGAAAATATTATTAGATAAATTACAAAGACAAAAGAAACAATATTTAAAAATAAATAAAATTATTTGTATATACAGATAACCAGGTCTTGCAGCTTAGTTGGTCAGAGCATTGGTCTAATAAGCCGAGGGTCGAGAGGGATTCTTGAAATCAAGAGGTATTTTATTTGGATTAAAAAAAATCCTTTATAATGTGATGGTATTCAATAGAGATTAGAAAGAGACTTTTAAAATCTGAGTGTATTCAATTTATATTTTAAAAAGTCTACTGAAATCTGGCGGTTTTCAATTTGGATTTTTAAAAATCCATCAAAATATGATGGTTATCAAAAGTCCGTGATTTTTTTTATTTGAAAAAGTGATAAATTTTGATGGATTTACTAGTTCATTTTTAATCTTTTGAAATCTCTTTAAAATACATGAGATTTTGAAAGATTTATCTAAAATTTCACAAAATCAGCAAGACTCTACAAGATTTTTTTTATCAACTCCATCAAAATCCACGAACAAGTAAAAATCAACAAAAATCTTTTAAATTCATGGATTATTATCAATCCTTTAAAATCTGAAATGAATACACCCCTTGAATGTAATGCAGCCTTCCTAATATCATGCTCACCCATATATAAAATAATATAATTATATTATTAATAGAAATATTAGTAATTTCCTAAAGTAATTAGGCATGCGGTATTTATTTCATATTAAGTTACTGTTTATAGGGCAGTTATTTGATATCAAGTTGTTTATAGGGACTGCCAACTTATTTTTAGAATTTAAGGTTGCCTTCATAATATCATGCTCGCCCATATATAAAATAATATAATTATATTTTTAATAAAAATATTAGTGATTACCTAAAGGAATTAGGCATGTAGTATTTGTTTGATATTCATTTGGTTTGCAAGGGAGCCTGGGAGATTCTTGAGCAGTTTAAGAGATATTTACAAGTCAAGTAGTGTGCCATGATAGTTTGAGCATGATTTAGGATCATGCAACAAAAATTACATTTGAAGCCAACAAAAATTACATTTAAAGCCGCAGTACTAGGATTCTTACATTTGAAGGTCTCTTGTAATACATTACATATACAATATACCAATATAAAACTGACAGAATACTTCTCCCCGGGACATAGGATAATATATCATTATGGTAAAAGTAGATAAACAGTAATCATAAATTGTAATTATTAAAGAACTTGACAGTGTAGACAAAAATTGGCATAATGGACTTGATCACAGTACCATACATACACTTCACATTATATTTTGAAATCGTAATTTGTGATGTTTTTGTGTTCTGATTAGAAAATATTATTAGATAAATTATAAAGACAAAAGAAACATTATTTAAAAATAAATAAAATTATTTGTAAATACAGAAAATTAGGTCTCGTAGCTCAGTTGGTCAGAGCATTGGTGTAATGAGCCAAGGGTTGAGAGTTCAAATCTCTCCGAGACCATTTTTTATTGTTTACAGGGGACTGCCTAACTTTCTTTTAGAATGTAAGGCAGCCTTCCTAGTATCATGCTCACCCATCTATAAAATAATATAATTATATAATTAATAAAAATATTAGTGATTTCCTAAAGTAATTAGGCATGCAATATTTATTTGATATTGAGTTATTGTTAATAGGGCAGTTATTTGATATTAAGTTGGTGTTTATAGGGACCACCAAACTTAATTTTAGAATTTAAGGTTGCCTTCATAATATCATGCTCGCACATATAAAACATAATATAATTATATTTTTAATAAAAATATTAGTGATTTCCTAAAGTAATTAGGCGTGCAGTATTTGTTTGATATTCATTTGGTTTGCATGGCAGCCTGGGAGATTCTTGAGCAGTTTAAGAGATATTTACAAGTCAAGTAGTGTGCCATGATTGTTCAAGCAACATTTAGGATCATGCAACAAAAATTACATTTGAAGCCAACAAAAATTACATTTAAAGCCGCGGTACTATGATTCTTACATTTGAAGGTCTCTTTTAATAAATTACATGTACAGTTTATCAATATAAAACTGACAGAATATTTCTCCCCTAGACATAGGATAATAGATCATTATGGTAAAAGTAGATAAACACTAAAGAACTTGATAGTGTTGACAAGAATTGGCATGATGCACTTTATCACGGTACCATACATACAATTCATATTATATTTTGAAATTGTTATTTTTGATGTTTTGGTGTTCTGATTAGATAATATTAATAGATAAAGTTTAAAGGTAAAAGAAACATTTTTTAACAATAAATAAAATTATTTGTAAATATTGATAACCAGGTCTCGTAGCTCAGTTGGTTAGAGCATGAGCTGAGGGTCGAGAGTTTAAATTTCTCCGAGATCATTCTTAATTTGTTTATTTAGATCATCTCCAAGAGCCTTCTAATCCATTTCTATAAATATTATAAAATGTTAGAATCTTAGTGATTTAGGATATTATAAGGGAAGGTAACTCCAACAACACTCTTTATATATACTCCTTATAATTATTATAATATTAAATTTAAGAGGGAAAGAGAGAAATAGAAGAAAAAAAGGATTGGGTAATAGAAGCAAATGAATATAGAGACAAGTTCCTTAAAAATAATGTATAAGAGAGACATGTCAAAATTTTAAGGAACAACTAGCTAGCCTCTTGGAGTGACAAAATATGCCAAATTCCTTATATTTTGAATTTAAGGGACCATTTAGCTAGTCTCTTGGAGATGCTCTTAAGGCTGCCTTTCTACCATCAAGCACACTGCTCACCCATATTTAAAATAATTTAATTATTTTTGAAATAAAAATATTAGTGATTTCCTAAAGTTGCAATGCAGTGTTTATTTGATATTCAGTTGGTTTGCATGTACAACAGTCAATCTGAAGTTAAAGGATGAGAAAAGACCTTATCAAAATAAGCTATGCCTGGTACTGTACTGTCCCTGCAATTAACCCTATGATCCTACCAAAGTTCAAAATGGTTAATTTGAAGTTTGGTGGCAACGACAGTATCAGATTATTGAGTAGCGGACTAGCGGAAGCGATGTAAAAATCTCAGAAGACTGCATCACTAAAAGAGAACAGGAACTCACTATACATTTCTTGCAGAAAAGAAGATTTTACAAGTCAAATGGTGTCCCATAATAGTTTGGGCAACATTCAGGATCAGGCAACAAAAATTGCATTTGAAGCCGCAGTACTAGGGTTCTTACATTTCAAGGTCTCTTGTAATACATCACATATATAATTTTTACTTGAGTAGATATCAACATAAATTGACAGAATATTTCTCCCTGAGACATAGGGATAATAAATCGTTATGTTAAAAGCAGATAAACAAACAGTAATCATGAATTATAATTATTAAAGAACCTAATAATGTTGACAAGAAATGGCATAATGCACTTAATCACAGTACCATGTATACACTTCACATATTATCTCGAAATTGTAATTTCTGATGTTTTTTTGTTCTGATTAGAAAATTTTATTAGACAAATTATATAGGGGAAAAAACTGTTTAAAAATAAATATAATTATTTGCAAATGTAAATAACCAGGTCTCGTAGCTCAGTTGGTCAGAGCATTGGTCTAATGAGCCAAGGGTCTAAAGTTCAAATCTCTCCAAGATCATTTTTTATTTGATTATTAAGGCTTCCTTTACATGGCAGGTTGAGAGATTCTTTAGCAGTTTAAGAGATATTACAAGTCAAGTGGTCAAATATCTATTCAACTTCTGTCTCTTTGCCATTTTTTATTTGTTTATTTAAGGATTCCTTTGGTTTGCATGGCAGGTTGAGAGATTCTTTAGCAGTTTAAGATATATTACAAGTCAAAGTGGTCAAATATCTATTCAACTTCTGCCTCTTTGCCACTTAATGGCATATCTATCGAGTATTGAAGTGTTTTGTCGGATTCCTTTCATCATTGATAAGAATTAGTAACTTGTGGAACAATAAGAAAGGCCTCCTATATTCCTCTATCTTTCAACATTTGCTTGCATTCTTTGTACATCTTGTGTAGATGATACAATTCTGTATAAGTGCACTCGTTTACGTTATATATGTAGACATGATTCCTTATTTGCTCAAAACTTGATGCACATTTCTATCACGCAGCGGAGGCTGACCTCCACTTCAGTCCCCACTGATCAATGAAAACAGTCAAAATTTTATATTTAAGCCCTGCAATTTTCTTAGAACCGATTAATTTTAGCCCCGGGTCGATTTCAAATCCTAAATTCCGCCTCTAACCATGATCAAATCTTCAGCATCTATATATTACCATGTAACAGTTGTATTCTTAATATGGGGAAAAAACTGCAAGGAGTTTTACCTGTCATAGTATACATGGCACTGAACAAGCTAAAAAAATTGGGTGACGTGTCAAAAAGAAGACAAAACGCAAGAACATTCTAGTTTAAAAAAACAAAACAAACTATGGCATTGTATATAAACTTACAGTTAACATCCAAGTGGCATTTTCTACTTCACGTGGATTTGATTTGACATAACGATGATTGAATGTGCATCCGGTGTGCATGTCCACTTTGTGATCTTCCTTTAAATGAGTAACTAACTGTGGAATATCACCAACAACTGAGCACTCTGATCCAGCGTATGGGCAGTTATATGGCCTAAAGTTACAGATCGCTTCATGTTTTAACTTGCTGAAGTAGAAGAAGATCTCAGGGCATCCAAGGGAGCAATACTTGCAAGGCAATTCAAGGGATTCAGCTACCTTCTCTAGTGCAAGACACCTTATGTCACCAAGCTCCTGTCTACATGTGGGGCAACGATTGTGTACCCTTGTTTTACAGGTAGAACAAAGTGTGTGCCCATTGTGACACTAAAAATTCAAACAATATCATTCTTATTAGTAAGAACAAGAGCAAACACTACAAAACATGGTCCTGACAAACAACTAAAAATCGTTTATATCGAATTAGTAAATTGAACAAAACACATAATTTTATGATTTTGGCATTATGTGATGACAGTAAGAAAAGACAGTCAATCTGAAGTTGAAGGATGGGAAAAAAGCCTGATCAAAATAAGCTATGCCAAGTATAGTACTGTCCCTGCACTTAACCTTATGATCCTATCAAAGTTCATATGGTCAATGGTTTAGAGTTTGGTGGCAAGGACAGTATCAGATAATTAAGTAGCAGCAGCGATGAAAAAAAAACCTCAGAAGACTGCATCACTAAAGAAGAAGAGGAACTAGTTATAATTTCTTGCAGGAAAGGACCCAAACATTATTTCGGCCTTATATAGACTAGAAATTCCTTATAGGCTGCACCACACTGACATTTAATTGGCGGTGATAGAAAAATATAAAAACTTCAACACATTGAACCTAGAGAAACAACTCTCTTTTATTTTAGAAAAATATAAAAACTTCAACACATTCAACCTTGCCCATTATTGTAATCGTGATAAATTAAGTAACCAATGACACCGTAGTAAAGAACTTAGAGTTACATTGTAATAGTTTTAATTCTTATACATATAATTTGGGTCACTATGAGGAAATTCCAGATTACAACATGTGAGATAAAACAAAACTCTGTTAGTCACCTAGTGGAAGACAACTGTTGTGGAAGAAAACTCTGTTAGTTACCTAGTTTTACTTCTCAAACTATTGTGAGGACAACTGTTGTGGAAGATTTTAATTCTAATTACCTAGTCCTTCTACTTTGGTATCAAGTAAAAAGGGAACAGAGTCATTATCCTTTATGTCTGTATACTTACGGAACACAATTTTTAACAAAAATATTACTATCATTATGAAGCCATTTGAGAACATTGCTAATACCAAAATCTATTAAGTTTCCAGACTGATCATATAATTCCGTCTGTCTCGAGTGGCTGAAAGGGTACTAGGTACATAACTGAGCCTCCATGTAACGTGATTTGACCTTAAATAAAAACAAAAATAAATTGTGCATCCTATGACGGTTGAAAGTCACAATTTATTATCACTCCCAATTATTCTTAACTTGAGGATCCTATGCAGAAATGTGAAGCTTACCCCTACGAGCCTGAATCCTTGGCAAGCTACATTATGTAATAGTATTATACCACTGCAATATGTATCTCTCCTAGCACTCGATGATTCTCAATCTGTATGCATATTTATCAATATTAACCCCTAAAGATAAAATCGTTAACAAGTTTGATCACTTTCTACTTCATCTTGGGGGAACCATTTAAGAACATCCTCTCACTAATCAAAGGGAAATAAACTGTAAGATGGACAGAAACATAATCAAAGGGACAACTTAAGCTTGAAACGTAATAGAAATTGAGAATAAATAAAATTGATAGTCCTGGGATTACAATCCCATAAAACACACACACACACTCACACATAATACGGAAGCATACACACAGGCATAAAGAACAAAAACAAAATCACCAATGTAATGAGCACAACAAATCACCAATACCCCCAACAATCAAGAAACACATAATAATAAAGCAAGAGAAAGCACATAGATTCCCCTATTCACATGAGCATACACCGGCAGAAAAAAGGTAAAACAAATCAATTCACCAACATAATGAGCACACCAAACCAACTATACACCCAACAATCAAACATGAATTTAAAGAAAACCCATCAAAATTAAATACAACAAACATCAAGCAAGGCCGTAAAAAACAAATCTTGAAACCCAAAAAACAAGAAAATCGAAGAATCGAAAAAGGGGGAGGGGGAGGGGAAGCAAACAAACCTGATGAATAGGAGGGTACATTGAATGATTACAAACAGGGCACTCCAGAAGCTGATGAACACTAGTAGTTGGATGAACCCCATTTGATGATTTGTTGTTAAAATAATAAGGTTGTGTTTGTGTTGAAGACAACTGAGAAGAGAGCAAGGAATCATCTGAAGTTGATATGCATTCTATACTCTCCTCCACGTCCATTTTACTTTCTTTTTGTGTGTGTATATCACATCAATGACTGATCTTAATTTCCAATTTCAATTTCAATAAATTTAACAGTCTCCTCACACACACTTGATGAGCTTTAAATCATCCGGAGATATCAGGAGCGGAGATGACCCAGAGAGTGTTTCTTTTAATCATAAACATTATTTTAATAAATTAGCATTTAATAATACTAGCCTAACCCGTGCCAAGATTATTTTTAATATTATATAATTTTTTAATTTAATTTGAAGTGCAAATTTTAAATTCTGAAATTTATTTATTAGAAGTTTTTGATAATATGATTTGATAAATATTTAAATATGCATGTGTATAATTTAGTGAAATTTCAATTTTTATAGAAATATCATTGATTAAAAGATTTAATTTTGTTAAAATTCATATGTGTGTTTATAAAAGATAATTATGTTTTATTTAAAAAATAAAATTTAGCTAACATAAATAGTAAAAAAATTATCTTTACTTTGATATACCGAACAAATCTAATTAATTATATTCAAATTTATCTTGGGTCAGTTGTTGAAACCCAGATTAATGATAAAAAGTTTATGTATCAATAATAAACCCGAATAAAAGTACATATAATTTATGTTAGTTGGTATAATTATTTTCTTATTTTGATTTATCATGAATTAATTGTATAATTTTTTTAGCCCGGATGAATAATATGTATTGATTTATTTTAGTCTGATACGATTATACTAACTAATAAATCATCTCTATTTTCATTTTATTAAAATAATTTTGGATATTATAGAAATGGAAAAAACCCTTAATTATGTAAAACCAAACATTTTACACACAGATATGCAATCTAACCTTTAATATTTCGTCTATTAGGGTCGGATCTCGGTTATCCCACAATTCTAAGCCTACATTATACCTAACGACGAATTGGGTAGACTTTAATTTTATTTTAGCACGGATCAATAATATAGGAATTACCTTTAGTTTAAATTTAATTTTAATGTTAGCGTAGATCAATAATATACATTATTTTGTTTTAGCCTTAAACCCGTTATATCAACCATTTAATTATATTTAGTTTGTTTTTAATTTTATTTTAAATATTATTTTGTTTTAAGTCGAATAGATAACATATTTTATTTTTTTCTGATGAAATTATATCGACCAATGCATTATGTTATAGCCCGGTTTGATAAAATATTTTTTTTAGCTAGATCGGTAGTATTTATTGTATTGTTTTACCTCAGGTAGCAAATCTTGGTTTTAGTCTCGAACACGTTATGTCAACCTAATCCAGCTAATTATATTTAGTTTTTTGTTTAATTTTATTTTAGCTGGGAATGAATACTATTATATTTTAGACCAAATTGATAATTATTAATATGATGACATTAGATCTTTCAAGCGAATTTACTTTCAATTTATTTTGTTTTAGCTCGTTTATTTTTTTGTTTTAGCCTGATGACATTATATCGACCAAACGAATTTGCTTTCAAATTTTTATCAATATTTATTATTTTATTTTAATCCGAGGCTGCAAATCCAACTAATTGTAAGTAATTTATTTTTATTTTTTTATTTAGGATTGGTTCAATAGTATAATTTTATTTCATATTATATATTATTTTGTTTATATCAAAACCATTAGACATATTACAATTCTATTTGTATTTATATAATTATATTGTGAATATTAATCTATTTATGAGAGTATTTAATTTTAAATATTATTATAATTACGGAGAGCACCAAAATTTCATTGTTTCGTCTTTAATATAATAGTAAATAGATAGTATAGAGCAAGATTTGTTTCATTTGGTGAAAATTATTGAGCATGTATTAAAATTAAATTGTCCATAAAATATCAGTAATATACATCAAAAATAGATAGATAATGAACATATATTAAAAAGAATTGTTCATAATATTTTTGAGAAAGATTTGTTTCATTTGGAGAAAATAAAAAAGACAACATTTTTTACTTAAAAAGTATAGATTAAAAAGAATTGTCTAAAATATTTGTAGAGAATGAGTTGTTTTATTTGGTGACATTAAAAAAGGCAACGTATTTTACTTATAAAGCTAATTGGGTAGATATTAATTAAGTAAGGGTAATTGAATAAAATATTATTTTTTTAAGAAAGGGTCATTATGTAATTGAAGGAAGGACAGTAAAGTTTCGTATTTAATATAATAATATAATAGATAAATATTTTGACCTCAAAAATCGAATATTTTTTTTATTTTGTTTATGTAATTGAATTATAAGATAATACTTACTTTAAGTATATTTGTCTTTACATTAATAGTAAAAATTATATAAAACAAATATTTTTTATTGTGGGCCCGTACAAAATATATATGTGACAACTACTGGGTAGAGGTTGCAGATGGTTTTGAATTTTACACTGTTTTAAGAATAACGGGTTTTTGCATTGCCTTAAACGATGAGATGAGATTGTTTTTGTTGTCGAGGAATAAGGATGAAGATTCTAAGTTGTTCTTGTAAAACAATTAAGAATTTATGAATTGCTAAAGTTAAGGAGCTTAATAAAGTCTTTAAGTAAAATAATAATTAAATAAAATAAACATTAAGTAGTTGAAAAGGGTAATTTATTAGTTATTAATGGTTATAATATTATTATTTTATTTTATTAAATAAACTTGTACGTGATATTTAAAGAAATTATTTTAATTGAGATAAATAAAAAAGATAACGCGTTATAGTTGAAAACGATTTTTATTTTTTTTTCTATTATAATTCGATTACTAAAGTTAATAAAACTTTCAAGTAAAATAAGGGTAATTTAGTAAAATTCAGCGTGTACCAAAAAACAGGTACCGTATCAAAACTTTCAATGTTTCGTCTTTTATATAATAATAATATATATAAGAAGAAGAGACACATGGGTACTAGTATTCGGGCACACGTGCCAGACAAATTTCTTCAGGATATGAATATGAAATTTTATCTTCATAAATTTTAGTCAAAATATATTTTAATCAACTATATTTATAAATTAAGTATTCATGTTAATTAGTTACTATAAAAATATTAAGGGCATTTTTCATAAATAACCAAATTTAAAAGAATTTTTGCAAAAATATTGTCACTTTTTCAAACAAATTGTAAAAATACTATGTTCCAAAAAATATTTACAAAAATACGGTGGTTGCATATGCAACCATATATGCAACTGTTAGCAACTAGAAATACAACTTTGAAAAAAAAATTAAAAATTATATTTATTTGCATAATAAGTTGCAACTGGTCGCAAGGCAGAAAAATAAATACCCCTGCGGGGTCAAACATTGCAGCCTAAAAAATAACTAAAACAACAAACTAGAAACCATAATATCCAAAGATTTGTCACGAGCATTCTTCTCAATTACAAAGTGTACAATATCCACTATGGTCACTTCCTAAAATAATTTAAGTTACCTAATATGCTGTACAACTTTTTTATACTGACCCGCAGGGGCAGTTGCATCTAGATACAATGGGATGCAACCATATGTAATTGAATGCAATCAAAATTAATAATACGGTTCGTAACTTCTGTAACCATATTTCAACCAAAAGCAATCACTATTGAATCTTACATAAGTGGTTGCATAACAAGTTGCAGGTTGCAGTGCCCCTAGGGTCAGCAACCACAGATGTAATCAAAACAACCTGCAACTTAAAACACCTACCTCCATAGCTGCCACCACCACCTCCATACCCATCGCCACTACCACCATATCCACAGGTTACAGTTCCCCTACGGGGCCAGCAACCACAAATACAACCAAAATCAACCCCAAAATCAACTAAAAATAATCAAACCCACTCACCACTAACTCAACAAAGCCCCCTCCAACCACCACCACTCCCCCATCATCACCCGATTACACTAATTACATTTTCGCTTCATTGTAATTTCATACCTCCGAACTCGATCCTCACTAATTACAATCAATCAATTCTCACAACGCAAATTACCTGCAATAAAGTGTGAGAGAGTGTACAGACACTTTTACCTAATTACATTTTTGTTTCATCCCAATTCCACTAATTACAACTAACCAAATAACATAATTATAAAACAATCGGTTCACATAATTCACTAATTACAACTACGCCTCGTCATCGTCCTCGTCGTCGGCGTCAGAGAGCTAAGAGTCTAGGGCGAAGAGAGGCTTCAGGAACTTGTAGAAGGTTCGAATTGAGAGAGGCGGTTGCGTACGGAGATTGGGAAGAGGAAGGGTAAGTTAGAATCGGTAAGTGTAGGAGAAGAGAGTGGGAGAGAGATGAGAAAGATTGATTGGGAGAGAGATGAGATGAGATGAGAGAGAATGAGATGCTCATGGCGGCGGGATTGTACCGGATTGAAGATAATTGTGTGTGTATTGCTCTGCATCTAATCTTATTTCTGCAAAGTTAGTAATTTCTTATTTATTGGAGGAGGGGAGATGGTATTTTTATAATTTAATTGTTTGTATGTTTAAAAAGATAGTAAATTTGCAAGACTTTAGGTAAGGTTGTAGAGTTATAAATAAATATCTAAAAATTGGTATATTTGTCAAATTCCCAAATATTAATTATCGTATTCATTTTTTATACTTTTTACTTGTATTATAGTGTTTTAAATTAATAAATGATGCATTTAGTTCATTTTTCATACGTTTTATTATGTTTAACATGAAATCTATATATAAATTTATTTTTTCCGTGCTCCCGCGCCCGTATACCTATATTATTATATTTGTCGAACTACCATATTTCCGCACTACACACACCCGTGTCCTTGCTTCCCAGATAATAACATATGTATTGTTTATCTTTTTTACCTTTATTTTGCTAAATATTATTCATCTTAATAAAATATTATTACTGTAACTGAAACATAAAATATTTGATTCTACTTTGATTCAAATTTTCACATGCTTTCGTCATATCATCTCAGCTCCTTTAAGAAACTCCAACAGTTTGACCCAAATTTATACCGATCCTAGGTCCAAATTTGGACCGAACCCCTCTCCAACTCCAATATTTGGTTTAAATTTCGTTCTAAATTATAATATGATTTATAATATATATTTTAAGTTTTACAGTATAGACACTTTATATATTATATAATATATGATAAATGATATTATTTTAAGTTTTAATATATGATATATGAAAATGTCCGAGTAACAACATTCATCCTCTCAAAATGGAGGATCTGAAGATGAAGGTCAAGGATCTCAAAATAACAAGAATAGTTATGGACAATATTTTGACTATCTTGGAGGAAGTTTGTCAGACTAAATTGAGTATTTTCAAATTGCATTTTCTTTTAAGTTGTATTTTAAATTCAGTTGTATGTGTTGTAATCCTTATTTAATATGTTTTAAATGTATTTTTAATTTGAAATTAAGAAATGCAAGTATATTTTATTTAATTATATTTTAGTATTTGTTAATACAAAAAATAAAAAAAAATAGTAAATATATTATAATATTAGTTAATTACATTTATACATATTTTAAATCAAAATATAATCTAATAAACTAAACAAGAAAAAGTGAAAAGCTATTATTTTAATATTATTCAAATTTGAACCGTTTGGACCGACACTATTCATCGGTCCAAATTTGGACCGAGATTTAGGCCATTCTTGAGTGAATTTGGACCGAAATCGGTCCAAATTTGGACCGAAATCGGTCCAAATTTGGACCTATAGACCACTATTGGAGTTGCTCTAAAAAATTGAGCACATATTTTAATTAAGTAACAAAAGTTGTGACAATACAACATGTGTTTTGTCAAAATGTATCAGGTTTGATATTTGCCTTTTTCATCTTTTGAGCGAGGGTGTCCCAAATGGTCCAAAGAATTAAGGCAAAAAAAATGTCAAATCAAGGTTGGACCTTGAATACATAAACTGTCTCTCCAAATGCTCAGTGGAACTGTGGAACCTCTCCAAGTCAAAAAGAGAATCCAATACTAAATCTGCTACCGTTAATTTAGCATGTCAATAAACTACAATAAAGGATCATTGTAAAAGCAGTGTTCTTTATTTATTTATGCTAACAAGTAGTCAGTAGTGGTTACATGTAAACAAATTAATTCAGTGTACACCATTACAAAGAAGCATCATGGTTACAGTTCAACTACAAGTCTGTGATAAATACTGATACTACTCTCTTTTGCAAACTTTTGAAAAAAAATCCCATAGATATGTCTAACGACTAGATACTAGAAACTACGTAATAGCCTTACACACACTGCTTCAAGATATTTGCCATCTAAATAATAGAAAGCTATATGTCGACAGAAGTGCCTTATTTTCACCACTGATTCGGAAAGGCCTCTCTGTATTTCGCATCCTCTCCCAGTGTCAGCTGTTTTGTTGTAGAGTCCCTAACGCGCGTGTTCAAAAGCCTCTGAGATAATCTATCTTTAACAGTTACTTTCTTTTTCAGCATCGATGCTAGGGTTTGTTTTTTGTTTCCAGTAGATGATCTTCCACCTGTTGTCTCCATGTCCTCGCCAAAGTGTTGGGATCCTGAAGTTGACGCAAGGGCAGCATCTCGTAAAACGGCATCATTGTGTTCCCGAACTTTTGCACGCCTAGCTCGCTTCAAAGACTTTTTATCATGTTCTTTCTTCTTTTCTTCCTCTTGGTCTTTTTTTCTTACATTACTAATAGCTTGTTGTGCCAATTGTTCCACTACGTCTTTCCCTAAATCCAGAGCAATTGTCTCCACTGAAGATGTTTGATATATTGGTTTGCCTTCATTATCTCGACAAACAATGGGACCATGGAATGGACAAACTCTCTGGTCTCTTCTCCGACATAGTCCCCCTTTTCTTAATGGTGCATGACATTCCTGGATTTCAACAGGCTCTTCACTGTAAAGAGTTGTCTGAACATTCAACTCCGCTATTTTCGCAGCCGGAATAACTTGATTGTAGTCTACTCTCCCCCAGTGACTTTCAAGTTCCAATCCCCTTTGGTGAGCCATAAAATCCCGATTTGAACCCCAATTATCCAAAAACGAACCATAGTTCATGACTGGAGCTTCAGCTAAAAGTTTACTCTTCAGAGGATCCACGTCAGTTTTGTTACCTTCATGATTTGGCTTGTCGTTGCCATTTGATCTTCTCTTATCATGTCCAACATATTCTATTTTCTCCTGAGATGTAGATGCAATAGAAGTATCCTCGCTTATCTTACTGGGTGGGCTCGTTCTCCCATTACCATATTCCTCAACACGTCCCTCTTCCCAAAAGTCATCTTCCTCTTGCTTTTTAGTGTTTGGAAGAATACACCCTGATTCCTCGCATTTCTTCTTTACTGATTGGACACAGTTGCGAATGTCAATGAACTCCTTTAACATAGAATCCCTGAACCTGTTCTCTGATGTTTCAACCCTTATGAGAACAGATATCCACTCTAGCACAATAACTAAATGCTTGGTCACTAATAGCTTGTACAATTCCCTCAAAGCATCAAAAACCACTTTATTCTCGCTATTTTCATGAACCTTCTCTCCTTCTTTTATTGAATTAAAACGGATCTGCCGCAGTTCAGAGTTGCGAAATTCTTCCATCTCTTCATCATCTATAGGAACCAATGACATATCCTCATCTTTGGATCTAATTATATCCAAGCATTCTCCAATTTCGTCAATTGTAGACTGTATTTCATCCTTGATTGTTGGAAAATTTTCTTTCAGAACTTCAAATTTATTCAGCAGGATCTCTTTTGTCTTCGTCTCCCTTTCACTTCTCTGCTGCTGAATTCGAGCTGCATTTGCTTGCAGATTAGGGAATTGAAACCTGAGGGTGTTCTTAAGGTAGTCATAACCTAATCTGAGCTGTCT
Source organism: Apium graveolens (assembly GCF_009905375.1). Taxonomy (NCBI): domain Eukaryota; kingdom Viridiplantae; phylum Streptophyta; class Magnoliopsida; order Apiales; family Apiaceae; genus Apium; species Apium graveolens. The sequence continues at coordinate 159,017,111 of NC_133652.1, read as the reverse complement.
ATAATGAACCCCAAAGGCGGTGTTCCACTTTTCGAGGATTTCTATGGCCTTCGAACGCAGAAGAGATGCGACAGCTGGTGGAGCAGGAAGTGGCAAATTTCTTCTGAATCCAACACTTAAACTTAACAACTGATCCAAGTTCTCAACAAGAAGGGTTCTAAAAAGCTTTGAACGCATGAATAATTCATCAATTATGAGAAGTGCAAGATACCTTACCTGAAAAACCCAAGTACATATTAAAGTTGAAGATTCATCAGTAATTTATACTCACTACAAGCAAAATACAATTAGACATTAGTAGTCCCCAAAGGCCCAGCTGGTATATTAAAATTCAGACACACCAGTAAAAATATAAAGGAAACAATTTTGGTTTTAAAAAAAATAACTTTTTGTTCTTTCTCAAGGGAAAGGAAGTAGTGGAAAAAAATATTTGCAGATCAAATATACTTAAAAGTGTGCATGGAAACAAAAGCAAGCATCCATTAAGTTTGTATTTTAACCAGAGTAAACCAAGGACCTTAAACATTCTGAACCCATAAACTAGTGATAATTACAAATTATATGATTGTTTTATCCTCAATACGAATCTAATAGTTAACGTAACTTGTATTATGCTAATTCTAATCCGAGTTGGTATAAATAAACAATTAAAATTCAATCCACTTATATGGGAATATTCCTCAACATGTAATTGACACTTGACCTTTCTTCTTTTTTCACCTCTTATCATCACATTCACTTCATCTCAATTGTCAACCAATCCAAACCAAAGTTCCATTGCCATTGCACAATCACGGCCTCCAATAAGATATGTAAAATGCTACTACTACATAACAAACTAACATAAAACCCAAAACAAATACCTAAATTTGAACTCATTAAAACAAGATAATTCACAAATTCAAAGCTGGGAAATAATCATCTCGAAATTCTTATTCATCCCACAATCATTTAGGCAACCAAGAATTATACAACAAGAGCAATTGTTTGGAACGTATAAGACCATAATTTCAGCCACAATATTATTTAAAGAAATGTGCAAATCATAAAAACACAAAATTAATTTTTTCATAAGAAAAATTAAAGTAGTTGAATCAAATTCATAACAAATGACACCCAATTTTTTTTTTAAAAAAACTAAATTAAAGTTGCAAACTTTGAATAAAAAATAGAGAAATGAAATAACGAAAACCACAAAGTGAAATTGAATTGAAAGAAAAAAATAATAGAAAAAGAAGGAAACCTGAGAATGGTCTCGTTTCATGAGGTTGGTTAGGGTATGAGTAGCAATTCGGAGCTCCGAATCAGAAAAGCGGACGAGAGATTTGATGGACTTGAGGAGCCGTGGATCAATATTGGGCTCTATTGAATTGGTGGCCTTCTCTATCAGCCCAACCACCACCGCCATTGATTTTCTTTCTTCTTCCATGACCACCCCCTTAATGTTATTGCGTCATCTCATCTCATCTCCTCACGCATATATATATACCATACTTTTATAAACACCCTTTGGTCGGTTGTTACATATAATAACGTCATATCTATCTATTATAAATTGATGGATAACCTTTTTCTAAGATTTGATATCCATATTTTGACTCAGATATAATTTTTAACTTTAATTTGATTTAGTGCATTATTCATTTTTATGTTTGATATCCATATTAGGTTAATAAAAGATTCATATATTTATTATGACCCATTTTAATTATAGAAACTTTACAATACAATTATAAATATGAATTGTATTATTTATGGTAAGTTTTTAATACAAATTTGAAGTAAACTTTAAATTTTGACAAATCTATTTATAGAAATAATCTCATAAAATATATAATATAAAAATAACTTATGTAACGAAAGTATTATATAAATAACTTAATTTTTCAGAATTATATTATTCAATTTTAATTATAAATTTATTTATTTATTTAATTAAATCTATATATTATAAATTGCTAGATAACCCTTTCTTAAGGTTTGGTATCCATATTTTGGCTCAAATATAATTTTTAACTTTAATTTGACCCAGTGGACTATCCATTTTTAGGTTTGGTATCCATATTATGTTTATAAAAAATCCATATATTTATTATGATCCATTTTAATTATAGAAATTTTGCAATACAATTATAAATATGAATTATATTATTTATGGTAAGTTTTTAATACAAATTTGAAGTAAACTTTAAATTTTGACAAATCTATTTATAGAATTAATCTCATAAAATATATAATATAAAAATAACTTATGTAACGAAAGTATTATATAAATAACTTAATTTTTCAGAATTATATTATTCAATTTTAATTATAAATTTATTTATTTAATTAAATAATTTTCGAAATACCCGTGTACAAAGCACGGGCTATAAACTAGTCTAGAGAAAAAATAGATGAAACTCTAGGATGGAATAATAAAATAATATTATATTAATATTTAAACTGGATTTATAGGTTTAGGGTTCGAATCCCGCCAATATTATATTATATTTAAATTTTTATATTCTTTATTTTTAACAATTTCTAAATGTTCAAGATTCGAGTCCCGTGAACAACATATATCATATTATATTATTTATTTTCAGTCAAATTTCAAATTATCATAAAACATATACTATTATAACTTATAATGTTTTTCAATTTATTTTTCAACTATTGAAAATCTATATTAATATATTAATAATTTTAAGATAAAATATATTATTAAAAATTATTCGAGTGTTAAAAGCAATCCGTGCATCGCACGTGTTATAGGCTAGTATATATATCTATTTATACTATACGAAACATTAAAAGTTTGGTAGTCCGTCGGTACTTGGTGAAATTACTTTATTACCCTTATTTAATTATTTCAATTCTAATTATTGGGTCGATCAATTCTAATTCTAATTGATATTGAAGTTAACTTCCTCTATTACTTTACCAGGATTGGAGTGCCTTGATGAAAGTGAAGCTGAAACCCTTAGGTTTGAAAATTTGAACATTGATAGTGATTCTGAAGATGAAGCTGAAATCAACACAAGCAACAAAACAAATGAAGAGTCAACTGAGCAAGTGAATCATGAGAATGAAAACTCATCTCAAACACCTAAATTTGATAGCACAGTTTCAGGGGGAAGAGAAGAAAGCTCTGCAAGTCATGCTAATTGTGAAGAAAATGCAGAAAACTCAACTCAACCAAATCGTACCAGAAAGTGGGATAAGAGTCACACTACAGATGCAATTATTGGTGATCCCAATGCTGGTGTGAGGATTAGGAGTACAACTGCCAATGAATGTCTACATGCATGCTTTCTTTCACAAATTGAACCCAAGAAAACTGAGAAAACTCTACTTGATCCTGATTGGATATATGCTATGTAAGAAGAGCTAAATCAGTTTGAAAGAAACAAAGTTTGGAAGTTAGTTCCTGCACCAAAGAACAGAAGTATAATTAGAACAAAGTGGGTGTACAGGAATAAGATGGATGAAAATGAATTGTGACAAGAAACAAAGCAAAGTTGGTTGTGAAAGGCTACTCGCAGGAGAAATGAATTGATTATGATGAAACTTTTTCTCCAGTTGCAAGACTTGAAGCAATAAGGATCTTTCTTGCATTTACTGCACACTCAAACTCTAAAGTGTATCAAATGGATGTGAAGAGTGCATTCCTTAATGCAGAGTTGGAAGAAGAATTTTATGTGCAATAACCACCTGGCTTTGAAGATCCATAATTTCCAAACTTTGTATACAAATTACTCAAGGCTCTATATGGATTAAAGCAAGCACCTAGAGCTTGGTATGACACAATATCAGAATTTTTTCTTAAACATGGATTCACTAGAGGAACAATTGACAAGACTTTCTTCTACAAGCAGCATGGTGGTGATATGATCCTAGTACAAATCTATATGGATGATATCATTTGTGGTTCTACTAATGAAAAGCTATGTCAAAGATTCTCAAAACTTATGCAGAGTGAATATGAAATGAGTATGATGAGAGAATTAAGTTACTTTTTTGGGTTACAAGTCAGTCAAAGAAGTGATAGAATTTTCATCAGTCAAACCAAGTATGTTAAAGATTTATTGAAAAAATTTGAAATGATTGATTGTTCACCTGCTTCAACACCTATGTCTACAACTACAAAGTTGGATGAGGATAAAAAAGGAAAAAGTGTAGACATTTCAGGTTATAGAGGAATGATTGAATCTTTATTGTATTTGACTGCTAGTAGACCAGACATTAGTTTTGCAACATGTCTGTATGCAAGATTTCAAACCAATCCAAATGAATCATATTTGATGGTTGTGAAAAAAAAATTCAGATACTTGAAGGGGACACCAAGCTTGGGATTATAGTATCCTAAGGGAACTGGATTTGAAGCTGTTGGATACACAGATGCATATTTTGCTGGATGCAGGGTTGACATGAAGAGTACTAGTGGAAGCTGTCAATTTCTTGGACAAAGACTTGTATCCTGGTATAACAAGAATCAACAATCTGTGTCAACTTTTACAGCTGAGGCTGAATACATAGCCGCTGGAAGTTGCTGTGCTCAAGTGTTTTGGATTAGAAATCAGCTAATGAACTATGGCCTAGTGTTACACAAAATCTCAATTATGTGTGACAATACTAGTGTTATTTCTATTGTTGCTAATCCAGTTAATCATTCTAGAACAAAGCACATTGATATAAGGTACCATTTTATTAGAGAACATGCTGCAAATGGTACTATTGAGCTTACTTTTGTTCTAACAGAAAAATAATTAGCTGACATTTTCACTAAACCTTTGGATAAAGCAACTTTCACTAGACTTGTTGGTGAAATTGGTATGTAAAATTCTTCATCCTAAAGGCAAGAACCCAGCTAATGTGTTGTAGCAGATTAATTTATAGTAAATCAAAATTAATTTGATTTAATTGGAAATTAAATGGAATATGAGTTATAAATATTTCAGAATTCTCTGTATATTTATTTTTCAAAATTCAAAATTCAAAATTTTAGCTTGAAAATTTTCAAATTCTAAGAAAACTATCAGGTGTTAATTTACATTTTCAATATGTGAATTTAACAAGACATAATCAAAAAGAACAAAAGTATTTAGAAAACTGAGTTGTTGTTAAGTGGCATTTATGTCCACTTAGAATGTCCTATAAAGGATCGAATTGGTGTTTTGTACTCAAGTTATTTGTGTATTTGATGTATTTCTGTAGTGTTTTGCATATCAGGCATAGATAAAGGAATGAGGAGATTTAGCATTGCTTTGGTGCTAAATTGGTGTTAGGAAGGTGTCCTGGATGTTGCTCGTGAATCGCCATAAAAAACAACAATTAAAATAAAAATCAGAAGTTTTTCTTGAAGGTCAGCGCGCGCCCGGGCCGGTTGTCAGAGTTACAGCGCGCCCGCGCTGGGAGAGCGCTCGCCCGCGCTGGGAGAGCGCGCGCCCGCGTTGGGTCGATTTTCAGGAATTCTGTTTTGATTAGAAGATCGATTTGCTGGGCTCTTGGACGATTTGGGCTGCTATATATTAATATCTTAAAGATGTTTTTCATAACAGAGACTAAGGAGAAGACGGCGAGAAGACGTAGGAGCACAAATATGACGAAAGCGAAGAGGATCTAGTTTATTCTTGTGATTCTTTATTTTAAGTTGTAGTCTTGGATGCTAGTTTTCTTGTTTGTTAAACCTATACTCTTGTTTAACGTGCTTTATTTATTATTCAGTTTAAAAAGACTTAGTTTATTATACCATGCTTTCATCGGAACCCACAGTGATGATGAGTTCGGTTATGGGCTAATCGTTATCGTGGGGTTCTAACAGATTTACTTATGGATTTCAATAGTTAATTTGTTTCGATACCTTAGTGTGTCGTGATTGTATAATATCCTAGTATTGGTTGTGCTTATTCGTCTTATGAGTGTCGCGAACTTATAAGATAGCGTGTTAATCTCTATTGAAGCGAAAGTGAATATAGGGGTTTAGAACTTTGTTATTCCCTAACAATACAACAAGAATTACAGAAGGGGGGTTGAATGTAATTCTGGCTACTTTTGAGATTTTAAAAATATTCTAACTTAATATATATAACAGTGTTTGATTTGCTGTAATGCGGAATAAAGGAGTAATATAAATCAAAACACTAAGTAATAAAACACAAGCTTTAAAATTTTCTGGTGGATTTGAAAGTATCTACCGGATATATATATATATATATATATATATATATCAGATTGAGAATTCTGTGATTCTTTGAATAACACACAGCTGCTTTACAAGTGAACAAACAAACTACAAAGAAATTCTTAACAAGTACAGCTTTATCTATCTCTCTGAAAAATGTGCTTGCTTTGTTAGTTGTTCTACTTGCTATACTTGGTTTATATATCACCAAGTTACATGACAGTAAGACAAGACAATAAAACAAAATAAATCTAGTCTAATATCATGCTGCAACATTACTCTATCCAGCATCTTTAAATATCTTCACATTTGCGTGGAAATCGGTAATGCTTCCTTGTTCTCAAAGTCCTGCTTAACAGGATGCCACATTCCTTTTGCAAACATCCGACGCATGTGACTGTGTTGTCACTATCAACAACTATTTTGAATATGATCATCCATCGGGATTAGGTTGAACATCCATCGGGAATATGTTGATCATCCGTCGGGAGCCTTGTAGATCATCCGTCGGGAGTCTATCTGTCACTTGACAATATTTCACTTATACAGAATTACAAGACATCTCATATTTATAATTAGCCAACCTATTCTGCATATCAATCTAGTAGTCAACATGACTTAGAGAATCCTACAGAATCTACTAGACTAAAACATGTTATTTGTATAAATCTGCTACGGTACTTTTTTGTTACATAAGCTACACTCTCGATGGTGGTTAAATTGTCATCCGTCGGAACTATAAAGTTTATCCGTCGGGACTATATCAGAATATTCGTCGAGAGCTACAAACTAAGTTAAATCTACTAAGGTCTTTTGTTTAACTTATCATCAAGATCACAACATATTCCTAACAATCTCCCCTAATTTATGTCTACTGGAATTATAGCCATAAATTAAGAGAGACTTGATGATAACAAAATACCTTAAATGTACATATTAAAATATAGTAGATAAAACTGATTAGCGCTACAATTTTATTGAAAATTGAACAAAGTAAAAGTGCATAAAGAGTTCTCACAATCATTTTCCAGGTGCTCCTCTAGTCTGAGCAGATGATTTCTATTTCCTTGATTGTCTGGATTTCTTCCCGAGCATCCTGTTGTTTTCCTCTATTTGATTTTGGAGCATCCTGTGGAATTCAAGTTCTTCAGCATCTGACAGATCCAGCTTTTCTTGCATTTTCAATAGAGTCTCATTGCTAGAGATACTCAATTGGTCTTCCAGTCTGAAGAATCTTCTAACACCCTTGTTATCCGTGAATTCCATCAGCCAATAAGGCCTCAAATGCACTCTATTTCTTGTGAAGGGAATTGATAGAGTTTTTGGGAGTGCATCTTTGGCTTTATTGCTCCTTAGATCTTCTATCTTCTTTAGGACCAATTTACTTGCAGTGAAGAGGCTATGTGATCTCTTTCCCTCCCTTGTACTTAAATACTAGTCTTTCAGGAAGATGTCTGTGAGCATCAATTCCTCTTACCTCTTCCAATTCATCCAAGTAGAGATTTATATCAGAAAATTCCTTGATGTCACAGATGTAAAGTAGATCTCCCTTGTTGACAGTTGGTTGAGTTTTGACTAAGGCTTTGGTTCTGAGAGTCACAGGCTTGACCTTCTTGGTTGCTCTTATCTTTGTTTTCTTTGATTTGTTGAAGATAAGTAAATTTAGTTCAGGAATTGGCAAACTTTCCTAGTCTATTGGCTCATCCTTGGGAATTATAGGCTCACCATAAAAAAATTTTGTTGGATCCACCTTGAATTCCTCATGTACCACTGAGGGCTTGAATGCTTGAGTTGAAGTTGTAGACTGTTTGGGAATTTAGTCTTTCATTTCCTCTTCACTGAAGTTCAATTTTCTTTTGGAATGGAGCTTGTATCTGAATTTCCTATTCTGTTGAGGTTCATTTTGCATTTGCTGATCTTGAGCTTCAGTAATCACATGTGGTTTTTCAGAGATTTCAGTTGCAGCTTTCACAACTTGAAGCTTGGCTACTATAGCAGCTTGCTCTTTCTTCTGTTTGAGCTTCTTAGCATCTAAAGCAACTTGCCTCTTTTCTTGCTTAATTCTTTCTTTTTCTTCCCTTTTTGCTGCTTCAAACTGAGGGTGTCCAGCCACCACACAGATCTTTTTTTCATTCCTGTAAATTTTGGCAATTCTCTTCTTTTGCATTGAATCAGATGGATCTTTGTCAAATGCTATGGACCTTGCCAACAGCTTCTTTTCATCTGGTTTTGGAGTCTCAAACATGAGATCCAAGGGATTCTTGTGGCGCCCTCCAAACCCGGGTCAGAAGTTTGGGGTCCACACACACACACAAACCTTATTTATAACCTGCTTATAACAATGATAAAGATAATAATAATATGCAGTGACCCTACTTACCAACTACCACAGACCGCAACAGGTTAAAGTTTGTACACAAGCCACACACACACACTTATATTACAAACGCCCAAATCCCAACTATTCAAACTTACAACTGAATATTAAACATCATTACAAACTTTACAAACTTAAACTATCCCAAAAGCTGTCAGCTAGCTTAAATCGATCAACCTGGACCCCTAGCTCTCGCACTGGATTGGGGATCCTCGCTACCAAAAGGTTCCTTCCTAACTGGAAAAGAACATAAACAACATCGCACAAATGAGCTAACTAGCTCAACAAGTCACATTGACAAGACTGAGAATAATGATCATCAAGTGAAAAGAGTTAAGGTATCAAGTGAACAATGATTAATGATTTAGAATTGGATATTATATTTTCATTTTAAAAACCAAGGTTAGGCTGCTGATCAGTCACGTACTAATCCCGAGCAAGGCACACAGCTCTGCTCTAATTACTGGATCCACGTCACACATTGGCCTGACTTGACCACCAATCTGGACTAACCGCGAATATGGTCCATAATTTTATAAAACAATCCAATTCTATCATAATAACAAAATAAATAATGTAAAGCAATAAACAGAATCATAAGCAACATTGGATGTCCAATACTGAGATGGTTTCAATCTTCACAAATGAGCAATATGGCAATTTCAAAGAATGGCTGTCAGGTAATGAAAGAATTGGATAACAAAGGAATCAAAGTTTCAAGGTTATAAGGATTTGGACTTTCATATCATAAGGTACAATAGTTTGAATATGTAAGCAATCTTGATTCAGTGTTCGGTATTTAGTTTATATGTATTTGTGGAGTAGTATCATATATTTGTGGTTCGTATTCGGGTAATCAACAATCAATGGTTCGGAAAGAATAAGGTTTACGGCTCAAAGATCAATAGTTGGAATCAAGGTTTAGGGTTCAGTGATTCAAAGCACTTGCAATATAAAACAGGGCTATCAATTATCTACAATATATCTCGAGAAAGTTCAGAACACTTTCCAGATATTAGCTTGCTATACTTCACTAACTTCTAATCACAATCTCCTATTCCATGGCTACTTGCTTCCCTTCCCTACGCCTTGCCTATTCTGCTCACATATCATAAGTATCTATCAATACTCAACTCATATAATTCTATTCGGTATACACTTCTATCTATCCTTCGTTTTACCCAAATCCGATTAACGGATTGAAAGTTATACTAAAAACAAGTAAACACTGATCACATAATCCGACAGTCAAATAAACAAGTTACATATAACACATAGCACGTCAAACAATCAATGAAATTTCATTTATACGGAAGTCTCGGGTCATAAACAGTCTTTCGGGTATTCAATATGATTTTGAAAACATTTTTCGGAGTCAAAACGGGTCATTGGATAAATTTTAAAACAATAAACAGGGTTCAGTTGGCCAAATCTGGCTTCAAAATAATTTTATAATAATTATCGAGCCTTGAAAATAATTTAAAATAATATTTTAAAGCTCAAAACTATTTTTTAGAATTTTTAAATCAATAATAAATAATTAAATCTAATTAAATAATTAATTAAAATCACTTAATAATTAATTAAATCAATTAATCAATTAATTTTCGAATTAATTGACCAATTAACTAATTAATTATTAACTAAAATTAATTAACTAATTAATTCAGATTTATTTTTGAATTAAAAAATAATTTTTGGAATTAAAATAATAATTTTTGGAATTTTTAATAATTAAAAACAAATTTTTATAATTAAAATAAATAGGAAATATGATTTTTAAATATTTTATAAACAGGAATGCTAAATTTGCAAATTCTGCAAACTACAGGGACTCAACTGTTTCTTCTTCAAAAGTTCAGGGGCCTGTTTGCAATTTTGCAAACCCTCGCCATCGACTCGCCGGAGTGTGGCCGGAGAACACGATTCAGGCCACCTCAGGCCACCAAACTCTCCAGAATTGGAGTACAAATCACCAGGAACCTATATGTGCAATCAAAACACCCACCCCTTTCCAGAATCGACCGGAAAATGCTCAAGAAACTCGCCGGTTCCGACAAAACTTAAAAAGACAACTTCGTTCAAACCAGGGATCGTCTGTTAACAAGTTATACACGAATCGATTGCAAATTTCAAGGGGAACAAAACCCACCCATCTAGAACATCTACAAATCCTTAAATAAGAAACCCCCAAATTCAATCAAGAACATTCAAAAGAATTATAAACCCTAATTTTAAAATTCGAAAATTAAACCCAATTTTGAACATGTTATTGAACTCCAAATCAGTCATATGACATATCAAAATCATCAGGAAGACAAGCTCTATAACATACAATCATCAAATCATTCAAACAATCATCCGAACAAAAATTCATAACTTTAATCAAAATAATTTGAAAATAAATAAAAATATATAAAATCAACCTTTGATTCTGCAGTTTTGAAACTTGGATAATCTGATAGTACTCCTTAAACCCTTTGTTTTGGTTACTCGAGCTTTCCAAACAAAGATCAATAACACCTTGATTTATTGGTTTGATTCTCAGAAAGTTTATATGAATATAAGTATTTTTTCTGGAAAATTCTGTAAATACTGTTTTCGGTACGAAATAAAATACAGTAAAGACTATTTATAATTACGGAAAATTATTATCCCGTTGGATCATTCCGGATATAAAGTAGTACGTTTATTTATTAAAATAGATCCAAACGGTACTGGTTTTCGAGATAATTATCCAAATCAGTACAATTTGTACTGTGGTCTTGGTCTCAGCACCTGGTTACACGTATTACGAGGTGATAATTATAATAGTTTAATAAAAAGATCCCGTTTATCGAAAATACGAGTTTTATTGATTTACCGAAACGAATTTTGTATCGAAAATATTGCGCCGGGACCTGCGGAAGACAAACCGTATGCCGGATCGAAAAAGTCGAAACATGGAAAATGTTCGGAATATTGCAATTAGGTTATGAAGGAGTTCTCGGAAGAATTTCGGGTTATAAAAAAGTAAGAACGGATGAAGTCAGTTGGTTCCCGATTATATAAAATAGTTTATAATTACTCGGAAAAAGAATTTATAAAATCCATAAATTTCCTATAAAATCATAAATCAACATAAAAATAAATAGGAAGATATGACAATTATCTATATTTTATTTTGGACATATAAAAATTAAAATACTCAATTTATATTATTTTTAAACATCCAAACACATATACCACTTAACAAATAATTCACAGAATAAATACTGAACATGCATAATATTTATTTATTATCAAAAATAATTACATGATATATCCCAGATATTACATCCTTCCCCCCTTAAAATGATTCTGTTATCAGAATCTCCTAAGAAAATAAATGAGGGTATTTTTCTCTCATATCACTTTCTAACTCCCATGTTGATTCCTCAACCTTCGGGTTTCTCCACAGTACTCTTACTAACTTTACTACTTTATTTCTTAACAATTTCTCTCTTTCTTCTAGATCTCTATCGGACTCTCTACATATGACAAATCTATTTGAAGTTCTATTGGCTCATATTCGATTACATGTCTGGAGTCTGGATTATAATTCTTAAGCATCGATACGTGAAAAATATTGTGAATGTGTTCCATGTGCGGGGCTAACGCCAACTCATAAGCTACTTTGCCAACACGCTTTAGAATCTCAAAAGGTCCAACATATCTAGGGCTCAGTTTCCCTTTCTTCCCAAATCTCGTCAATCCCTTCCACGACGATACTTTTAACACCACTTAGATTTGCTTGACTTGAGAGTGGTGATGAAAAATCTTGTCTGGTTTCTATATCTGACCAAATTTCTTCTGAATTTCTTCATCTATCTGCTTCCACTTGTCATCCAATTCCTTCTTAACAGCCACAACATCAAGCATCTTGAAATTGGAGTTTGAGTTCAGTTTAGCAGCTGCTATTTGGATCAGATCAATGCTGTCCAATACTGGTGGCTTTGGCAAAGTAATTTATGGAACTATTACTTGACTTTTTGAACATTTATCACATGCTCCCCCTCATTGGTTTTCCCTCCTTGACTAACTGGGATGATTGAATCTTTCTCCCCCTTTTCGTTATCATCAAGTAGAGTGGAGGTGGAAGTTTGTGCAGCAACTAGCTTTTGTAGCAACTGAGTCTGTTATGCTTGATGTAGATGAATAGTTGGGAGAGAGGCTTCTACTGCTTTCAGTCTTGTGTCTAGGGAATCCACTTTCGTTTCAAGATTAGAGTTTTTCCTCAACTGTCTACTGATGTCAAGTACTGTTGTATCTGGGAATTTAGCATCCAATCTTTCAGAGACATCCTTCTTGATTTAGTCAATCTCAGTTTTGATTGAAGTGACATCTTAATTGTGTTGAAGAGCTTGTATTTGATATAGTTGTAGAGAGTTGAGGTGTGCTTGTAGAAGCTTCTTGGTGCTAGCATTAGTAGTGGCTTGAAGAGCAGTATGTGTCTGTTGAATGATGTGAAAAAGGGTTGTCTTGAAATGTTGCTCATCACACACTTTAGAAAACACCCAAGGTGGAATATTTGATCTAGAGCTAGGGCATGCTTCTCCCCTATGTCCATGAACTCTTCTTCATCATCATCTTTATCTCCAAAGAACCCTTCAGACTCACCAGTTCCATAGTCAACATCATCACCAGCTTTAGGTGGCATGGCTGTGATAGCATCCTTTGCTCTTTGCATTGAAGCAGTTGTATGCACCAAGTTAAGCATCTTTTCTGCATCCACATTGTCCTGTTTAACTAGAACTTGATATGCTGCCACAGGGTGAGTAAATGCCTCAGCTTCAAAAGAAACAGAGTCTAAAACAGCTTGATATTCTTGCTGAATTAGCTGTCTCTTGTCATCCTCATTGACATCCATTAACTCACTTACAATAGGCTCTTCCCATTCAGCTGTACCTACTTTTCTCTCATTTTCTCTCTTTTATTGCATCAAGGGCTCCCATTGGCTCACTGTTAGGGCGAAAACATGCGCTAATATTCAAGCAAGTATACGCGTTCGCAAGTAGTAGAAGATATAAATCAGATTTGTTCCCACATAGACTGGTTGAGGTTAAGTTCAATTTATGCACCTATGCAACAATGTATGGTTATCGCTCAATGCTAAGATAAATAATAAATTGGGTTTTGATTAAACTAAGAGATTATACTAAATAACATTAACTAAGAGAATTGAGGTTGAATTACTATATATGATAAACATGGGATCCTAACTTCATTAAATACTTCATTCAATAGCCTTTTTGTTCTTAACCTTAGCATGTAATGGTGATGACACTAATCAGATAACACGAAACTAGTAAACGCCAACTTTCGTTGTACGAATACTCTACTACCAAGCATCCACAAAAGAGATAGAAGTTGAATAGACACCAATTATGCTTAGTCTTTATATGTCTATAAGAATTGAAAACATAACGATTTAATGCGCAAGTTATCTATCGTGATTACATAGGGCAAGTAAGATGGTTAAAATTACCTACGAATCATGCATAAAAATAACACATGAACCTATGCTAGCATGGCAAGTTCTAAACCTCTATATTCACTATCGCTTCAATAGAGATTAACACGCTATCTTATATGTTAGCTACGCACATAAGATGAATAAGCACAACCAATACTAGGATATCAATTAATCACCACACACCAAGATATTGAAACAAATTAACTATAGAAATCCATAAGTAAATCCGTTAGAACACCACGATAACGATTAGTTCATAATCGAACTCATTGTCATCATGAGTTCCAATGAAAGCATGATAATAAACAATATAAGAGTACTAGGGTTCAAGAACAAATTGAAAACAAGCATCCAAGTATCAACTATATTGAAGAAAACAAAAGTCTTCTTCTCCGTAGCCTTCTCGTGCTCTCTAGGTCTTCTTATTGCTCTCCCAGGCCTCCTTCTTGTTAAAAACGTCTTTTATGGGTATAAATAGGCTCCAGGATGACCAGGACTCTCAAAATCTTCAATTTTGACTAAAATTAGAATTCTGGGACAGAAACCGGGTGCGGGCGCGCGGCCTTCGGGCGGGGCCATGCTGAAACAGTGTTTCAGCGGCGCGGGCGCGCTGCCTTCTGGCGCGGCCGCACTGACATTCTGGAATTTTTCTCACAAATCTTCTTTAGGCCATATCTTGAGTTCTGCTCATCAGAATTAGGCGATTCAACTGCCCACACGAAGCTAACGAGATTCTATACAACTTGAGAATAGACTAGGCTTCCAATTCTGAACTTTTTTCAGGATAATTCTTTGAAAAGCTTCTTTCTTCCTTTAACTGATGCCTGAAATGCAATAACACAAAAACACATAAAAAATACCAACAACTTGAGTCCAAAACACCAACTTAAGCCTGTAATGAAGCGTTCCAAGTAGATATAAAATCCACTTATCACACCCCCAAACTTGAATTGATGCTTGTCCTCAAGCATAAACAGACTCCAAACTACAAAACAAACCTAATGCATGAATGCAACTACGTGAATACAACTAAATGATAATGCAATCGATCCCCTCAGAATAACCATAACCAAATGAATAAGCCAATGCCTCTAAGAATGCAATGACTCAAAACAGAGCTTTAATAAATCCCACAAACCAACTCAAAAATCAGAAACGTGCGTGTGTGGGATGCTTAACAGATATACTCTCGATACTAGACAATAACCATAACTTGTTTTTCATCAAAACAATCACAAGTTTATAACTAGAATAGACGTTAAACGCATAATGACTCACAACACCTCCTTTCTACTAGAGTTATACAAGGATTCATGCTATTATTGAACACATAACAAAGATGCTTACTTGACCGTGCAATGAATGAAGTCCCAAAAGACTTATGCAATAATACCCATGTAGCGAGCATTAGGTTACCGGATCCCAGACTATAAAAGCCTTAGGTCACTAGGCACAAAATCCCCTAGAACTTAATAACTCGAGTATTAAAGAGCTCACTCTTGATCAATTATGCATAAACACATACTTTTTTTTTCTCTTTTTTTTCAACAATTTCTGAATGAGTGTGTTTCGCTCCATCTCATTCAACCCTAAACTACTCATAAAAATATGAGCCGGCTACTAGCCATTTGACGCCTAACCTTACAACAACTAGAAATGAAATCCAAGTTTTTCTCCAGATAAAAAAAATCAGTGTCTTTACGTCATTACGAGAATATCACAAATTCTAAATATAACCAAGTGATTAAATCTCAACAACAAACAAGTATGATCATGATTTAGATCAAAATTAACCCAATAAGACTTTGTGAATTTTTTTGTTTCTGTCATGCAAATCAATTCATTAAGACTTAAAATCCCTCTATTCGTCATCACCACACTCAAATCAACATCAACTTATCAAATAGCATAGTTCATCTTAAGGGATCATGATAAATATGCATACAAATGCAACTCTATGAAATCACATAAAAAACAAACAAATATGTCCTATATGAACATGCAAAATTATGAATGAAGTACAACTAAACATGCAACATGAATGTATATGAACTATATGGATACATACAAACTAATCCTTACATTATCACCCCCAAACTTAAAATTTTAAATGTCCTCATTGAAGGCAATAATAAGGATTTCAGGCATACCTAGTCGTCAGAAAGATCACCCTCTTCGGGTGGAGGATCAGGTGGCCAATCAATCTCGACACTAGTGGCTCGGAAAATAGTGCCCAAAGCCTGTGTCAAATCTGCAGTAAAATGACGGTGAATGTCATGCATGGCCTCCATACACCTAATTACTCGCCTGCACTGCTCATCACCAACACCAGTCCTATCAACTACCTGCTGCACATGAGAAGAACCCTCTTTAGGCACTAGAGGATTCATTCGGCTACCCTCGACATCATCAAAAATATATCCCAAGTCCTTATCATGTGGTGCACCTAAGAATGCATAACTCAAGTGATCTGGTAGTGGGTTCAACTCAAGTGTGGGAGCATTTTTAATAGACGACTCGAGACGTTCCTGAGAAATTTGTAGCTCTTCTAACCCAAGAGAATCGAATGGAATATCCAACTTCCTCTTCCACGGAGGAGCATTCTAAGCCTGCAGTTGCTCTGCTCCTTCCTTGTCATCAATAACTGATTTCCCCATCAAGGATCTCTCTAAGGTCTCTGACTTTAGCAATTGCTCAAGTTCTGAATTCACGACAGAGTCTACCCACTCTACTTTAAAGCACTCCTCTTTAGTTGTGGGTAACTTTATTGCCTTGAATACATTAAAAGTGACCTTTTCATCGTGGACCTTCACATCCATCATAGTTTGGCCTATAGCCAAGAATGGTTTCCCCAAGATAATGAGAATCTTCTTATCCTCCTTAAAGTCAAGAATTACAAAGTCAGCGGGAAAGATAAGTTTGTCCACCTTAACCAAAACATCCTCCACTATACCTCTTGGATAAGTGATGGAATGATCAGCTAGTTGCAATGACATGTATGTTGGTTTCGAATCAGGTAGACCAAGCTTCTTGAAGATAGATAAGTGCATCAGATTGATGCTAGCTCCCAAATCACTTAAACACTTGTCGAAAGACAAGTTTCCAATAGTGCAAGGAATAGTGAAGCTTCCAGGATCTTTAAGTTTTAGAGGCAACTTCTGTTGCAGCACAATACTGCATTCCTCCGTAAGAGCAACGGTCTCTAAGTCATCGAGCTTCACTTTCTAAGAGAGAATACCTTTCATAAACCTTGCATAGCTAGGCATCTGTTCAAGAGCTTCAGCGAAAGGTATGTTGATATGAAGTTTCTTGAACACCTCCAGAAACTTAGCAAATTGCTTATCCAACTTCTGCTTCTGCAGCCTTTTAGGAAAATGGGGTGGAGGATAGATCTGTTCCTCCCCTGTATTACCCTCAAGAGGAGTGTGTTCCACAGTAGTCTTCCTTGGTTCCACCTCTGCTTCCTTCTACACTTCTTCTTCAGCCATAATCTCATTTTCTGGAATTGGCAAGGGTACAGACGAACCTACATTCTGGACATAATTTTCTGACTCTTCATCTTGCTGAATTTTGGGACTTGTGACCCTTCCAGACCTCAAGGTGATGGCGTTCACCTGTTCTTCAACTTCCCTCTCGCCTGAATTGGCTTCTGTATCACTAGGAAGCATTCCTGGTGGTCGATTCAATAAGGCGTTATCAATTTGCCTTATTTGGTTCTCCAGATTCTGGATAGAAACAACCTGGCTTTGGCATATAAGATCCTGGTTTTTGCACATAAGCCGCAACTCCTCCAATTCAGATTTTTCAGTCGAAGATAGACCTGCACCTCCATGAGTTTGTTGTTGAAGTTGGAGTTGTTGTCTTGGTGCGAATTGTTGCTGAAAACCAGGAAGATTGAATTGCTCATTTCCAAACTGCTGGAATGGCTGTTGCATCGCATTCTAATTGTTGCTCCATCTGAAGTTAGGATGATTCCAGTTGTCAGGATGATAAGTGTCTGGAACTGGTTGCTGCGATCTCTAAAAGTTGCTCATAAACTGAGCTGACTCACTAGATATAGTGTATTGCTCCGTCGCATGCGAACCTGCACATAGCTCACAAACACTGGTTATCTGATTAACACCATAGTTAGCAAGATAATCGATCTTCATAGATAACTCCTTTAGTTGAGCAGTGATGGCCGTAGCTGTATCCACTTGAAGAACTCCTGCTACCTTTCCCCGTGACAATCTCTGAGTTAGATATTGATATTTATTAGCAACCATCAGTTCAATTAGATCATAGGCTTCCTTATAGCTCTTTGCCCATAATGCTCCACCTGATGCTGTGTCGAGCATGGGTCTTGAATGTGCTGCCAACCTGTTATAAAAACAATTGATGATCATCCAATTAGGAATTCCATGATGATGACACTTCCTAAGCATCTCCTTATAGCGCTCCTAAGCTTCATATAAAGATTCTACCGAATGCTGTGCAAATTGAGTAATAGCATTTCTGATTGCAGCTGTCTTTGCCATATGGAAGAATTTAGTGAGAAACTTTTGAGCAAGATCTTCCCAAGTAGTAATCGAACCAGCTGGTAGAGAGTGTAACCTGCTCTTATCCTTGTCCCTCGGAGAGAATGGGAATAGTCTCAGCTTCACAGCATCTTCAGAAACACCATTGAACTTGAAGGTGTCGCAGATCTCAATGAAATCCCTAATGTGCATATTGGGATCTTCCGTTAGAGAACCCCCTAACTGGATTGAATTCTGTACCCATTGAATTATGCCAAGCTTGATCTCAAAGGTATTAGCTGTGATAGCTGGCCTGGCAATGCTAGATTGAATGTCATTGATCTTGGGTTGAGAAAAATCCATCAAGGCTTTCATTCGTGCTGCTGGATCTCCCATTATAGCGAGTACCTGAAACACAACAAGTAAACCGTGAAAGTAAAAGAGTCCGAGTCAGTGAACTTTAACGACCACTGATGACAAGCACATAAACTAAACAATTAACAACACCGAGTCCCCGGCAGCGGCGCCAAAAACTTGTTAGGGCAAAAATACGCGCTAATATTCAGGAAAGTATACGCGTTCACAAGTAGTATAAGATATAAATCAGATTCGTTCCCACAGAGAATGGTTTAGGTTAAGTTCAATTTATGCACCTATGCAACAATGTATGGTTATCGCTTAATGCTAAGACAAATAACAAATTGGGTTTTGATTAAACTAAGAGATTATACTAAATAACATTAACTAAGAGAATTGAGGTTGAATTACTATATATGACAAATATGGGATCCTAACTTCATTAAATACTTTATTCAATAGCCTTTTTATTCTTAACCTTAGCATGTAATGGTGATGACACTAATCAGATAACACGAAACTAGTAAACGCCAACTTTCGTTGTCTGAATACCCTACTACCAAGCATCCACAAAAGAGATAGAAAGTGAATAGACACCAATTATGCTTAGTCTTTATATGTCTATAAGAATTGAAAACATAACGGTTTCATGCGCAAGTTATCTATCGTGATTACATAGGGCAAGTAAGATGGTTAAAATTACCTACGAATCATGCATAACAATAACACATGAACCTATGCTAGCATGACAAGTTCTAAACCTCTATATTCACTATCGCTTCAATAGAGATTAACACGCTATCTTATATGTTAGCTACGCACATAAGACGAATAAGCACAACCAATACTAGGATATCAATCAATCACCACACACCAAGATATTGAAATAAATTAACTATATAAATCCATAAGCAAATCCGTTAGAACCCCATGATAATGATTAGTTAATAATCGAACTCATTGTCACCATGGGTTCCAATAAAAGCATGATAATAAAAAATATAAGCGTACTAGGTTTCAAGAACAAATCGAAAGCAAACATCCAAGTATCAACTATATTGAAGAAAATAAGAGTGTTCTTCTTCGTAGCCTTCTCGTGATCTCTAGGTCTTCTTATTGCTCTCCCATGCCTCCTTCTTGTTAAAAACGTCTTTTTATGGGTATATATAGGCTCCAGGATGACCAGGACTCTCAAAATCTTCAATTTCGACTAAAATCAGGATTCTGAGGCAGCAACCGGGCGCGGGCGCGCGGCCTTCGGGGGTGCGGCCTTCGGGCACAGCCACGCTGAAATAGTGTTTCAGCGGTGGCGGTGTGGGCTCGCTGCCTTCTGGCGCGGCCGCGTTGACATTCTGGAATTTTTCTGACAAATCTTCTTTTGGCTATATCTTGAGTTCTGCTTGTCAGAATTAGGCGATTCAACTGCCCACGCGAAGCTAACGAGATTCTCTACAACTTGAGAATAGTCTAGGCTTCCAATTATGAACTTTTTTCAGGATAATTCTTTGAAAAGCTTATTTCTTCCTTTAACTGATGCCTGAAATGCAATAATACAAAAACACATCAAAAATACCAATAACTTGAGTCCAAAACACCAACTTAAGCCTTTAATGAAGCATTCCAAGTAGATATAGAATTCACTTATCACTCACCACCCTCAAACCCTCACCTTCACCTACTAAGGTGAAACTCCTCTCACTCTCTTTTGCCAGACTGGAAAAAATAGTCTGCATTTGTTCACTCCTTTACTCTCCTTTTTCCTGAGAGAAACTCAGCCTCTCACTCAATTCACTCCCTTCCCTCAGTCCTAAGAGTGATTGTACAACTACTAACTCATCTACACTTGTAACAATTGTTGAAATTTCAGTGTGTGTAGTGAGTACCGACGGATGAGGAACATCCATCGGGGTAGTAGTTAGGATAGCTGACGGATGACTGCTGTTAGGTACATCCATCGGGATACAATCACTAATCGACGGATGAACAATATCCACCAGAATAGAAGAAATGAATGAGTTTGGAGTGGAGACTATTATAGACTCTGTGCAGATTGATGAAAATTTGGGCATAGATGTCTCAATAGTTCCTGAAAGAATTGGCAAGTGAGCCAACAAATCATCCAAAAGATGATGCTCAGTTGCACTAGATTTTGGCTTACCCAACAGAGTTAAAGAAGGGGAATCAGGAATTGATGTGTTGATTATATCCACATCCAGAGAATTTGTGGGAGAGTTTGGTGTTTGTGGTGCTTCTATGATTAAAGATTTTGGCCGTGACTCCATATTTATTGGAGTCACATCAATTTTTATTTGAGATGGTGCAGTGACTGAGCCTTTAGCTTCAGTTTGCACTATGTGTGTTCCCTGTGCATCCCCAATAGTTTTGGATCTCTTCTTTCTGGCATAAGTTTGGGGTGAGCTTGTGTCCCTTACCCTCTTGGCATGTGCTCCTGGTTGGGAGCTTGTTTCAATAGTAACATCCTTTTGGGAGGCTGAAACTAGAAGTGAGCTGATTTCCTTATTAATCACCACAGTTTGTTGGGAAACTGTGGTGTGGTAGGCTTAGGTACACTTACCTCTCCATCCTTATCCTTGGGGTTTCTTTGATGTTCACCCTGTCCCTCACCTACCTTACCACCCTGCACACTCCCCTCTTGGTGTTTGGTAGATTTTGCAACTGGTTTCTTTTGAGAGAAACCAGAGGGGGTTTTGTAATAATCCCAAAAATTTTGGACTTTTTGTAAACCTTATGAATAGTGATTTTGCTGAATAAGAAAACTTTTCATGCCACACAATGTAGCAGTTCTTTTATTGATATTCTGAGGTCTTATTAGTACTCTATATGGTATATAAGTGTATGTAAAGATCGTCAGAATCCAAATCCGAACACTTTGATTTTTCCCGAAAATCCACCAGATACCGAAAGAATTGAGTATAAGGTAACATGATAAAAAGGATTTAAATTCAAGGATTTTTAGAGAGGATCATAAAAGGAATATAAAATATTGAGAAAGGTTTAGGGGAACCTAAGTAATAAGATCCCATGTATGATCCGTCAAATGATAAACGAGAACGAAAGTTAAGCGAACCGTATAACAGATGAGTGGTCATTAGCCAAGTAATTAGGGGTTAATCAAAGAGGTTAGTGGATGATGATGTCATCACACCAACAAGAAGAAGACAAGTGTAAGAGGATGACATGAGAAAGATGACATAGGCTTGGTGACATAAGCATGACAAATGGAGGGATTGGTTGGTTAATTGTGAGCCACACAATTTTTACCATGGTAACAATCTAATTAACAAAAAAAGGAAGTAACCAATCTAAACACCACACAAATCATTTAATCAAACTAGAAACATTTTTACTTCACTTTTTCTTCCCTTGCTCTCGGCCAAAACCAGAGCAGCAACTTAAAACTACCATATATCCTTCAATACTCACTAAAATGTTGTGTTTTATAGCTCGTTGGAAAGGTATTGAGATGGCCTACAACTCTTGTTCACAAGTCTCGTCCAAATAAGCATAGTAAGACCCTCATTTGTACAGTTCTTTAAATCGGACTTTTAGAAACTTTAAAACCTAACTTTGTGTTCTTGATTTCTTTGGTTAGATCAAGCTTGTAGGAGGTTAGATTAAGGCTCCCTAAGGCTTCCTAGCAACTTAACACCTACCAAGGAAGGTATCAACTTCAAACCCTAGCTTTGATTTTATGTTTCCATTAAGTTTTATTGAAGCATTGTTAGTATTAAGGCTTGATCTTTGATTATAAGTAGTTTTGGTGGATTTGTATTGGTTTTGAATATTGGGTCTTTGATTGGTTGGATAAATTGGTAAAACTTGGATTTGGGGACTGAGTTTGTAGTCTGATGGTTGAATATTGTTGTATTTGTGGTTGTGAGTGAATTGATGATAATTTAGAGTATTAATTAAATTGGAAATTGCGTAAACATAAACGTCATAATGCCCGATTTTCCTTAACTGTTCTGTTCTTAACTTTAGGACCCGTGAACTCACTGAAAGATTCTAACCCTTACCATGTTCAGATAGTTCATGTTACGAGCTTCTTTTTGATATGTGGTTCGCTTGAATCCGATGTACGGTTTAGGAGAAACGACCGTTTTAAGTAACGGCATTTCGCGAACGAACCATTACCCCTCGCCTTACTTTGAAACCTTGGTTAAGGCCCTTAAATGACTAATTGGAGTATGAAACAATTATGTAAAGTGGACTAGGCAGTTGGTAGGGTATTCACGAAAGCGTCACCTTAAAATTCGTAACGGTTAATTTATTAAAAATGGTGGAGCCGAGGGTACTCGAACGACTTATGTGATTTGTTAAGTGTAGAAATGACCATAAGCAAACGTTAGGGTTCAATTGGTTAAAGTCTAGTTTCTTAAGCGACCGTGGTTTAATTCTGGCTTATGTTGTTGTTCATAGGTTACCAGACCCACTCTAAGCTTAAGTCTACCCCGGAGCACTCAGGCAAGTTTTCTACCCGTTATACTGTTGTTGTGATGTAAATATATGTATATTCATTATCTTGTGATAAGTGCATGATTGTTATTAGCAAATTTTGCGATATATTGGAGCATGCTGATATGGTATATATGCATGTCTGTTTCGTAATCTTGATATCTAATTGTTGATTTAAATACTTATAAGTTGCATAATACCTATGATAGAGATAAGCAGTGGTTGCGTATACCCTTAGTATAGGGGACCCAAAGGTGAACATTTTCTAAACCGGGAGTCGATGTTCCCGAGTATAATATATATATATTTATTTATATATATATATGGATATAGTTTTCAAAACTATTAATCGAATAAGGTTTATTCGATAACTTTATTTTATTTAATGAATATTATTTTGAATATTCATTCGAGGACTTATGACTCCGCTTACTTTATTTAATGAATATTATTTTGAATATTCATTCAAGGACTTATGACTCCGCTTACTTTATTTAATGAATATTATTTTGAATATTCATTCGAGGACTTATGACTCCGCTTATTTTATTAAATAATATTCTTTATTTTATTAAAGAATAATGTTTCGATAATCAAACTTTTTTTCGATTATTCAAATAAAGATCGTGCTTTCGTATAAGTATATATTTGGTTATTTATTATTCATTTCAAGTATGAGTTTTTTTAAAACTTCTAATTCAATTATTTTTATAAAGATTATCCTTTATGGAAATATTATTTAATAATAATATTCAGATATTTTCTAATATATCGGGACTGATTTATTTTATTAAATCAGTATTACTCCAAACATTCTTAAAAATGTTTTCGAGTCTTCAAAATGATTTTTAAAAGTTAGAGCGGATCCCAAAACTCATTTTGATATTTAAGATCTTCCTTTCGAAGGGAATTTAAATACTCGCTCAAAACCTGAGGGATCCGGCTCAGCGGTGTATTTTACATTCGCAACGAGGTTGCTGTTTTGAGAAAAAATCTTGATTACTTGCCCATCGTTGGGGAAGTAAGTTCATCTATTTGAGTCAGCATAAGCAACATGGGCTCAGTGGGCGTCCATGAAAATGTAAGTGGCTCAGTGGGAGCCCATCAAATGCGTAAGTGGCTGAGTGGCAGTCCAGCATAAGGTCCTATTGCGGCCAGGGTGATGACCAGTGGGGAATTCGTCCATCTACTAGTGGAAAAGGTTACTTATTGGTATCTTTGCTTGATCAACAAGATATCAGGTTTATGCCAAGGTTTTCTCCTTTTCAAAATTCATTGGATATTGCAACTCTGTTTATAATTTTCATAACAGAGGTTTTCAAGGAGTGTATGAAATGTATATATATATAGGTGTATATATATATCGAGACTTAATGAAGTATCTCGTAACTTCATTTCTTTCAAATGATATTTCAAAGATTGAATCTATTCAAGTCTTATCTTGTAGTCTCATCAGTGTGATGAACTTTTGAAACTAATTATAACTTGAATGGTGGTAGTTCAAGTAGTATTCGGAAAAGATATAAGTATATTGGAGTATCTTGTAATTTCATCTTTTGAACTTATATCTAGTAAATGATTTTCTTATGCATGTCAAAGATTTTCAGAAAAACGTTGAGACAAGGTTAGATATATGAGATCACCTTGCAATAATATTTTTAAACAGTTATAAACTAGAACTCTGTGTATATTATACATGTCAGAGGATTTCAAAGATTGTGAAAAGTATATATGTATGTATATACTGAATATTTTGCGACTTGGTCGCGTTAAGATATCAACTTGATTCATTTCTTCTTAACCAAGACTTTCTTGAGTACTATGAGAATGCTCATATATTGTAAATTATTATACATACTGTAAGTCATATGTCATAGGCCTATTTGTATATTCGAGGATTCAACTCAACTCAAATAAGAATATAATAAGTAAATAGTGGATCGACCGTCAGAGAGATCTCGCAAAGTAATATCTGTCAAAAGATTCAGAAACAAGGTTCATCTACAGACTTGAGGAGTTAATTCACTGGAAGAAGTTCAAGAAGTTGATCATGCCTCAGTGATATAAATCAAGATCGTGGATTTAATCAAGTGACAGAGATCTCGTCAGAGTATCATTAATTACAAGGATTTAATCTGAAGAAAATCAAAGTGTCAAAGTCAAGACATGAAGAAATGTCACGGAAGTTAGTCACTCATGAACCAGACAGTACATCGAGTGTCAACATTGAAGTGGTGGAATTGATTCATAATTTTCAGTGATTTTCAGAAGATCTGCAGAAGGATGGGTGCTGTTGAAGACTAGAATTAATTCTCTATTAATTAATTAAGTCATCTAATTTAATTAAGAAAATAAATTATATCTGCGAAGAATAATTTATTTATTAATTGAATTAATTGATTAATTAATTCTGAATTAATTTTAGGAATTTTCAGAATTTAAATTGGATTAAAATCTGCATTAAATCAGCAAGACAATTGAAAATGAACTAGCATGACAATCAGGATTGTCATACCGATTGTCATGCTAGGCCATTTTCAATAGTCTCACCGAAAGTTACACTAGGAGAAGGATTGTCTTGCTAGTTCATTCTGATTGTCATGCTAGTTCATTCAGATTGTCTTGCTAGTTCAATCCATTGTCCTACCGAAAGTCTTGCCAGCTATAGGATTGTCATGCCAATTCAATTCTATTCGGTTGTTGATTAAAAAGAAGCAGAGAAGCAGCAACTCAATAATCCAGAACACAGAAGTCAAGAACAAAGTAGAAAAGAAAAATAAGAAGAAATATTTCATCTTTTCATCTGCATACTTCAAGATTAAATTTCTAGATTGTAAAGTTAAATCCAATCCACTAGAAATCTTTATCTTGCTCTTGTGTAACAATCTAGCGGATTAAAATCCCTAGAACTTAATCTCAAATCGCGTTTAGCATTTGATTCTAATTATTGCAAAAATAGAAAAAGTTCATGTCGAATTTATTCTAGATTTGTGATAATTGATTTGAGATTAATACCTTGTAATCGATACAGTTGTTGTAGCACCTTTCAAGTTTAATAATATTTTTATTTAACTTGAATTTTGTTTCACATTTTTTATTCCGCATTTATTCGATTATTCGGTAACGTTTGTATTCAACCCCCCCTTCTACAAACACATTGGGACCTAACAATTGGTATCAGAGCCTTCTGATTAACGAACAAATCAAGATCCTAGACTTTTGTGATTTTTCAACTCCTTGAATTTTTATTTATTCAAAAATTCATAATGACTTCACATAAAGTTGGAACCGTTAAAATTCCCCAATTTGATAAAGAGAATTATATCATGTGGAAGAAGAAGATGCTATTATTTTTACAAGTTGCAAATCCCAAATATTCAAACTTGTTAAAGAAGGGTATAAAAACTCCGATGGTTATTGAACCGGAGGTAATAATAGATGGTGTGGTGACTACTGAAGCTAGAACCTATCCAAAAGAGCCTGAAGAATTTACTCCTGCTGAGAAGGAAGAAGCCTCCTTGGATGCCAGCCTTCAATTAATATTAATTGATTCCCTTGATCCCTTGATGAACAGACATGTGATGAACTGTAAAAATTCCAAACACATGTGGGAAACTATTGAGGTGATTAATGAAGGCACAGAGGAAGTTAGGGAGAACAAGTTGGAAATCCTAACCTCTGAATATGAACATTTCAAATCAAATCCAGGAGAAGGAATTACTGAAGTGTTTGAGAGGTACAATGCGTTGATCAACAACCTGAACATCAATGGAAAGTATTATTCAATCAGGGAGGTCAACAAAAAGTTCCTTTTAACACTGCCAACTCATCTTGAACATAGAATCACTGCCATTAGAGAAGCTAGAGATCTGAGTGAGATTACTTTGGACAGGCTTTATGGAGTGTTAAAAACCTATGAGTTGGAGCAGATTCAACAGAAGGAAGTCTACGGGAAGGATAGAATGGTCAGCACATCTACTGCACTTGTAGCTGAAGGTCAACAACAACAACAATCTCAACAGTTAGAAAGAATGGTACAGTTTTCCAAGGGTGAGGAAAATAAGTTAGTAGCAGAATATGATCCTCCTACTATAAATCAATCAAGTGATGATTTTTATTCCTTGGAAGAGCTGGAGCAATTGGAAGATGAATCAATGGCCCAAATTGTCAAGAGATTCTCCCATGTCAGATTCAGGAGGAATCCCAAGCTTAAGTACAAGTCCAACTACAACAAATTCCAGAAAGGTGGATCTTCATCCTCTAACACCAGCAGTGGTGGGTACAAAACAGGGATGGTTGATCGAAGCACAATTAGATGCTATAACTGCAATGAGTTGGGACACTTTGCCACAGAATGTAGGAAGCCAAAGCAAGTAAGAAAGAACTCTGAAAGGGCTTATCTGGCAAAGGGAAGAAGCTGGGATGATACTGACAGTGAAGATGAAGATGAAGGAAATCTTGCTCTTATGGCTATTGATGGAAAAGCTTCATCGTCAAGAATAGAGGTAAAACTTTCTGATGCTGAAATGGTTTATCATCTAAGAGGTAACTTAGATTGTGCACGTCGTGATAATGAACTGTTAAGTTTACAGATCACAGACCTTGAGAAAGAGGTCAATGAATTAAGACTTGTGCACATTAATCAAGACAAATTAAAAGAACATGTATCTTTTCTAGAGAATAGAGTTGACTGTTATAGAAAACTCGAAACTATTCTCAAAGACAAGATCACCGGTCTTGAGACTAAGGTTAGAGCCTACTTCAATTCTTGTTCGAAGGCTAAAGAGTTCTACAGTAAGCAAGCTGTTAATCAAACATCTGGAATAGGTTATGATTACAATGCTGCTATTGGAGAATTAGGCATAAACTCCCCTCCTCATGTCTGTGCTAAAGGGAGGGAAGTACCACATGTGCTTAAGGGTGTTGATGAACCCCTCTATAAAGCATCAATTGCTGAACCATTTGATGCGACCTCTTCTGTTATTCATGAAGAAATACGTGCTGAAGATCATGCTAATGAGAAGATTGTTTCCAAGTCAAGTGAGTCGAAAGTTCCAGTCAAAGTTGTGAAAGCAACTGAGACTAACTCAGACACACATGAGTTGGATAACAATAATTCCATGTCTACCATGCATAAATTGCCTGCTGTTAATCACTCTCATAAAGCATGTAGTGTTGCTAATTGTATGTCTTGTGCTTTTAATATGATGTATGCTTATTTTAATGGTAAGCATGTGTCTAATGATAAGACTACTCCTCGTCAGCATGTGAATAACAAGAAGCATGATAGGTCTAAGACTGCTAGTCCTTCTAAGGCTAGAAAGGAGACATTTGTGCCTAAGCTTAAACAGAAATTTGTTAAGGCTGTTTACAAGGTCAAATGTTCAGTCATTGAGGATGTTGAGATCGTTAAAATTAAAAATGTTGTTTTGCCTGACAAAGGACAATTCTACAAGTATGCCGGGCCCAACCAAGTTTGGGTTCCGAAGAAGGTCTAATCCATTTGAAGTGCAGGGCAGTATACAGGTGTAACCGGTAGTGTGGATTCTTGACAGTGGATCATCAAGACATATGACCGGAGATAGAGCCCTGCTATCAAATGTGGATTGAGAAAGCTGGCCCCCTAGTTACCTTTGGAGATAACAGCAAAGGTTTATCTGAGGGATATGGCTGTTTGCAAGCTGGGAATGTTATCATTGTAATTTTGTATATTGTGCTAGGTTATTATCAGGAAGCAGTATCTAACATATAGCACCAGTGACGAGACTTGAGAATATTATGACATATCAGGCACCTGCTGCACATTACACTTGGAATTGTACTCTAGTAAGATGTGTACAAGTGTACTCCTGATTGGTGAGTTAAAAGAAGAAGTCAGTGCACCACAGTTCATGGACTTTGCAGCTACAGATCTATTGGACTATGCAATCTCTTCTTCACAATCTCATTTCAGGTTGGTATGAACTAGTATACTGCTCAAGCAATCGTCAAGGACATGGTATGGCACTCTAACAGAAGTTATAATTTTATATGAATAAGTAGAGCCGTCATATTAATAACTATCTTATCACTAGGCACAATCATATTGTTTTATATGTGCAGTGGTATATTGATTATGCAACATAACAATTAGTATCTAAAGTACTTGACAAGTATCGGTCAATGATATCTTGTTAACATTATGTTGCAGATATTTGTAAGCTTTTGATATGAATGAGAATTACTTAGACTTTACCCTAAGTGATCAATGTTTTATCAAAAACTCATTCATATTGAAAAACAAAATCAAACTTCTTTCTACATTAGTGATTTCTTATTTCGTGTAAAATCTTTTGAAATTACTATTGTAAATCATTTTCTCTCTATCACCATATGTTCTGTGTTACAGGTTCAGTCTCCAATGACTTTCTTTCATTGACAGTCATGAGGTTGAAAACCCACAACATCTATCCCAGACTGTAAAGACAAACACAGAAACAGAACCAACCAACACTCTCTTACCACTAAATATAGTATGAATGAGCGTGAGGGAGATAGTGCCTTAGTGCACCACATAAGGAAGGTTCTGTAGTCAACCCAGTAGCTCTGTCTCCTACATAGATGAGTAGTATTTAAACCGAGACAACTGCTAGCCCCCATACATCTTCTCAAAAAGATGTAATGGCTGAAAAGGCACAAAAACAGTTACTAGATTCATTCTCTCAACAGGGTGAGTCTATTGAATTTTGCCTGTCGGCCAAGGTATCCGATGTAGTGTCACCACTTCAAACATAATCAATTCTTGATGCACAAGGAGAGGTTACACACACAAAGGATGAGTTGACGGAAACAAGAGTTTCGACCATTTTAAGGTCAGATTCGATTGTTCAAGGTTCGTTAGTGGACCAATTGCCTTTACAGGTGTTAGGAGAGGATACTGATCCAAAAGCCATATGTCAGTGGTCAGTGTCTACCTCCCCAGGCTTAAATCCCCTGGATGCATCTGCGGATAGTGGATCTGACATAGGTGCAGATCGGCAACTTGTTGACAATGATTCAGATATTACCTGATAAGTCACAAGGAAGTGTCTTCACAGACATTAGAAGGGAACTTTGATCTTTATGCTAAAATCGTTGGATCATTGTTTACCTTCCCAGAATTCAAATCTGGAACCCTAAAAGGGAAACTAGTAACTTGTAAATTATGACTCAGATTCATCTGACGAGTTTAACAAGGATGGGGATTTGCGAACTCCCATTACACCACCTGTGACCTCCTTAAGGATGGCTAAGGTGATTTTCCTTGCAGGCACAGCTGGAATATGGAGCTATGAGAGGAGTGATACACTTGTGAGAATGAGTGTAAACACGAGTGGAGAGAAGAGTGAAACACATGTGAGGTACACTAAAACAGGATCACACACTCACAGTGAGGAAGAAAGAGAAACTACTTGTTATTTCTTTTCCAACCAAGTGAAATATGAGAACTCCTTTAGACGACGGCATACATTCCTTCTTTAAGAGGGAGATAAAAGCTTAAGTAATAGTTTGGAGGATTCCTCAACTAAGGGGGAGAAATAGAAGGGAGGAAGAAAAAGATCCTACATGTACAATACACCACACCATTGTTGTTTGTAACTACGGATCCTATTGTACGGGAGAGGTGGTAAACACAAGGTGATTTTCTAGTAAGGGAAGAAGCTGTTTTCAAACGGGGAGTACCATTAGCTTTTATCTGCGGATCCTATTGTACGGGAGAGGTGGTAAACGAAGGTGATCTTCTTTAATCAGTTGATTCTCATAGGGGAGAAGCAAGAGAGATATGGGCTTCTCAACAGGAAATGTGGTTGTACAAATGAAGATGGAACTACTTGAAGATATGTTCAGTCTAGAGGAACATCTACTTGGAATCTGGAAAATGTTAAATCTAGTCCAGAACTTTTCTACTATTTACTTTGCATTTCTGTTTATATCTTTTTCGTATTTGTTAGTTGAGTTATCCTCTAGGTATTTGTGTGTTATTGTCTAATAAACAAATAGGGGGAGATTGTAAGTCATATGTCATAGGCCTATTTGTATATTCGAGGATTCAACTCAACTCAAATAAGAATATAATAAGTAAATAGTGGATCGACCGTCAGAGAGATCTCGCAAAGTAATATCTGTCAAAAGATTCAGAAACAAGGTTCATCTACAGACTTGAGGAGTTAATTCACTGGAAGAAGTTCAAGAAGTTGATCATGCCTCAGTGATATAAATCAAGATCGTGGATTTAATCAAGTGACAGAGATCTCGTCAGAGTATCATTAATTACAAGGATTTAATCTGAAGAAAATCAAAGTGTCAAAGTCAAGACATGAAGAAATGTCACGGAAGTTAGTCACTCATGAACCAGACAGTACATCAAGTGTCAACATTGAAGTGGTGGAATTGATTCATAATTTTCAGTGATTTTCAGAAGATCTGTAGAAGGATGGGTGCTGTTGAAGACTAGAATTAATTCTCTATTAATTAATTAAGTCATCTAATTTAATTAAGAAAATAAATTATATCTGCGAAGAATAATTTATTTATTAATTGAATTAATTGATTAATTAATTCTGAATTAATTTTAGGAATTTTCAGAATTTAAATTGGATTAAAATCTGCATTAAATCAGCAAGACAATTGAAAATGAACTAGCATGACAATCAGGATTGTCATACCGATTGTCATGCTAGGCCATTTTCAATAGTCTCACCAAAAGTTACACTAGGAGAAGGATTGTCTTGCTAGTTCATTCTGATTGTCATGCTAGTTCATTCAGATTGTCTTGCTAGTTCAATCCATTGTCCTACCGAAAATCTTGCCAGCTATAGGATTGTCATGCCAATTCAATTCTATTCGGTTGTTGATTAAAAAGAAGCAGAGAAGCAGCAACTCAATAATCCAGAACACAGAAGTCAAGAACAAAGCAGAAAAGAAAAACAAGAAGAAATATTTCATCTTTTCATCTGCATACTTCAAGATTAAATTTCTAGATTGTAAAGTTAAATCCAATCCACTAGAAATCTTTATCTTGCTCTTGTGTAACAATCTAGCGGATTAAAATCCCTAGAACTTAATCTCAAATCGCGTTTAGCATTTGATTCTAATTATTGCAAAAATAGAAAAAGTTCATGTCGAATTTATTCTAGATTTGTGATAATTGATTTGAGATTAATACCTTGTAATCGATATAGTTGTTGTAACACCTTTCAAGTTTAATAATATTTTTATTTAACTTGAATTTTGTTTCACATTTTTTATTCCGCATTTATTCGATTATTCGGTAACGTTTGTATTCAACCCCCCCTTCTACAAACACATTGGGACCTAACACATACTATTTCGGTGGGCTTGTTGCTCACCCTTGCTTTCTTCTTTCATCACATAACATCAGATTGACAAGATGAACAGGACCAAGCTCCCACTTCGCGAGCGGATAGGAAACGTTCCGCAGTTTCCTATAGGCGTTGATGTCGCTGTAGCTGAGGTAGGAACTACCAATAGGTTAGGCTTTCAACTTTTGATGTACCGGACTTATATATCTTTATGAATTGTAATAATGGCAAATAAATGTAAATTTAGTCAGAAACCCTTTTAAGGTGTAATGGCATATAATTGTGGAATAAAATGACTCGTGTTATTTTTGGATATTCATCTATGAGACTATAACTTGTGGTGTGTGTGTTTATTGTGGGGTCACAGTACGAAGTAGTTGATTGTTTTATTAAGATTGGGTGTTATTAAGGGAAATGGAACTCGTGACAACCCGGATCCCCGACCCCGGATTTGGGGGTGTTACAGGTTTTCTTTGATTTGGATTTTGAAATTTTTGTTTTGGTGATTTGGGTAGACATCTATTTGGTCATTGACACATATGCCATAGTCACACTCAAAGGCAAAGAAATTTGGGAGGTTAGAATAGTAGAGACAATGGTGCTTACCTCACTTACCTGAGGGCCCTCCATGATTGGAAAATAGAAAAAGGACACCTCATTGTGATGACTTGCTCTGTTCAGATCTGCAAGCACTATCCTTTATTGAACCCAACAATCCAGTTTATTGGTTGGGTTCTCAATAATAATATCCTCAACAAAATGGTTAGCAAGAATCATAAAGAATCTAGCATAATAGATATTTTAGTTCTCTTTTTAATTTCCCCTAACTTCTAACCTAACTCAAACATGATCATGTCATTGAAATTATGGTACTTATTAGTAACTAGCATATAAAGCATGTTAAGCATGTCAGTGTTGACAGAATCAAAGTTATTTATCTTACCAGAAAACACTTTGGTAACTACATCACACAAATAACTCCACTCTTTTCTAAGACCTAGCCTTCTAATCTCACTTAACTTAGTAGTAGGAAGAGCATAACAAATAGAATTAAGCATAGTAACTAAGTTAGCATCTGTGTGTGGTTCAGTAGTAGTGTTCTCAGGAATCTTAAAGCATGCTTGAATTACATCACTGTTAATGCAGAATTGCTTACCTTTGAGATTAAAAGTTATGGTTTTGTTAGTAGACTGATACACAACAGTTTTCCATATCTCTTCCATAACTTCACAGTAGATTGTGGGTGATTTCAACATAGCATAACTGAGTTTGCATCCCTTCACAAAGTCCATCATTTTGTGAAAATCTTCAGAAGCCGGAATTTCCTTGTTCACAAGAGCTACAAAATTGTTTTTCTCATAGATGAATCCAGACTAAGACATGATTTTGACTACTGGTGCAATTGTTAAGGTGAGGAAATTTGCAGAGAGAGAAAGTATTGCTTTGCAGAATAAGCGAGTTAGAGAAATTGCTTTGAGAATGATAAAATAAAAGAATTAAAATGAATTTAGCTTTTATACCATCTCAGAAATAAACTGTAAAAAATAATGAAGTAAAATAAAGTAACCAATCAAAATAGCCTAAAATAGCCGTTTAAAATAAAATAAACTACCAAAATTTTGTCAATTATCATTCATGACATACTTACAGACTATAAGTATCTCCGATGGATAATTTTCAGTACTTTTAACGGCTAGGATGTAGACAATTCGACAGATGAGGATAAAGCAATTATCTGTCGGGTATAAAATAATTGATTTTTACTAAGCTATTCTATTTCGACGGATGATCAAACTCGATGGATAATGAGCATCCGTCGAGATGTAAATTTTGACTTGGCCAAAATTTCATCTAAAATAGAAAAATCAATACTGCATCATAACTTGCAAAATTATAAGAAATAATTTAAGAATAATTAAGCATACCTAACTCACTTACCAACCTAGAAAAGGTGGATTCATCAAGTGGCTTGGTAAAGATATCTGCAAGCTACTTCTCACTTGGAACAAAATGAAGTTCCACAGTACCATTCATCACATGTTCCCTAATGAAGTGGTACTTGATGTCTATGTGCTTTGTTCTTGAATGTTGTAATTGATTTTCAGTGATGGCAATTGCACTTGTGTTATCACTGAAAATAGAAATTCTGTCAACTTGTAGACCATAGTCCAACAGTTGGTTTTTAATCCATAAAATCCGTGCACATCAACTACCAGCAGCAATATATTCAGCTTTAGCTGTAGAAGTAGAAACTAAATTTTACTTTTTACTGAACCAGGATACAAGCTTGTTTCCTAGAAATTGACAGGTTCCTGTTGTACTTTTTCTATCTATTTTACAACCTGCATAATCTGCATCTAAATAACCAGTTAGATCAAAACAAGAATCTCTAGGGTACCAAATGCCAAGTTTTGGTGTTCCCTTGAGATATCTAAATATTCTCTTAATAGCTACTAAGTGAGATTCTCTAAGATCAGCCTGAAATCTAGCACAAAGACAAGTAGCAAACATTATATCTGGCCTACTAGCTGTTAAGTACAGAAGTGAACCAACCATGCCTCTATAGCTTGAAATATCCACAGACTTTTCAGTAGTGTTTAAGTCAAGCTTAGTTGCAGTGGCCATGAGAGTTTTTACAGATGTGCAATCCATTAGGTCAAAATTCTTTAAAAGATCATAAATATATTTGGTTCGAATAATGAATATTCCATCACTAACTTGCTTAACTTGTAATCCAAGAAAGTAAGTTAGTTCTCCCATCATGTTCATTTCATACTTACTTTGCATCAATTTGGCAAACTTTTTGCAAAGTTTTTCATCTGTAGAGCCAAATATAATATCATCTACATAAATTTGAACAAGTATACTAGAGCCATTAACATAAGAATAAAGTTTTGTCAACAGTATCTCTTGTGAAGTAATTTTCTAAGAGAAACTTTGACAAAGTATCATACCAGGCTCTAGGTGCTTGCTTCAATCCATAAAGTGCTTTCAAAAGATAGTAGACATATTCTGGAAAATTTGGATCTTCAAAACCAGGAGGCTGACTGACATAGACTTCCTCCTCCAAATCTCCATTCAGAAAGGCACTTTTGACATCCATTTGATAGACTTTGAAATTGGCATGTGCTACATAGGCTAAGAAAATTCTGATGGCTTCAAGTCTTGCTACAGCAGCAAAAATTTCATCAAAATCTATTCCTTCTTGTTGACAGTAGCCCTTAGCAACCAATTTAGCTTTGTTCCTGACAACTATGCCATTTTCATCCATCTTGTTTCTGGATACCCACTTGGTGTCAATTGGATTCTTTCCTTTAGGCTTGGGTACCAGCTTTCATACTTTGTTCCTTTCAAATTGGTTTAGCTCTTCCTGCATAGCTAAAACCCAATCAGGATCCAACAGAGCTTCTTCAACCTTCTTTGGTTCTTCCTTAGAAAGAAAGTTACTATATAGACATTCTTCTTGAGTTGCTTTCCTTGTTTGAACTCTAGAGGATGCATCACCAATAATGAGCTCAAAAGGGTGATCTCTAGTCCATTTTCTCTGTTGTGGTATATTGGCTCTAGATGAAGAGGCCTCATTATTGTCTTGATGTGTGACTGAGTTTTGATTATAAGAAACTCCCCCTGAGTTTGTGGATCTTTAACTTAAAGATGGGGTTCTTTCGGTAAGTGATCTGTTTTGACTTTCAGCTTCTCTTGTTGTTCCGATGGATGATGCACTTTGTATCTCGGCGGATGAAGCTGATTGTCTACCGATGGATGAAGCATTATGTAACTTGATGGATGTTGAGTTATGTGCTTCATCAGTTATAGATTTTTCTGTATTGTCCTTATCCACTATTTCTTGATCACTTCCATCATCACTGTCATCACTAACCATCTCAATATTATCGAATTTGAGGCTCTCATGGAAATCTCAATCTTGTAGTCCTTCAATCTTCTTATCATCAAACACAACATGTACAGATTCCATAACAATATTGGTTCTTAGATTGTAGACTCTATATGCTTTTCCCACAGCATATCCAACAAAAATTCCTTCATCTGCTTTGGCATCAAACTTTCCATATTGATCAGTTTGATTCCTTAAGATATAGCATTTGCAGCCAAAGACATGTAAGAAATTTAGAGTTGGCTTCTTATTCTTAAACAATTGGTAGGGTGTCATGCATTTTGCTTGATTAACCAAAGAAATATTCTGAGTGTAGTATTCAGTATTCACAGCTTCATCCCAAAAATATGTTGGTAACTTTGATTCTTCTAGCATTGTTCTTGCAGCTTCAATGAGAGATCTGTTTTTGCTTTCTACCACTACATTTTGTTATGGAGTTCTAGATGCAGAAAACTCATGCATAATCCCATTCTCTTCACAAAATGATCTCATCACAGAATTCTTGAAGTCAGTTCCATTGTCACTCCTGATTCTTTTTACTTTGAAGTCAGGATGATTGTTGACTTGCCTTATGTGATTGATAATGATTTCACTAGCTTCATCTTTGGACTTTAGAAAATATGTCCAAGAGAACTTTGAGAAATCATCTACAATTACTAGAAAATATCTTTTCCCTGAGATGGAAAACATATTGACTGGTCCAAACAAATCCATGTGTAACAGTTGTAAAGGTTCTTCAAATGTTGAATCAAGCTTCTTTCTGAATGACGCTTTAATCTGCTTTCCTTTCTGACAGGCATCACACAATCCATCCTTATTAAACTCCATTTGAGGAATACCTCTGACCAACTCTTTCTTGACTAGCTCATTCATGGTCTTAAAGTTTAGATGGGACAGCTTCTTGTGCCATAGCCAACTTTTATCTTGACTTGCTTTACTGAGAAGACAAGTTACTGTGTCTGCATTTGATGAGTTGAAATCAGCTAGGTACACATTTCCTTTTCTCATTCCAGTGAGAACCACTTTCTTGCTCTTTTTATTTGTCACAACACAGGCTTCTGAATTAAAAGTGACTGAGTTTCCCTTATCACAAAGCTGAATGATACTCAACAAATTATGCTTGAGTCCATCCACTAGGGCAACCTCTTCAATGATGACACTATCCTTTGATATCAAGCCATATCCCACAGTATAACCCTTGCTGTCATTTCCAAAAGTGATACTTGGGCCAGCTCTTTCCTTGAACTCAATGAGCAGGGTAGAATCTCCAGTCATGTGCCTTGAGCAACCACTGTCTAGATACCAAAGATTCTTTCTATTTCCCTGTACACATCAAAACCAAATCAAGTTAATTTTGGTACCCAAGTTTCCTTGGGTCATGCCTTGTTAGCCTTTTTCTTTGGTTTCTTAGGTTTGACCTCATTTGATTTGGGGATCTGAGATTCATCCTTAGTCATTTGAGTTGGACCTTTGAAACCAGTCATTGAAACAGAATTATCATGCACATTTTGGTTTACATTAAAAGGCATGCTCTTTGCAAACATATTATTCCAGTAAGGTATGCTAAAAGGCATTTGAGGCATACTGAATGCAGCATAATAAGGATTAGGTGTAAATGGCATTTTAGCAAATTGTGCATTTATATTCTGAGCAGGCATAACATTCATATGCATTGCAGACATGGAAGTCATATTGGAAAAAGAAGAAGGTGCAGACATGGGAGTAGGCATAACAATCTTGCAATTAACAGACAGGTGATTAACACTACCACACTTAACACAGATTTTTCTTGGTGCATATTTATCAGGTGTGTAGTTGTTATGTTTGTTAATCCCTACCTTCCCATTTCTATTATTTTTCCTTTTAGGTTCTATTTTAACCTCAATCTTTTCCAGTTTGTCATTCAATTGCTGGATGGACAGATGACCAATATTAGCTTTCTTTTCTTTTCTAACTTGACTTGATTTTCCTGGAAAAAAGTTTTTAGAAACTGATCCATATTTCTCATTTAATAACTAACTTAGCTTTGCTAACGGGTTTACTCACAGCCGACAGATGTGGCTTCTTGTCTCTCGATGGATGATCCTTTTGATTATCCGACGGATGATTTTCATCATCCGTCGAGTCCACATCTGTAAAGAGTCCTTCAACCAGATTGGAATCAAGATTCTCTTTGCTCTTTTTCTAGGCTGCATCACAAAAGGTATCTATACCTTGAACTTTAGTAATTTGAGCATGAACATCTCTGGATGATTTCCATGCTTTATTTACTTCCTGTTCTCGTTCAAGTTACTTTCTTAAAATCTCTTCTTTCTTTAAGAATTCAGTAAGTTCATCCTTAGCAATGTTGCATTCTAATTTCAATTTTTCAAACTCAATAAATTAAGACTCTAGCACATTGTTCCTCTCACTTAAAAATAAATTATTTTCTTTAATTTTAGCATTTTCCTTGGTGAGGGACTTAAGTGTAACACGCAGGTGATATAATTCAGTAGACATATCATTTATTGCATCATTACACTCAGCTTTAGACAAATGAGCTAGATTGGTTGTGATTACCTGATTGCTTGATGAACTTGTTTATGTTTCATCTGACTTGGCCATTAGTGCTAGATTGACATATTTGATTTCTTCATCTTCATCTAATCCGTCTGCAGCCCAGTCACTCTCCTGAGTTATGAAAGCCCTTTTCTTTTGCTTGAGCAACTCAAAGTATTTTTGCTTATAATCAACAGGCTCAAACTTCTTTTTACTGGAATCAAACTTTCTACATTCACTAGCAAAATGGCCTGCCAAGCCACATTTAAAACACTTGAATTTTGACTTATCAACCATGTTTCTGTTTGGCTTGGCTACTCCAAAATTCTTCTTGAATTTGAGCTTGGAAAATCTCCTAGATAAGAATGTTAGATGCTCATCAATATCAACCATGTCATCTTGGCTCAACTGTTCTTCATTTTCAGTTACCAGCCCTTTACCCTTGCTTTCAAAGACCTTTGATGTAGACTCAACAACTTCCACCTTCATCTCTTTCTCCTTTTTCAACTCAGTAACAAGTGCAATGGATCCTCCCTTCTTCCTTCCTTTCTCCATCCTTTCATCTTGCTCTATTTCAAGCTCATAGGTTTTAAGGATGCCATACAGTCTCTCCAAGGTGAACTCCTTGTAATCTTATGAATTTCTCAATGAGACTGTCATTTGGTTTCCATTGGGAGAGATCTTAGGAACTTGAGGTTAGAGTCTTTTGTCTGATAGACTCTTCCATGGAGTTTTAGAGCATTCAGTAGTTTCTGAAACCTAACAAAAATATCAGTAAGTGACTCCCTTTCTTCACAGTGAAAATGCTCATATTGCTAAAATAAGAGTTGCATCTTGTTCTCCCTTACTTGCTCAGTACCATCTCAAATAATCTGTATTGTGTCCCAAACCTCTTTGGCTGTTTTACAGTTAATGATGTTATCAAACATATCACCATCAACACCATTAAATAATATGTTCATGGCCTTCTTATCTTTCCTGACTTGTTCAATTTCTGGATCAGACCATTCATGCCTAGGTTTTGGAACTGATGGTTCATTCCCTGTAGCAGCTCTCATAGGGACATGAGGACCTCTTTCAATGCAATCCACACAGGCTTCATCTTGAGTAAGAAGTGAAAGAGATGTGTCCTAAGTCCAATCATATATGATGATTTAGGAATAACTTTTATGTAATCTGTTTTGATTTCATTGATATTAATAAAAGACTTGTTTTGGTTTTATTGCGGGCTTTATCTATTTAAGTGTTTAAATAAGATATACCATAGTTTAGAGTAAAGCTTTTTATGGATTATGATGAGATCATAATAATGAGACCTAAAAGATGATAACTCTAAACTTAAATATTTCCTGGTCGTAGGATTACTAACTGGTAATTAGTAATCCGCAAAGATCGGTACATACTATGCTTGCTTCATTATGAAGGATGTCTGTTCTCATAGACATTTGTGTGGTGATAATATAGCTAGTATGTAGGTGCTTATTATAGAATAAGTTCACTGAACATGACTCACACAGCTGAACAACTGATGGAGTTCACTCACGTGTCAGCAGTTGTTCACATAGTGATAGTTATACAAGTATCCTTAGACTTGAGGTCATCATAGTCATCTTGTGTACATTGAACTATGCTTTGGTTTAGTTCTTAGTCTCCAGGGACAATTATAAGGGCTCTACTGGGTATAGGAATTTGTACACGAAGATAGTGTATGATCAATAAAGGATCTACCCCTTCCAGTGAAGGCAAAGAATGTTCAATGCTGATCCACTTATGCTAGTTCAGGAATCTCTGGCCAGAGTGAATGAAATTAGAAAGGAGTTTCTAATTTACATTAAATAGAACTAAGCATAGTGAATGGGAAAGCAAATGATTAAATAAGATAGGCTTGACACAAGTTCCATGCCTTGTATTTAATCGTGACATTGCAGGGTAGAAGGAATTGATTGTACGGTAACTACTCACTGAATAGGTTCTTGGTATTCTAAGCATTGAATTTGTATTATCCGGATAGTCGCGATATGCTGAGAAGTATCCCTCACGATGTAGAATAAATATGATTAATTTATTAATTAATCATATTTAATGAATTAGAGAATTTATATAAATAATGATAAAATAGTTTTATTATTATTTATTTCTACTACCGGCTTAATATTGAACCTACAGGGTCACACCATAAAAGAGAATGATTTAATGGTGGAGGAATTAATTAATAATGGCTGGTAATTATTTATTTGTGAAATAAATATTAATTAGCAGATTTAATAATTGATTAAATGAGATTTAATTAATTCTTAATATTATTAATTAAGAATTTAATTTTGGAAATTAAATCAAGTGAGAAAATTATTTTTCTAAATTGTTTAGAAAAGGGATTAATGATTAAAAGTTGTTTTAATTATTACTTAATTGGTTAATAAGAATAATCAATTAAAGGGTTAATAATAATAATATTTTATACTATTATAAACCCTATTTGCCTCAACCCAAATAATTAACCCTAATTCTAAAGTAGAACAAGAGGGAGGCAAATAATTCTCTCAACCTCTTCCTACTCCATCACATTGTACTCTTGGTGGATACCGGTGGAGTGCTTCACACTTGAGAAGCAGCTGCTAGGGATTTCCGTTCATCGTTCTTGGATCGCTATTAAAGACCTCCATCTTTCCATTAACGTAAAGCTTCTTAAGGTAAACATACTGAACTACGAATTAAATATTATTTTTCGCATGGATCCTGCGGAGGGTTTCGGTTTTTTTTAAGATTTAAATTTACGTTTTCGTTGCGTTTATGTGCTAAAAACCCTCTCAAGAAGATGTAGGTGTATCTTCACCTTCCAGTGATGATAGTTATCTTTGTCCAGAAATGGAATCTTTACTCCAACATCCTTTTTGTTCATCTTGTTAATTGTTGTGATCTTTACACTCTTTGTACTTCAAGAGCTTGCTCTGATACCAATTTTTATTCCCTAACAATACAACAAGAATTATAGAAGGGGGGGGGGGTTGAATGTAATTCTGGCTACTTTTGAGATTTTAAAAATGTTCTAACTTAATATATATAACAGTGTTTGATTTGCTGTAATGCGGAATGAAGGAGTAATAGAAATCAAAACACTAAGTAATAAAACACAAGCTTTAAAACTTTCTGGTGGATTTGAAAGTATCTACCAGATATATATATATATATATATATATATATCAGATCGAGAACTCTGTGATACTTTGAATAGCACACAACTGCTTTACAAGTGAACAAACAAACTACAGAGAAATTCTTAACAAGTACTGCTTTATCTATCTCTCTGAAAAATGTGCTTTCTTTGTTAGTTGTTCTACTTGCTATACTTGGTTTATATATCACCAAGTTACATGACAGTAAGACAAGATAATAAAACAAAATAAATCTAGTCTAATATCATGCTGCAACATTACTCTATCCAGCATCTTTGAATATCTTCACATTTGCATGGAAATGGTAATGCTTCTTTGTTCTCAAAGTCCTGCTTAACAGGCTGCCACATTCCTTTTTCAAACATCTGACGCATGTGACTGTGTTGTCACTATCAACAACTATTTTAAATATGATCATTCGTTGGGATTATGTTGAACATCAGTCGGGAATATGTTGATCATCCGTCAGGAGCCTTGTAGATCATCCGTCGGGAGTCTATCTGTCACTTGACTATATTTCACTTATACAGAATTACAAGACATCTCATATTTATAATTAGCCAACCTATTCTGCATATCAATCTAGTAGTCAACATGACTTAGAGAATCCTACAGAATCTACTAGACTAAAACATGTTGTTTGCAGAAATGTGCTACAGTACTTATTTATTACATAAGCTACACTCTCGATGAATGTTAAATTGTCATCCGTCGGGACTATAAAGTTCATCCGTCGAAACTATATTAGAACATCCGTCGAGAGCTACAAAATTCACTAAGTTAAATCTAATAAGGTGTTTTATTTAACTTATAATCAAGATCACAACATATTCCTAACAAACTTGCCATGCTAGCATAGGTTCATATATTTGATAAGCATGATTCGTAGGTAATTTTAACCATCTTACTTGCCCTATGTACTCACAATAAATAACTTGCGCATTAAACCTTTCTGTTATCAAATTCTATAGACATATAGGGTCTCAATATAATTGGTTTCTATTCAGCTTCTATCTCTTTTGTGGATGTGTGGTAGTAGGGTATTCGTACAACGAAAGTTGGCGTTTACTAGTTTCGTGTTATCTGATTTGTCATCACCATTACATGCTAAGGTTAAGAACAAAAGGCTGTTGAATGAAGTATTTAATGAAGTTAGAACCCCATGTTTATCTA
The DNA here is from genome assembly GCF_009905375.1 of Apium graveolens. NCBI lineage: Eukaryota > Viridiplantae > Streptophyta > Magnoliopsida > Apiales > Apiaceae > Apium > Apium graveolens. The sequence continues at coordinate 158,973,625 of NC_133652.1, read as the reverse complement.
ATATAGTAAATCAAACCCTTTATTCTCTCAGTTAATTGCATGTTAGTTAATATCTTAGTTATAAACAATCTCAACATGTTATCATCTTAGCATTGAATAATAACCATATCATTGTTGCATAAGTACATTAATTGAAATTAACCTAAACCTGTCTCTGTGGGAACGAACTAAAATTAATTCTATAATACTTGCGAACACGTATACTTGCATGAATATTAGCGCGTATTTTCATCCTAACAGTTGTCGATAAGTCTAACTGACTTATCGATAAGTCGTTCTGAGACTTCTCGATATAGTTCTCGATAAGTCTTTTTCTAGACTTCTCGAATGACTTCTCGACAAGCTTCGTTATGACTTCTCGATAGGTCATTGTAGAGATCTCGATAAGTCACTTTGAGACTTCTTTATAAAGTTCTTTACAAGTATAATTCTTAGACTTCTCAATAACTCATAACAGAAATAATTTAAATCAATAAATTATTTTAATAAAATACTTTTGATATAAAATCACTCTAATTTTATTTTGATTTATTCAAATCAAAATTGGAAAATTCAGTCCATTCAGGAAAACTGGATATTTATTTGACATCTCGATAAGTCACTATCTGGTTCTCGATAAGAGTCAGGAAAGTAACATATCGATATGTATCTATTCTCACATATTACTTCTCGATAAGCAAATCCCAACCGTTTATTTCTACTTCTCGATAAGTCATTTACCTTTTACAATAAATACCCAGACATCTCGACATACACCTCTTTACGCCTTCGAAATCTATAAGGGACCTAATTTCTACAAATCTAAACCGTTTTCTCTCAGGTCAAACTCATTCTCTCTAATTTTTCTTACCCACTCAAATTCAAACACCTAAAATGACATCAAACATAGTTAGAGCTTTTATCCCAAAAGAGGGCACCAACTACCTTGCATTTATAGATGCTAACCAAGCTCTTGATAGCTTCAAGAGCTTTGTGAAATTCCTTTCTGAAACATACTTTGCAGGTACTCTAACTGCAAATCCAATTATGTATTTGGATGTTCTCAGTGATTTTTGGAACTCAGTTGTGATGAGGACAGCAGTGCATAAGAACCAAACTATTTCCACGATGTCTAACTGCTCCATTCAAGGCCAACATGTGGAGTTTCCTGAGAATTATGTCAATCTGGCTTTGGACATCCCTACTGATAACCTGGTGAGGGTCCCAACTCAAGATGAACTAGCTGAGTTCATGGAATTCATTAACTATAGTGAGAGGATCAACTTGGAAAGCCTGAACAAGAAGTATTTGATGAGGGAATGGTCTTTCCTGTTTGACTCAATTGTGAGGGCCTTCACCTGCAGGAAGACAGGGTATGACAATATTTCAAGTGTTGTTCAGAAGCTGGTGTTCTCCATGGCTCACAACAGGCATCTCAATGTAGGACATTTGATTATAGAGGAGCTCAGCACCAGGCTCACAATGCCTTTGGCATCAAGAGGTAATGAAATATTTCTTCCTAGATTTATAATGTCTACTTTAAACTATAAAGTGTAATACATTCACCTACTTAATGGTATAGATAAGACACAAATAGGAAATTATAAACAAGTGTCCAAAGTTCTATTTGGCTCACTTATTACTAAAAATTAGGTACCTGTAAGTCTTAGAATCACTCCATTTATGTTGGAGAGATTCAGGACTTACCCTTACCCTTTTCCTGACATGAGGTCTACAGTAACAATTAGTACAGTTATGGCTCTTGTACCTTTGGAAGAAAGAATACAGGAACACCAACATGGGCCTTCCCAAACTGAGACCCTTCCTTCTTTACTAGTAACAACTAGGAAACCAACCACTTCATCCTTTCAAAAGGGTGAAGTGTGTAAAAAGAAGAAAAAGCAATAACCCTTGACAATTATTAATGAGAGTGGTGAGGATCAAACATAACCAGAGTCTACCTTGGTCAAGAAGCCAAAGAATATAAAGCAAACATAGTTGACCACTCATTTGGCTACCTCTGCATCCTCCCAAAAGGATGAAGTTGAAAAGGAGGGAATAAAACAGACTCTAGGGGCATCCTCTCAACAGGGTATCTCTATTGAAAAGAAAACTCTCCCTAGTGCATCCTGTAAAAAGTCTGCACAACCACTTGAACACATTCAAGTGTATGAAAGAAGGAATAAGGATGTCACACTCTGAAATTACAAATCTTATTTCTAAATTTCTTCTTCATACAATAAGACACTTGAACCCACTTCTCAAGTATAACCAAATCAAGTGACATGGTTCATGAAACTGTGCTCACCACCCAGGAACCGCAATTAGATGGTGAGAGGCTACTAGCTGGGGTAGACCTTAATGACACCATCAAAACCATAGAAGTTTCATCAGTTTTGACTAAAGACCCTGTGGATGTTACTCAAGCACCTTCATGTGCTAAACAATATTTACAGATTGATAGGTTTGGGGGTAGTACTCATGAGGGGGAGCTTGAAAGAGATATGTCTTAAGTCCAATCATGTATGAGGATTTAGGAATGACTTTTATGTAATCTGTTTTGATTTCATTGATATTAATAAAAGACTTGTTTTGTTTCTATTGCGGGCTCTATCTATTTAAATGTTTAAATAAGATATACCACAATTTAGAGTAAAGCTTTTTATGGATTGTGATGAGATCATAATAATGAGACCTAAAAGATGATAACTCTAAACTTAAATAGTTCCTGGTCGTAGGATTACTAACTGGTAATTAATAATCCGCAAAGATTGGTATATACTATGCTTGCTTCATTATGAAGGATGTCTGTTCTCATAGACATTTGTGTGGTGACACTATAGCTAGTATGAAGGTGCTTATTATAGAATAAGTTCACTGAACATGACTCACACAGCTGAACAACTGATGGAGTTCACTCACGTGTCAGCAGTTGTTCACATAGTGATAGTTGTACAAGTATCCTTAGACTTGAGGTCATCATAGTCATCTTGTGTACACTGAACTATGCTTTGGTTTAGTTCTTAGTCTCAAAGGACAATTATAAGGGCTCTACTGGGTATAGGAATTTGTACACGAAGATAGTGTATGATCAATAAAGGATCTACCCCTTCCAGTGTAGGAAGAGAATGTTCAATGCTGATCCACTTATGCTAGTTCAGGAATCTCTTGCCAGAGTGAATGAAATTAGAAATGAGTTTCTAATTTACATTAAATAGAACTAAGCATAGTGAATGGGAAAGCAAGTGATTAAATAAGATAGGCTTGACACAAGTTCCATGCCTTGTATTTAATCGTGACATTGCAGGGTAGAAGGAATTAATTGTATGGTAACTACTCACTGAATAGGTTCTTGGTATTCTAAGCAGTGAATTCGTGTTATCCGGATAGTCGCGATATGCTGAGAAGTATCCCTCACGATGTAGAATAAATATGATTAATTAATTAATCATATTTAATGAATTAGAGAATTTATATAAATAATAATAAAATAGTTTTATAATTATTCTCTTTTATGGTCACACCATAAAAGAGAATGATTTAATGGTGGAGAAATTAATTAATAATGGCTGATAATTATTTATTTATGAAATAAATAAATTGGCAAATTTAATAATTGATTAAATGAGATTTAATTGATTATAAATTAATTAAGAAAAAGTTCTTAATATTATTAATTAAGAATTTAATATTTAGAAATTAAATCAAGTGAGAGAATTATTTCTAAAGTATTTAGAAAAATGATTAATAATTAAAAGGTGTTTTAATTATTAGTGAGAATAATAAAGTGTTAATAATAATAATATTTTATGGGAAAATATTCAGCTGAAAATTTTGCCTATAAATATACTATTATAGACCCTATTTTTGCCTCAACCAAAAGATTTACAAAACCCTAATTCTCTCCATCTCCTCCTCCTTCATTACATCATTTTCTTGGTGGATACCGGTGGAGTGCTTCACACTTGAGGAGCAGCTGCTAAGGATCTCCGTTCATCGTTTTTGGATCGCCATTAAAGACCTCCATCTTTCCATTAACGTAAAGCTTCTTAAGGTAAACATACTGAACTACGAATTAAATATTATTTTTCGTATGGATCCTGCGGAGGGTTTCGTTTTTTTTTAAGATTTAAATTTACGTTTTCGTTGCGTTTATGTGCTAAAAACCCTTCAGAGCTATCTAAATCCTTTCCAATTCAATTGGAGGTTCCTCATGTAGGGACATCTCCCCTCAAAACCCTAGTTGAGATTGCTCTATGAATTGAAGCTAGGAGTACAATTGTCCATGATCCAATCATAGGGGAGACAATCTTAACACATTCATGTGCCAGCTCTTTGCAAGAAGAGAAAGGGTTTGAGGCCATGGTACATGACAGTAACCTGTTCAAATACCCTCCAATTCAGTTAGAGGTTCTCATTATTGGTGAACAACATACTATCACAACCACAGTTCCAACTTTGAGTCAAACTGTGGCATCTGTCACATGTGATGTTCCTGAACCCCAACCATCTACCTCAACTCAAACAGACCTACCATCTACATCAAACCTTTCTCAATAACCCTCACACCTAATCTCCCAGTGGCTGCAGGATGCTCAGGCTCAACCAGTAACAATGAATGACCTTCTGGTGGATCAACTTTCTGGCCTTGCCAACATCACACAAAAATTGCTCACAATTGATATGTCCAATCAGTATTATCAGGCCATCTTGCTTTCCTACAAAATAGATGTTGAAGAACAACAGCAGAAAATTATCAATGAAGCTGAACAAGCTGGCAATGTGGATGCTTGGTTAGGCAAGGATTTTAGCTTGAGCATGGATGAGGTCTTGGTAAGATTTAGAGAGGAATATGTCACTATCTTGGGAAGCAATGCCAAGGCTCTCAGTCCACATGATGTCTATGATGTTGTGACATAAATTTACAAATCTCAACTCAAAGCTTTCCATCTCATAAGTAAAGCACTTCAACAGACTCTGGACAACCATCAGGACAGAATTGGAAGATTGGTTAAGGACAAGATGGATGACCTTGTACCTACTTAAGTTGAGATCAAGAATAAATTCCAGAAATTTGTTGATCAAATGGCAAGGTTTGATATGTCCATTATGGAGCAGAGCATAAAAAATATAAGGCAATCCTTTGTGGCTTTGTATGAAGTTGTCCAGAATCACATTACAAGTAACAATGACACAAGGGTTAAACTGGATCAACTTCATCAAGCTAGACATGAACCTTCAGCTTTATTGATGGAGGGAATGAATGAGTCCATTTGATAGGGATAAATAAATCCTGATTTTATTAATAATGGGCTGCTGGACCCAATAATAAGATGTATAATATTCAGACCAGAAAGGTTAAGCCTGACGGACCAGATCAGGCCTGGTGGAATAAAAAAAGGCCCAAAAAGCCCTGATTATTAATTAATTTCGTAATTAATTAATAAGGGAGAAATCAGATGTTGAAAAGAGTCCCGATGAGGATATAAGTCCTTAAAGATTAGCCTCAAGGGGACCTAAAAGGATAAGGAATCAGCTTCCTACTTCCTAGGACTCCTAAGTCTATCCTAATTCAGAGGCTTATCCACCAAGTCTCCTATACCAAGTCCAATTCAAGGACTCCCACATCTATATAAGGGGTCTCACCCCCACCAATCAGAACTACGTTTTTTGACTTGATCCTTGGTAATCAGCAAGGTACGTAGGCATCTTGTTAAGGCAGATTGAGTCACGAAACACAAGAGCAGTCAAATCGAGCCTCGAAGCTCACGTTCCTTAGTATTAAATACAGCAATTATATATAGTAGTTTTAATCCATAACATTTGGCGCCGTCTGTGGGAATTACGCAACAACAACCATGGCGAGAACACGGAGAACAACCAGCACTCTGGAAGAGGGAACACCATCAGGGACAACCCAGGTGATTTCATCAACCGTGGAGGTTCCTCCCCATTCAACTTATGCATCTACTCAGGGGGAAGCCCAGACAGGGGCAACTCATCCTCAGCCACAAGGGACAACTCCCCCGACTGTTCAAGATACGAATCCTCAAGTTCAACAAATACATATACCTGTGAATTCTCGACCCGTCGGGTATGAATACTCAACTATTGTTACTACTAACCCCCCTTATGGGATGCCCCTTCACCCTGAGGTTGGAGGAAGTGGATATGCTGGGCGAAGCGAAGCACGAGGGCGGTCGCCCCCCTATATACGAGGTTTGGATCCTATCCCTGAGGATCGGGAATTTTCTGGTCCATACACTGAGAGAGACTCCGAATCTTCGGATGATGAAGTGGCCCCGAGAAGGAGGCGTCCTGGAAAAGAGCCAATGCCCGATGGAAGGCAACGCCCCCAAAGCACCCCAGGGGCGAATCCCCAAGAAGTGCAGGAAAAGATCAGGGCTCATGAGGCTGAAATCCAAAGGCTGAGGCGTGATTTGGAGGCTTACCAAGCCACCAGACCCCACATACCTCCTAGGGGGAGAAATCCTCCTCCTATCATAGACCTGGATGGTCCGGTAAGAAGAAGGGCTGCTGTCCCAAGAACTGATCCAAGCAATCTCCTTCCCCTTGGAGATCCTGATGATCCAACTCCACCCTTCACAGAAGAGATAATGAATGCCCATATCTCAAGAAAATTTAAGATGCCCACTATCAAAGCCTATGATGGCACGGGAGACCCCGCTAATCATGTTAGGACATTCTCTAATGCACTGCTGCTGCAACCCGTGAATGATGCTATAAAATGTCGGGCCTTCCCTCAAACCCTGTCGGGTATGGCTCAAAGATGGTACAGTCGCCTACCCCCAAATTCTATTGGATCATTCAGAGAATTAAGTCAGGCTTTTATTAAGCAATTCATCAGTGGAAGAGTCCATGAGAAAAGTTCAGCATCTCTTATGAGTCTTGTGCAGGGAGCTAAAGAATCCTTAAGAGATTACCTAAATCGTTTTACAAAGGAGGCTTTAAAAGTCCCAGACCTTGATGATAAGGTAGCCATGATAGCGCTGCAACAAGGAACTAGGGATGAGTTTTTCAAGATGTCTTTGGCCAAACGACCCCCTGAGAGCATGTTGCAGCTCCAAGAGAGGGCAGGGAAGTATATCAAGGTTGAAGAGAGTATGAGGAAGACCGTAGTAAGTAATGAGCCCACTGGAGGCAAGAAACGAAAAACTGATTTGGAGTACATCGCTAAGGATAAGTATCCTAGAACTGAACAAAACCCTGATTCAACCCCCAAGAAGGGAGGACCTGGGCAAAAGTTCACTGAATACGCTAAGCTGAATGCCCCCAGAAGTCAGATTTTGATGGAGATTGAGAAAGATAGAGATATTCGCTGGCCTAAGCCCTTGAAGGCTGATCCCGCCAAGCTAGATAAGGGCAAGTATTGCAGGTTTCACAAAGATGTTGGTCATGACACCGATGAGTGTAGGCAGTTGAAAGATGAAATTGAGTTTTTGATTCGAAAAGGAAGGCTGAACAAGTATACTGGAGATGGAGGAGACAGAAACAATAATGGAAGGAAGAACTTTGAAGATCGTAGGAGGGACCAAGATGATCAGGAGCGGAATCCCCAACCTAGAGGACCAGTTATAAACACCATTTATGGAGGGCCGAGACCTCGAGGGCCTGTGATAAACACGATCTTTGGAGGTCCAACTGCTGCTGGATTGTCCAAAAATTCCAGAAAGGCATATACTAGAGAGGTTATGCATATTGTTGGAGAAGCCCCGAAGAGGGCCAGGACAGAAGTGACATTGGCTTTTGATGATTCCGACCTAGAGGGTGTGAAGTTTCCCCATGACGACCCGCTGGTCATAACGCCGATAATAGGAAATAGCCCGGTTAAGAGGGTCCTTGTGGATAATGGTGCTTCTGTGGATATCTTGCTCCACGACACCTTTCTAAGGATGGGGTATAACGACTCCCAGTTGACACCAACCGACATGCCGATATATGGATTTGCTGGAGTAGAATGTCCTGTGGAAGGGATAATTAAATTGCCAACCACCATAGGTATGGAGCCAAGGCAAGCAACGCAGATGCTGGATTTTGTGGTGGTAAAGGCTAGTTCAACTTATAATGCTATCATGGGGAGAACAGGGATACATGCCTTCAAGGCAGTCCCCTCTTCCTACCATTCAGTCATGAAGTTTCCCACCCGAAACGGTATTGGAGAAGAGAGAGGAGATCAAAAAATGGCTAGAAGCTGTTATGTGGCCTCTTTGAGGGCAGATGGAGTCGGGGGGCAGGTTCTTCCTATTGAAGATATGGATGTTCGAGAAAATGATGAGAATAGAGGAAGGCCAGCAGAAGAATTGGTTTCGGTTCCTTTAGACCCCGAGAATCCTGAGAGGATGACTTTCATTGGAGCCACATTAGAGGAGCCTCTTAGAGGGAAGTTAGTGAAATTTTTACAAGAAAATAGTGATGTGTTTGCATGGTCAGCAGCTGATATGCCAGGTATAGACCCAGAGTTAATTACTCACAAGCTAAACGTGGATCCAAGCCGGAAGACAGTGAAACAAAAGAAAAGAAATTTTGCCCCGGAAAGACAAGAGGCTATAAAACAGGAAGTAGAAAAGCTCTTAGAGGCTGGTTTCATTGAGGAGATTCAATTTCCGGAGTGGTTAGCAAACCCTGTAATGGTGAAGAAGGCTAATGGAAAGTGGAGAATGTGTATAGACTTCACTGATCTGAATGATGCATGCCCCAAAGACTGTTTCCCGCTGCCTAGAATTGATACTTTGATTGATGCCACTGCTGGACATGAGATGCTGAGTTTCATGGATGGATTTAGCGGATATAATCAGATCAAAATGCATAAGGATGACATTCCAAAGGTATCATTTATCACTGACTTTGGTGTTTATTGTTATCTTGTTATGGCGTTTGGTCTCAAGAATGCAGGAGCCACCTATCAAAGGTTGGTGAATAAAATTTTTAAGGATCTTATTGGGAAGACTATGGAAGTCTATGTTGATGACATGCTAGTCAAGAGTCTAGTAAAGATTGATCATATAACCCATTTGAGGGAAGCTTTTGAGGTCCTGAGGTACCACAAGATGATGTTGAATCCCACGAAGTGTGCCTTCGGAGTAGGATCTGGAAAATTCTTGGGATTGATGGTCTCGAAGAGGGGAATTGAGGCAAACCCCGATAAAATAAAGGCAATCCTGGACATGGAACCCCCTAAAACTGTCAAGGATGTTCAGAAGCTCACAGGAAGGGTCGCTGCGTTAGGACGATTCATCTCCAAGTCAGGAGACAAGTGCTTGTCATTTTTCAAGTCACTAAAGAACATCAAAGACTTTGTATGGAGTGAGGAAAATCAGAAGGCATTTGAAGAGTTAAAGAAGTATATGGGCCAGGCCCCGTTGTTGGCCAAGCCAGTTCTGAATGAAGTTTTATTCTTGTACTTAGCTATTTCGGAGAGCGCCTTGAGCGCCGTGTTGGTTAAGGAGGAACTGAAAGTCCAGAAACCCGTATACTATGTCAGCAAAATTTTGCATGGTGCTGAGTTGAATTATTCAGCCATTGAGAAATTCGCTTTAGCCTTGGTGATGGCTTCAAGAAAGCTGCGTCCTTATTTTCAAGCTCACCAAATTGAAGTGCTAACAAATCAGCCACTGAGAAATATCATTCACAGTCCCAAGGCAAGTGGGAGACTGATTAAGTGGGCAATAGAGTTGGGAGAATTCGATCTCAAGTATAAGCCACGTACGGCCATAAAAGCCCAGGCACTAGCTGACTTCGTGGTGGAATGTACCATACCCAACCAAGAAGTCGGGGGGCAGGAAGATACCATACCTCAAGACAAGGGAGTCGACAATGGGGACAAGGAGAAAGAATATTGGGTTCTCTATTTTGATGGAGCATCAAAAACAAATTCCAGTGGAGCAGGATTGGTTCTGCAAAGCCCTGATGGGTTCTTAATTGAGTATGCTATGAAGCTAGACTTCCCAACCACAAATAATGAGGCAGAATATGAAGCCCTGATAGCTGGCCTTGGTCTAGCTGGGACACTTAGAGTCAAAAACTTAAAGGTCCGTGGAGACTCAAAGCTGATCATATCCCAGGTAAAGGGAGAATTTGAGGCAAGGGATGATACAATGGCTAAATATGTCCGCCTAGTAAGGGCTGTGATGACCCAGTTTAATGAATGCCATGTTGAGCACATTCCGAGGGAAGAAAATGTTAAGGCAGATGCGCTATCAAAGTTTGCTTCATCTGAGATAGAAGAAAGTTCAGGGAGTGTATACTTTCGTGTTTTGAGGACACGAAGCATAGATGTTAAGCTCGTGGCTCCCATAGGCCTGGGGACGTCATGGATCGATCCCATCAAGGCTCACATTCAAACCGGTTGGTTGCCAAGCGATGCAACTGAAGCACGAAAATTAACTGTTCGAGCACTAAGGTACTCATTGATAGACGGGATTCTGTATAAAAGATCTTTCGTGGTTCCTTACTTGAGGTGTCTCAGGCCCGATGAGGCACGCTTAGCTCTTGAGGAAGTGCATGAAGGTATTTGTGGGCAACACTTGGGGGGCAGGGCCTTAGCTCATAAGATAACCCGTTTAGGCTTTTATTGGCCAGAAATGATGGCTGATGCCAAAGAATATGTAAAGAAGTGTGATCGCTGTCAGAAGCATGCACCAGTTGTTAGACAACCCCCCGAGATGCTGACCTCTATCAACTCGCCTATTCCCTTTGCAATGTGGGGAATGGATATTCTAGGTCCTTTTCCTATGGCCACGGCACAAAGGAAGTTTCTGATTGTAGCCATTGATTATTTCACCAAGTGGATCGAAGCCAAACCTTTGGCCAAAATCACAACTAAGCAAGTTGCACAATTCCTGTGGGAAAATATTATGTGCCGATATGGAATTCCCCGTATCCTCGTCACTGACAATGGAACGCAATTCAATAATGAGGAATTCAAGAAGTACTGTGAAGAAAATGAAATTGAGTTACGGTTCACCTCTGTCGCTTACCCACAAGCTAATGGGCAAGCAGAAGTTGCAAATCGAATAATTCTGGACGGATTAAAGAAGAGGATCGAGAAGTCAAGAAATAATTGGGTGGATGAGATACTTCCCATACTATAGGCCTATAGGACTACCTGTAGAGTCACGACAGGTGCAACCCCTTTCATGTTGGCATATGGGGCAGAAGCAGTAGTTCCCGTGGAGATATCACATTCTTCTCCAAGGATTCAGGCTTTTGATGAGAAAGAAAATGAGGAAGGGCAGAAGCTAGCCCTGGATTTAATCGATGAAGTGCGAGATAAAGCACATGCAAAGATAGTAGAATATCAGAAAAAAGCTTCATTCTACTACAACCTAAGGGTTAAAGAAAGGTTTTTTAAACAAGGCGATCTAGTCTTGAGGAAGATAGAAGCATCTGGTGTAGGACAAAAAGGGAAGCTTGCCCCAAATTGGGAAGGGCCGTACAGAGTCAAGAGTGTTCAAGGTAGAGGAACCTACAAGCTCGAGACTGTGGATGGTTTTGAAGTCCCGAGGACCTGGCACGCACAAAACCTGAAGGTTTACTACGTGTAAGATAGGCGAAGTACGATTCTCACTTGTCATTATGGCAAGTAGGTTTAAAAGCACCTGGAAGCTTTGCTTGCGTAGGATTTTATATTCCAGTAGAATTTACATTGTCAAGTTATTATTGATTAGGGTCGAACCCATGCTATGTAAGGTTTTGAAAAACCAGACTTCATGTTAAAGAGTTTTAAGTTATTTCTATCTAAAGGATGTTTAAACGCACATTAAGACTATAATGATAAGAGGCCGAAGGAGCAACATACAAAATTTAACCCCGAAGGGTAACAATTTCTGATAAAAATAAAGTTCATAAAGAAGATATACAAAAAAATTAGGCCTTGGAAGGTTGAGATTCTTCAGAACCACTATCCGACGACTCCTCGGAAGTTTCAGTCGTCTCTTCAGAAGTCTCAGTCGAACCCTCCGAAGTCCCTGTGGAAGTTCCCTCTGCAGGAGATGATGGCTGTTGAGGCACTACTTTTGAAGGTTCTTCCACCCTTGCCTTCTTAGTAGCAGGCTCGAGTTCCTCCTCAGAAGAATCTTCCTCTTCTCCATCCCTGATCATGCCAGCAAGCTTCTCAGTAACGCCTCCAAGCTCTGGAACCCGCACAGGGCAGGGAAAGGGCGACTGCTCAAGGATCTCGGGAAACTCATCCTGGATAGCCTCCACAGCAGCGTCCCAACCCTCCTTGTAGCTGACTGGGTGAAGAAGGGCGTCATGCTCCACCATCAGGTCTTTGAATTCTTGGGTATCCATCCAGCCGTCAAAGGCTTTGTCCTTCTGCGCCTTCAAGATTACGTTTTCAGCCCGGGCCGTCTCCAGGTCAGAAGTGGAAGAAGCCAATTGAGCTTCAAGGGCCTCAATTTTTTGGTTGGCCTCCTCCAACTTCTTGTTGGCATCTTCCAGGCCAACCTTCCAAGCCTTAGCTTGGTGAATTGCCCCTTGAAAATGGGCGTTAGCCTGCAAGAGAAATAGCAAAACTTTAGAAAAGAAGCATGAAAAGAAAAGTGTAAAAGGCATAAGTAAAGTGCGTACTGTCGCCAGGGCTTGGGCTCCAAAAAGCTCGTTCCCCTCTAAGTCCTGTTGGAGGACAAAGTCTTGATAGTCCACCGGAGAGATGGAATGTTTGGACCATTCCTTGGACAGGGCTGTGCTGCCCAATATTGAGTCCTTGCCCCGGATCCCCCAGGCAGGTTGAAAATAGGCCCCTGGCCTCTGCTTGGTGCGCAAAACCTGGCTGGGACCTTCCTCATTTGGCTCCATAGCCTGAAGGAGGAACTCAGGGAAGCGATCACCAAGCCTAGGATCTTTGAAAATCTTCCCAGCCCTCTTCATCCTGGTCGTTTCCAGGTCCTTTGGCTTCGTAGCCTCCTCAATCTTCTCAGCCACTGCGGCAAGCAAAGTCAGTTGAAAACTAATGGAATAAAAATGCAGGAAATAAAGTAGATGAAGGTAGGAACTTACTTTTCTTATGAACGGGCGAGAGGCCGCGTTCTACCAGGACAGTCTCCCGGATAAGATCCCAAGAATGGGAGGTGCCGTTGTCTTGCGTCAGGAGGTTGAAACCTCTAGCCTCCTCCTCAGACAAAGCTATGTCATTTGGGCTCCCATCCACGGCAATCCCAAAAGAAGATCGAAATAGGGAACCCCAGTCTCCACCCTCCCAAACTATAAACAAAAAATCCTTCTTCCACCCCAAATTGTTGTCAGGGATGGATTTCCCATTCACAATATGGGGGATAGTGGGGCGTTGGTTGATAGAAACCCAACCCGGACTTTTATCGGGGCTGTTCTTGAACTGGAAAATCTTCCTGAAAACAGCAACAGATGTGGGGATGCTGTGCTTGGCGCATTGCGACAGATAGCATAGGATCAACCTCCAGGAATTGGGGGGAAGCTGGCAAGGGCTGATGCCTACATCAGCCAAAAGTAAAGGAATGAATGGATGAAAAGGGAGTCTAATACCTGCCCTTAGAGTATCCCTATAGACGCATAGCGCGTCCTTCTTCCACTGACAGGCCCTGTCGGCCGGACCTGCAAGAACCAGCTTAAAAGGTTCTTTGATTCTGAAGCAGCCGCTCAACTTTTCCAGCTCCTTGGGATCCCGTAAGGCGCTGATATGATCGTGTGCGTCCAGATGCGCATCAGACGGATACTCGTCCCCTCGAGTGTTGATCATGTCGATTAAGGAAGTATACCTCGATCGAATAGGAAAATCATTGGACTTTCTAGCCACGTTCATCTTGGCCAAACGAGTCATTCTTTTGTCAGCCATCTGAAAAAAGGTATGAGGCACGTAAATAGGCTGTCTTAAAATGGCACACAATGGAAAAATGAACACAAAAAACAAAGGGAGAAATCTTACCTGAAAAAGCACTCCTGAGAAAGGCTTTGAGCTCCGACTTGCTGTTATTGCTCTGAGAATCTTAGCAGGAGAATGAAGAAGAAAACAAAGAAATGAGGAAGTGAGGAGTAGTGACCTTTCCTCATTCCTTTATATAGGAGGAAAAAGAAGTTGAAGGGACAAAAAGCCCATTAAGAACAAAGGCCCATGAGATAAAGCCCAGTAAAGAGGCCCAGTAATATTTGATAAAGCCCAATAAAGAGGCCCAGTAATATTTGATAAAGCCCAATAAAGAGGCCCAGTAATATTTGATAAAGCCCAATAAAGAGGCCCAGTAATATTTGATAAAGCCCAATAAAGAGGCCCAGTAATATTTGATAAAGCCCAATAAAGAGGCCCAGTAATATTTGATAAAGCCCAATAGAGAAATCCAGGCCCAAATCCAATTAGGATTTGGAAAATTCAGTTTTAGCCTTAAAAAATGTAAGGCCCAAATAAAAAGATGTAAGACCAGAATTCAGGTCGAAATCCAGGTCGTGAATCCTGCTCAAAAACTTTCGAGCAGACACCCGAAAATAACGGAGAAAAAAGACCAGGATTCAGGTCGAAATCCAGGTCGTGAATCCTGCTCAAAAACTTTCGAGCAGACACCCGAAAATAACGGAGAAAAAAGACCAGGATTCAGGTCGAAATCCAGGTCGTGAATCCTGCTCAAAAACTTTCGAGCAGACACCCGAAAATAACGGAGAAAAAAGACCAGGATTCAGGTCGAAATCCAGGTCGTGATCCCTGCTCGAAATTTTTCGACTAGATTCACGAAAAAAGCGGAAAAAATAGAACTGAATTGAGGTCGAAACTTCGACTAGGAATGAGGTCGAATTAGACAAGCATTTTACAGAAATAAGGATTAAAAATCCAGGTCGAATTTCGACTAGGATCCTGGTCGAAATCCAGGTCGTGAATCCTAGTCGAAATTCTTCGACCAGGAATCAAGAAAACCAAAGAATTTTCGACCAGGATCCAGGTCGAAATTTCGACTAGGATCCTGGTCGAAATCCTAGTCGAAGGGCTCAAAATCAGAAACTAAAAGTGGGGAATTGACGACCTAGATCCAGGTCGAAATTTCGACTAGGATCCTGGTCGAAATCCAGGTCGTGGATCCTAGTCGAAATCCTTCGACCAGGATGATAAGGCTGACCCCTATTTTCGACTAGGATCCAGGTCGAAATTTCGACTAGGATCCTGGTCGAAAAAAGGGCTGGAAATTTGAAAATTCCAGAAAATAAGGAAAAATCCCAGAAAAATTAGGGAAAATTCCAGAAAATAAGGAAAAATCCCAGAAAAATTAGGGAAAATTCCAGAAAATAAGGAAAAATCCCAGAAAAATTAGGGAAAATTCCAGAAAATGAGGAAAAATCCCAGAAAAATTAGGGAAAAATCCAGAAATTAGGGAAAAAATCCCGGAAATAAGGGAAAAATTCCTGGAAATCAAAATAATTCCTGAATAAAAGGAAAAACTCGTTGTAAACGTGTAGGTCGCTCCACACTTTACGCAAGAACGAAACCCTGTAAGGGAATGAATAGACTTAACTTCTGTGAAACCTAATCAATGTTTCCCAAAAGTTGGGGGGCAAATGATAGGGATAAATAAATCCTGATTTTATTAATAATGGGCTGCTGGACCCAATAATAAGATGTATAATATTCAGACCAGAAAGGTTAAGCCTGACGGACCAGATCAGGCCTGGTGGAATAAAAAAAGGCCCAAAAAGCCCTGATTATTAATTAATTTCGTAATTAATTAATAAGGGAGAAATCAGATGTTGAAAAGAGTCCCGATGAGGATATAAGTCCTTAAAGATTAGCCTCAAGGGGACCTAAAAGGATAAGGAATCAGCTTCCTACTTCCTAGGACTCCTAAGTCTATCCTAATTCAGAGGCTTATCCACCAAGTCTCCTATACCAAGTCCAATTCAAGGACTCCCACATCTATATAAGGGGTCTCACCCCCACCAATCAGAACTACGTTTTTTGACTTGATCCTTGGTAATCAGCAAGGTACGTAGGCATCTTGTTAAGGCAGATTGAGTCACGAAACACAAGAGCAGTCAAATCGAGCCTCGAAGCTCACGTTCCTTAGTATTAAATACAGCAATTATATATAGTAGTTTTAATCCATAACACCATTCAAGCTATATTTGGTGCTCCTGGCTCTTCAAGCTCCCAACAACCACCTTCTACATCAACAAATCTTCAGATTCAATCTCTTCAATAACAAGTTTCCAATCTCCAAGCCTCAAATGACTCACTCACAGCTCAGGTCAATGCTCCTTAAATGTAGGTCAATGCTCCTTAAATGTTCTACTACCTGCTCTACCTGAAGTTGTGAGGCCCGAAATTCCAAATCCACTACTCTTGCCTGCCAACAAGACTAAGGGGGAGATAGAAGCTAAGATTCAACAGTCCAAGGAAGCTGGAAATTGACAACTCACTCTAGTCAAAGCTCTTTACAGATACAAATCTCAAAGTGTTGGAAAAGACAGACTACAGAGCTGTAGAAGGACCTGTCAAGACAAGGAGTTCAATGAGCTATTAGCAGTCCTAAGGATGTCTCTTCACAACAACTACATAACTTAAAAAAGAGCTTTGGCCAACAACATCAACTTCCTAAGGGTGGTAATTGTCAAAGTTTGAGACTTCCTGGAGAAAAGGATATTTGTAAATGTCAATGACTGTGGCTTGGACAGATGTCTATATGTGTCTCTCTCAAATCTTGAAATCATGAGAGCATCTGAGCTGGATGTAATTATTGAAAGAGTTAATTCAGTAATTCCAGAGGACACCCAACTGCTAAATGAACTCAAGAAAGCTCAAATAGCTGCTTTTCCTGAAGCCTATCTCAATCCAAGCAAAGGGGTGGCCTACATCTGTTCACAGACCAAAAAGTGTAAGTACTTCACAGTTTCAAAGAATTGTGTGAGAGGTAATCTGAGATTGATTATGACTCTGGAAACTGATCTCAAGTCCAAGAAGAACATGAAAGTTGAAGATGAGGAGATCAGAATATTGAAGAGATACCTACAGAATGCTGAGACCATGTTTCCATCTACTCAATTCAACACAAAAGATGACAAGGATAATGATGAGCAGAAGAATGATGAACAAAAACCTTCTGGCTCAAATACAAGTCAATCTACCAAGGCCACGGGCAGCAAAGTAGAAGTGAAGAAAATGGATGATAAGAAGAGGGGAGATGAAAGGAGAAGGAAGAAGAGGGGAGAAGGAAGAAGGTACCAAGAAAAATGTCCTACCAATCCAAATCTCATAAACTCAAACCTCTAAGCCTGCAAACTCAAACACTCAATCACCTTTAACCTCTAAGCCTAAACTGTTGTACAAACAAACAACAAACACCTTACTCAAAATACCAATCACTTTTAGCCAAACCATCCTAAAGAAAATCTCAAACCTACCTTCATTTAAGCCACCAATCAAAACTCATTTCAAGATTGTTGGGAGAAAACCAAAGAAGCTGCAAGTTGGAAAAGGGGTTATCTGGAAGTGCTTTGAAAGACTGATTTTCTACCATTAAACTGGTGTATCACAGATGATGACTACTTTCAATAATTAGCTAACGAAATAGTCAAAGTTTGGGTTGTATCATTGAGAGAAGTCAGAATCTATTATCAGGATGGTTCCTTCACTCTACTTAGCACGAAATTAATGGATACACTTTCAACCACAGAATTTAAGAGGGTGATTAGCTTAATGAAGGACAAGGATACAAGTACAAGGGCATGGAGGGCTGTAATGTGTGTATGGCTGAGAGTTTGAGATGAAACAAAAGCAAAAATAAGGGATGAAAAGGAAAAAAGGGATAGAAAGTATGCAAAAGAAATTGTTATGTTTGAACAAAGATCTAATGAAATCAAGGCAAAGGAGATGAGTAGAATTTTTAAGGATGGACATTTTATAAACATACAAGCTGGCAGGTCAAGATTCAGAGTTGGTTACTTGAATGATTATTCATTGGATGATTGGCTCAAGCTTGTGGAAGCTCTAAGAGGGAATGAAATTATAGAGGAACTTGAAGTGCTTGTAAATCTAAAGGACCACATTAGAAAAGAATCAGGCTATGAGAATTTCATGTAATGAATATACTTGTTGAACTTATGTAATCACTCAGTGTATAAAAGCTGTATTTGTTATTCTGTCAATTTTATGTAATCATTTTATTTTTTTTTTCTTGTAACTTGGGGTTAGTCTTGTTATCAGACATGAATTTGTGATAAACAATCTTCTCACAAATTGGGGGAGATTGTTGTGCAAGACATGCCTATACAATAATAAGACTAAGTCAAATTAACAGCCTTAAGATTTAGTTAGATGATAATCAACTTTGTATTTTATATTGTATTACTTGAGTCTGTAAAATGGTTAGAAGATTAGACTGGAGTATTTTTCTGTAAACAGTTCAAGCCTAAAGAATAAACTCTGGAAGAAGATCAAGATATATCATGCCTTAGAGAAGTGATACAGAAGCTTGGAGTTGAATAAATTTATTTTATGAAAAATGTTCCAAGTCAAGATATTGACAAGTCACAGATCAAGCAATATAGAGAAGTCATTCGAGAACTCCAGAATGACTTATCGAGAAGTCCAAAATGGATTATAGAGAAGTCTCGGAGATATTGACAACTCAAATGAAGATATAAAGATTGGAGATATCGAAAAGTCATTTCTGCATGTAGAGAACTCAGAGATATCGACAAGTCAAAATGAAGATGTGAAGATTGGAGATATCGACAAGTCAAATTATCATTAGAGATCTCAGAGATATCGACAAGTCAAAATGTATATAGAGATCTCTGAGATATCGACAAGTCAATCTTACATGTAGAGATCTCAGACATATCGACAAGTCATATAGCATGCAAACCTCAAGAGACCTTGACAAGTCAAATTCCTATAGAGAACTCAGAGATCTCGATAAGTCAATATACTTATCGAGATGTCACTTCTCTATAGAACAAACTGGAGATCTCGACATGCCTTTCAAATACTGTAATAACTCAAATTTTTAAGACCTTGTAAAACATTTAATGAATAGAAACCCTGAAAGACGGGAAAACCTTTTGAGCCCACACTATGTAGTGCATGAGAAAATGAGTTTCGGAGTTGATATTATGACTATAAGTACCAAATGAGTGTATGTAAACGCTATTAGTTTTCGAAGAAAATGAACTTTGGAAAACGACCGTATTTATGGCTTATCGAGGATTACGGGAATCACAATATAATTACAAGATTAAAATCCCACGGATTTATATTCAAGTAGGATAAATAAAAATATAAGGAATAAATACGAAAGGAATTACTTCGCAAACTAATTACGAGTAAGTATTACGGAGAACATTTAAGTAACCGAGCGAAAGCGTAAATGATTAAATAAACGTAACGCACTAACTAAACCATGGTAAGGAAGTAACCATGGTTACTTCATCAAATAGTGAGCTAACCATAGGATGATCAAGCTAGCTAGAAAAATAGTGTGCTAAGGAAGCTAACCTTGTAGTTTAGCTTGTAACCTAGTAAGCTATTAGGATTTGTCCCTAAGATATGCAACCAAGAATCAACCTAGAATGCTATACTAGGAGAGTAAAATCAATTGCAAAGATATCACCTCATCTTCCTAGAAGCAACCTAGCAAAGCATCCAAGAGAAGCAACCAAGAGTAGTATAAATACCCCCTTGGAAGCTCCATTCGGCCCTAATGAAAAAAGGGGAGAAATCTAATTCAAATCTCCAAGTTTTGCGGGTTTAGCAGAATATTACCGAAGATTCGTGCAGGATTTTGCTAAGATAGTCGGTCCAGTGACTAGACTTACCCGGAAGACAGAAAACTTTGTATGGATAGAGAAATATGAGGAAAGTTTTCAAGAACTGAAAATGAGGCTGGTGTCAGCACTAGTGCTCGCTCTTCCCGATGGAAAGGGAGAGTTTGTGATATACAACGATGCATCGCTTAAAGGATTAGGATTTGTACTAATGCAGCACGGCAAAGTTATAGCGTATGCCTCTCGACAATTGAAGGAATATGAGAGCAGATACCCTACGCATGATCTAGAATTAGCAGCCATAGTGTTTGCCCTGAAAATTTGGAGACACTACCTATACGACGAGAAATGCGAGATCTACACTGACCATAAAAGCCTCAAATATATTTTCACTCAGAAGGAACTGAACATGAGACAGAGGAGATGGTTAGAGTTGATAAAAGACTACGACTGTGAAATTTTGTATCACCGGGGTAAAGCCAATGTGGTGGCTGACGCCTTTAGTAGAAAGGAAAGAGTCAAGATGATAATGACATCGGAGGAGTTGATTAAGGAATTTGAGAAGATGGAAATTGACGTGAGAATGACCAGTAAGGGAACGGAAGGATTATTTGATAATACTATCAAATATATAATCACTCAGCCCAAGTTTTGATAATCAAATATACACGTATCACATAATTTTGAAAATCTAGCAAGACCGATCGAAAACTTACCTTAAATACTAACTAGATCTGAATTTTTCCTTTTTGACCCACTAAACGATATTTTCTTGGAAAACTCAAAACACGAAAGTTGTAGACAATGAAAAGATATTTCCAAAAAATTTAAAATCAACAAATTCCGACTTACGATGAATTTTCTATAAATTTTATAAGATTGCTAATTTTTGAGAGGAAAAGCCCCTACGAATTTTATGAATTAAAATGAGGAATACGAATATGATTTATTTATAACGATACAAAACCCTGTATCTTAACCTACATGTTATCCATATTAGAATCTGATCCAAATTTTAGGCCCATTATTCTAATTCAATTTTAAATCCTAATCCTTATCCAATTTTAATCCTTTTTATTCTATTATTAATCTAATTCTAAAAATTATGGGATATTACATACTACCCTCCTTAAAAAGAATTTGGTCCCCAAATTCACAATAATCCTATACACGTCTACGCCCCATAATCTCTATAGGTCTAACTTAAACTATGGTCCACAGGAACGCATCCTAGAGAATGTACTAGTCCCATACCTAATACACTCCGAAAGACAGCCTGCTCTTGATACCAACTGAAACAGCCCGCACTTCCAGACCATTATTCCAAATCAAAGCTAAAACAAAATACAATTTACTAATTCGAAATCTATTACAATGATGACTATTAAAAAAGCGTAGCTAACGGAAGCGGTTCAAAGGTCATTCTAGTCCAATCCTAAGTCCTCGAACTCCAATGCTATCCAACTTAAAACTTAGACGAAACCTGAAATTGTAAGAATGAGCTATACATCCCAGCAAGAAACCAATCGATCCAACTAGTAGGACAAGTAACACATACACATATAACAAAATACGACATTCTATACTATATGATATACCAAACAAACACTTTCAATACATGTTATTATTCTTATTCTTATTCGATACACACAATACACATAACACATAAACGACAATAATTCAAAATCCATAATCCATGCCACGACCACTACCAAAAATAATTTGAAATCCATAATCCATGCCACGACCACTACAACCCGGTGATAACGGTCCTAAATTTTCAGAAAACTGTCACTACAATCCGGTGACTGCGGTCCTAAGTTCTTATTTGATATTTTTACAAACCATGGCATAAATCAGGGATCTCAAATTATTGTCTAGAGATCACATATATACATCGATACATATTCTATATCATATAATACTATCAAATATATAATCACTCAGCCCAAGATTTGATAATCAAATATACACGTATCACACAATTTTGAAAATCTAGCAAGACCGATCGAAAACTTACCTCAAATACTGACCATATCTGAATTTTTCCTTTTTGACCCACTAAACGATATTTTCTTGGAAAACTCAAAACACGAAAGTTGTAGACAAAGAAAAGATCTTTCCGAAAAGTCTAGAATCAACAAATTCCAACTTACGATGAATTTTATATGAATTTTATAAAACTGCTAATTTTTGAGAGGAAAAGCCCCTACGAATTTTATGAATTAAAACTAGGAATACAAATATGATTTATTTATAACGATACAAAACCATGTATCTTAACCTACAAGTTATCCATATTAGAATCTGATCCAAATTTTTAGGCCCATTATTCTAATTCAATTTTAAATCCTAATCCTTATCCAATTTTAATCCTTTTTATTCTATTATTCTATTATTAATCTAATTCTAAAAATTATGGGATATTACAAGACCTGACCTACATCGAGCAGCCAGTAAGGATAATGGACCAGAAAGAACAAGTGCTGAGGAACAAAACTGTGAAGCTGGTTAGGATCTTATGGAGAAATCAAAATGTTGAGGAATCAACTTGGGAACTTGAAGACGCAATGAGGAATAGATATCCCCACTTATTTTCTAATTGATCCCGGGACGAAATCCTTGTTAGAGGGAAGATTGTAATAACTCGAATTTTTGAGACCTTGTAAAACGTTTAATAAATAGTAACCCTGACAGACGGGAAAAACTTTTGAGCCCACACTATGTAGTGAATGAGAAAATGAGTTTCGGAGTTGATATTACGACTATACGTACAAAATGAGTGTATGTAAACGCTATTAGTTTTTGAAGAAAACAAACTTTGAAAAACGACCGTATTTACGGCTTATCGAGGATTACGGGAATCACAATATAATTACGAGATTAAAATCCTACGGATTTATATTCAAGTAGGATAAATAAAAATATAAGGAATAAATACGAAAGGAATTACTTCGCAAACCAATTACGAGTAAGTATTACGGAGAACGTTTAAGTAACCGAGCGAACGCGTAAACGATTAAATAAATGTAACGCACTAACTAAAACATGGTAAGGAAGTAACCATGGTTACTTCATCAAATAGTGAGCTAACCATAGGATGATCAAGCTAGCTAGCAAAATAGTGTGCTAAGGAGGCTAACCTTGTAGTTTAGCTTGTAACCTAGTAAGCTATTAGGATTTGTCCCTAAGATATGCAACCAAGAATCAACCTAGAATGTTATACTAGGAGAATAAAATCAATTGCAAAGATATCACCTCATCTTCCTAGAAGCAACCTAGCAAAGCATCCAAGAGAGGTAACCAAGTGTAGTATAAATACCCCCTTGGAAGCTCCATTCGGCCCTAATGAAAAAAGGGAGAAATCAAATTCAAATCTCCAAGTTCTATGTAATAACTCGAATTTTTGAGACCTTGTAAAAACGTTTAATGAATAGTAACCCTGACAGACGGGAAAAACTTTTGAGCCCACACTATGTAGTGCAGGAGAAAATGAGTTTCAGAATTGATATTACGACTACACGTACCAAATGAGTGTATGTAAACGCTATTAGTTTTCGAAAAAAATGAACTTTGAAAAACGACCGTATTACGACTTATTGAGGATTGCGGGAATCATAATATAATTATGAGATTAAAATCCTACGGATTTATATTCTAGTAGGATAAATAAAAATATAAGGAACAAATACGAAAGGAATTACATTGCGAACCATTTACGAGTTAGTATTAGGGAGACCGTTAAGTAACCAAGCGAACGCGTAAACGATTAAATAAATGTAATGCACTAACTAAACCATGGTAAGGAATTAACCATGGTTACTTCATCAAATAGTGAGCTAACCATAGGATGACCAAGCTAGCTAGCAAATAGTGTGCTAAGAAGCTAACCTTGTAGTTTAGCTTGTAAGCTAGCAAGCTACAAAGATATGTCCATGGATTTGGCAACAAGGAATAAACCTAGAATGCTATCCTAGGAAGAATAAAATCAAGTTGAAAAGATATTAAGTCACCTTCCAAGAAGCAACCTATCCAAGCATCCAAGAGAAGCAACCAAGTAGTATAAATACCCCCCCATCCTCATTTTTCTTCCATTCGGCCCTATTAAAGAAAATGAGGAATTGATTTTCCAAACTCCAAGTTCAAGCTCTTGTAAAATCACCCAATTAATTCCCAAGCCTCCTAGAAACTAAACTAAGGTAAGAAAAATCTTTCATCTCTTTTTATCAAGGTTTGATGGGTGGAATAAATTCAAGAAACTCACTAGTGAATAGTGTGAATAGTAACCTCTCTTTGGTTTCTTGATTTTAATGGTGGTTTTAGGTTCTAAAAATCATACCAAGCACTTTCAAGCCTCCACCATCCTCAAGAACACATCTCAATCTTTCAAGAAAGGTAAAAATCTTTGGCCCAACTTTATTTAAGGTTCATTTTTAAGATCCATTTAGTATGTGGTAGTAAACCTAGCTTACTAAGTGTTATTGATGAAATCTTGATGATTAAGTTAAGTAGATTTAAGGTTGGTTGTTGTTGCCTCAAGAACATGATGTTCTTGAGAGGATTTTGTGTATTGATGAGGATATGATAATTGTTGGTGGTTGTGTTGATAGTTAAGGCGTAAACGAAACCCCGATCGTAAACGTAACTTCGTTAAAACCAACAAACCGTAACTTTAAGTTTCTGCAGAAAGTCCCGAAGTTGTAAACTGTATATTCTTGAAAAATAACCTTTGTTTAGGATAGAAAATGTCATAAGGATCTTTTAGGCGCTTGAATCGCTTGATTCCGATTTACGGATAATAAGTTATGGTCCTTTTAGTAAAAGTTATTTACGCGACAAAAACTGCTACGAATTACGAACTTTAAAAATATAAAGGATAGACATAAATGTGTTCATAAATCATGAAATTTTTACAGAGAGTAACATATTGAGTTTCCTAACTGTCATAAAAATTTCAAGTGAACATAAAATTTCTAAATTTTATAAAAATGTCGGAGCCGAGACCGCGCGAATAGAAACCGAGAGAATCCTTAAGCGGAGCCAACGACGATATTGAGAATGAACTCAAGATACTTAGGAAAATGAAGTGACCATAATGTGAATATGACTTAAAAGAAATGTTAAGGATAGTATGAGTTGAGAGGGTGTATAATGAGTAGCGCATGAGTGCGAGTTACCGTAAATTAGAACAGAACCTAACGAAATGAAATGTGTTTATGGTTATAGATTTCCGAGCGGAACCTAGAGCATCCTCCACCTCGAGATACCCAGAAAAGTTTACAAACCCAACTCCATTTTTACTGTTGTGTTGTGAAAAGGATTGTTTTACTATCATCGCTTAATTACCATGTTTGCCATGATACGTAGTTATTGAATTTTCGTATTATGTAGCGAGGTTGTACGATAAGTATATATCATGAAATGTTATTTCGCTTTAAGCGTGACATATTATATAAGACCGAGGGTTGGTCGGGATTTAAGATAAAACCCGGAAATCATTCCGGAGATATTATAGGACGAGTATTGGTCCATAATATTACGTTCTAAAAGGACTCATCGTCCATTTAAGAAACATTAAAAACACCTCAAACTTTTATTAAAATGATTTGCCAACGATCATATTCCCTCAACTATATTTTATTGTTCAGATAACAAATATTATATACGTATTCCTTTACTATAGGAGTAGTATACTTCAACGTTTATTTATTCAAACCCGATTAATTATTATAGATTATTAATTATGTAGACACAAACTAGTTGATGAATGTTATTTTAAATAAATCTTTTAGAGAGTAAACTCATTCGAGGTATGATTAATATCAATTATCTTTTAAATAATTATAGACTATTATTTAATTAATTATTACTTATTAAAGGATTATTATTGATTTAAAAATCATAGATCCTGATATAAAACATACTTTCTGATTTTGAAGTATCATTCGAATAATTTCAGATCGTCGGTGAATATCATCCCGACTTATTAATATTTGAATTTAGTTCCAAGAAGAAAATTTTTCCCCCCTTATTAATTATCTGTTGACAACGGTCAACTCACATCCTTAGTACTTCCTCCGAAATTCTCGAAAGTACGTATGTACATATATATACACTTATATCTTAGAGAGATAAGCTATTTCTATCAACAAGCAAAACACTTGGGGAACTTCGATGTGGTTCGAGTTCTCAAAATTGATAGAATTATTTTAAAGGACAAGAGAGGGGTAGACTCTGGTACTATGTGTGCTAGATGGACTACCAAAGGTACCGCAGGCGAAGGTACTCAGTGTACTCAGGAACTTGTGAAGTATGTGTATACCCGAAAATGGGACACGTAGCCCGAATGCGGCAAGGGTGATACCCGAGAGATGACGGTTTCGTCCGTTTACTAGTAGAAAAGGTTACTATTTCCGTAGTACGACTGATCATCGTATGTGGGGGCTCCTGTGAATGTCCAAACTCTTCTAATTGGAATTGAGATGCAATACCGTAACCCAAGCCTAGGTGATGGGATTACTATTAAGGTATTTGCAGGTTATAAAAACCCCCCTTAAAGAATTGTTTTCGTAAGAAGGTGTGTGACATCAAGGAAAACTATTTTCGAATAAAACATATATATAATATATGATGCTATTATACAGTCATTTCCATACTGTACATTATTGTGCTGAGCATTATAGTTCACACTTGTTTTCTTAAATTGACACAACACAACAGTGAATCAAGATGCATGCCATAAGAATCACAACCAGGAAACGGGTAGGAAATGGCCAGCTGTTCCGTAGATTGTTTGGTGCTGTACCTCAGGTAGTCAGAATAAGCTGGATTAGTTTTCACTTGTTTATAGTTCGGCTTATTTATAAGTATGGTTTAGGTAAGATAAGAAACAAGAAACGTATATTTGGCCGGTGGACAAACCTTACCTAAAGGTCACTCCCCGGTAAGACTAATTATATTTGGATTGTAATACAAATTACTCTAGTGATGATGGTTCATTTCCAAGACAATAAACTGTAAGTGTGTGTGATAAGTGTGGGGTCGTGAAGCGTGAGTGTTGTGCATATGTTGTGTACTTGATGATTTCATAAACAAAACATCTAAGTAGATTTTACTTAGTGAAATAATGTAGCACTCGATGGATAAGAATTATAGTCCCGACGGATAACTCATTCTAGTCCCGATGGATGTTAACTTATTATCCATCGAGTGAGTAGCTTATGTAATAATGAGTCTGTAGCACAGTTCTATATACATCTTTGTATATATTCTGTAGTACTCTATAAGTCATGTTGACTTTAACTAGATATGTAGAAAAGGTTGATTAATTGTATATAAATGATGTCTTGTAATTCGGCATAAGTGAAATGAAGTCAAGTGCCAAAATAGCCATCGACGGATGATTAAGAAAGCCATCGACGGATGATCAAATGACTATCAACAGATGTTTAATATAGCAGTCAACGGATAATCAATGAAGCCATCAACGGATGTTCAGAAAGTCGATGGATGATCATATATCTAACGGATACTCATAAAGTCCAACGGATGATCATATAAAGAATTCAAACAACAGTTGAACAGTGAAAACTGAGCACAGCCGTCGAGTTGTATACAAATCTACTGTGGAAGCCCATTGACTGGGTAACAGAGGACGAAAAGTAGCAAAGCTTAAGACTGATAGTTTTTATATATATTCGGTCTTTTTGACTTTGTAATCTTGGTAATATATAAACCAAGAACATAGCAAATAAAAAAAGAGCTGAGATACAAAAGAAAAACAGAGAAATCTTTGTAAGCAGTATCCTTAGCATTTCCCTATATTCTCAGTAGTTCAATTTGTAAGCAGCTGTGACCATTCTTGCACACAGAGTCCTCTCGATAGATAATATATATCTCTGGTGGAATTGTTTAAATCCACCAGAAAGTTTTTAAAGACTCTTGTTTTTAATTACTTATGTTTTAATTCAATTAAGTTTCTATTCCGCATTGTGCTAATCAAAACACTTATATCTATATTCGAGTTGAACATTTTTATTTCGGGAAAAAGGTTCAAGAATTCCATTCAACCCCCCTTCTGTATTTCTTGCTATATTATTAAGGGACTAACAATTGGTATCAGAGCAAGCTCTTAATCTACAAAGAGTTTAAAGATCAAAACAATTCAGCAAGATGAACAAGAAAGATGTTGGAGTCAAGATTCCTTTTCTAGATAAAGATAATTACCATCATTGGAAGGTAAAGATGCATCTTCATATATTTTCTCAAGATGAGGTATATGTGGACTGCATAGAAAGAGGCCCTCATATTCCAATGAGAGCTGCAACAGGAAACGAGCCATCAGTTCTCAAGCCAAGGCACAAATGGTCTGATCCTGACATTGAACAAGTCAGGAAGGATAAAAAGGCCATGAATATTCTGTTCAATGGAGTTGATGCAGACATGTTTGACAACATTATCAACTGCAAAACTGCCAAGGAAGTCTGGGATACTATACATATAATCTGTGATGGCACAGAGCAAGTTAGAGAAAATAAGATGCAGCTCTTGATTCAGCAATATGAGCATTTTCACAATGAGGAAAGTGAGTCACTCACTGACATTTTTAGTAGATTTCAAAAACTACTAAATGCTCTTAAGTTGCATGGAAGAGTCTATCAGACTAAAGACTCTAATATGAAATACCTTAGATCTCTTCCAAAGGAATGGAAACCAATGACAGTCTCATTAAGAAACTCACAAGATTATAAAGAGTTTACTTTGGAGAGACTGTATGGCATCCTGAAGACCTATGAGCTTGAGATAGAGCAGGATGAAAGGATGGAGAGAGGAAAGAAGAAAGGAGGATCCATTGCACTAGTTGCTGATTTGGAAAAGGAGAAGGAAGTGAAGATGGAAGCTGTTGAGTTAACTTTTAAGGTCTGTGAGAATAAGGGCAAGGGGCTTGCAGTAGAAAGTGAAGATTCATTGAGCCAAGATGACATGGAGGACATTGATGAGCACCTAGCATTTCTTTCCAGGAGATTTGCCAAGCTCAAGTTTAAGAAGAACTTTGGAGCAGCCAAGCCAAATAGAAACATGGTGGATAAGTCAAAATTCAAATGTTTCAAATGTGGCTTGGCAGGGCATTTTGCAAATGAGTGTAGAAAGTCAGATTCCAGTAAGAAAATGTTTGAGTCTGTGGATTATAAGAAAAAATACTTTGATCTACTCAAACAAAAGGAAAGGGCTTTTATTACACAAGAGAATGACTGGGCTGCAGATGGTTTGGATGAAGATGAAGATGTCAGCTATGTCAATCTAGCCTTAATGGCCAAGTCTGATGAAACAGAGACAAGTTCCTCAAGCAATCAGGTAATTACTACAAACCTTGCACATTTATCTAAAGCTGAGTGTAATGATGCCATAAATGACATGTCTACAGAATTATATCATTTGCATGTTACACTTAAGTCTCTTACTAAAGAAAATGCTAAAATCAAAGAAAATAACTTGTTTTTAAGTGAGAGGAATAATGTGCTTGAGTCTCAGTTTGTTGATTTTGAGAAACTAAGAATTGAGTGTAAGATTTCCAAGGAGGAATTAACCGAGTCCTTGAAAAAGGAAGAGATTTTAAAGAAGCAGCTCGAGCGTGAACAAGAGGTGATTAAAGTATGGAAAACATCCAGGGATGTCCATGCTCAAATCACCAAAGTTCAAGGTATTGAGTCTTTTTGTGATGAAGCCTGAAAAACGAGTAAAGAGAAACTAGAACCTAATTTGGTAGATGGTCTGTTGACAGATGTAGACTCGATGGATGATGAGGACTATCCGTCGGATAACAAAAAGTGTTATCCGTCGAAAGATGAAAATCCTCATCCGTCGGCTGTGAGCAAGCCCATTAGCAAAGCCAAACTAATCAAGCTGAATGAGAAGTATGGGTCTGTTTCCAAGAACTTTGTTTCAGGAGAGTCAAGTAAAGTTAAGAAAGGAAAAAGGGCTAATGTTGGTCACATAACTGTCAAACAGTTAAGTGACAGACTTGAGAAAATTGAGATAAAAACATAGACTAAAAGGAAAAACAACAGGAATGATAAAGTAGGGATTAACAAACACAATAACTACACACCTGATAAATATGCTCCTAGAAAAATCTGTGTCAAGTGTGGTAGTATAAATCATTTGTCTGTTAATTACAAATCTGCCATGCCTACTCCCAGGTCTGTTCAGTCTCAATTTCCTAACATGAATGCCATGCCTCCCATGCCTGTTAATGCTATGCCTACACAGAACATGAATGCACAGTTTGCTAATATGCCATTTGCACCTAATCCATATTATGCTGCATACAGTATGCCTCAAATGCTATTTAGCATGCCTTACTGGAATAACATGTTTACACCAAGCATGCCATTTCCTGTTAGCCATAATATGCATGATAATTCTGTTGCATTAAATGGTTTCAAAGGTCCAACCCAAATGACTAAGGAATAATCTGAAATTCCTAAGTCAAATGAGTTAAGACCTAAGAAACAGAAGAAGAAAACTAACAAGGCAGGACCCAAGGAAACTTGGGTACAAAAATCAACTTGATTTGATTTTGATGTGTGCAGGGAAACAGAAGGAATCTTTGGTACTTGGAAAGTGGCTGTTCAAGACACATGACTAGTGATTCTACCCTGCTCATAGAGTTTAAGGAGTGAGCTGGCCCAAGTATTACTTTTGGAGATGACGACAAGGGTTATAGTGTAGGATATGGCTTGATTTCAAAGGACAATGTCATCATCGGGGAGGTTGCCTTAGTGGATGGTCTCAAACACAATCTGTTGAGTATCAGCCAGCTTTGTGATAAAGGCAATTCAGTAACCTTCAATAAAGAAGCCTGTGTTGTGACTAATAATCAAAGCAACAAAGTGGTTCTCACTGATGTGAGAAGAGGAAATGTGTACCTAGCTGATTTCAACTCAACTGTAATAACTCGAATTTTTGAGACCTTGTAAAACGTTTAATGAATAATAACCCTGTCAGACGGGAAAACTTTGAGCCCACACTATATAGTGCATAAGAAAATGAGTTTCGGAATAAATATTACGACTTTACGTACCAAATAAGTGTATGTAAACCCTATTAGTTTTCGAAGAAAACGAACTTTGAAAAATGACCGTAATTATGACTTATCAAGGATTACGGGAATCACAATGTAAGTACGAGATTAAAATCCTATGGATTTATATTCAATTAGGATAAATAAAAATATAAGGGATGGAAACGAAAAGAATTACATTGCGAACTATTTACGAATAAGTATTGCGGAGAACGTTTAAGTAACCGAGCGAACGCGTAAACGATTAATTAAATGTAACGCACTAACTAAACCATGGTAAGGAAGTAACCATGGTTACTTCATCAAATAGTGAGCTAACCCTAGGATGACCAAGCTAGCTAGCAAATAGTGTGCTAAGGAGCTAACCTTGTAGTTTAGCTTGTAAGCTAGCAAGCTACAAAGATTTGTCCATGGATTTGGAGACAAGGAATAAACCTAGAATGCTATACTAGGAAGAATAAAAATCAAGTTGCAAGATATCAACTCACCTTCCAAGAAGTAACCTAAAAATTCTTCCAAGAGAAGCAACCAAGGGCTATAAATACCCCCCCACCCCCATTTTTCTCTTCCATTCGGCAATTTGAAGAAAAAGGAAGAAATGGCAATTCAAAACTCCAAGCTCTAGATCTTGTAAAATCCTACAATTATTTCCCAAGTCTCCTAGCAACTAAAATAAGGTTAGAAAAATCTTTCATCTCTTTTTATCAAGGTTTGATGGGTAGAATAAATTCAAGAAGTCCACTAGTGAATAGTGTGAATAGTAACCTCTCTTTGGTTCTTGATTTTAATGGTGGTTTTAGGTTCGAAAAATCATACCAAGCACTTCCAAGACTCCACCATCCTCAAGAACACATCTCAAGCTTTCAAGAAAGGTAAAAATCTTTGGCCTAACTTTATTTAAGGTTCATGTTTAAGATCCATTTAGTGGGTGTTAGTAAACCTAGCATACTAAGTGTTGTTTATAAAATCTTGATGATTAAGTTAAGTAGATTTAAGGTTGATTGTTGTTGCCTCAAGAACATGATGTTCTTGAGAGGAGTTTGTGTGTTGATGATGATATGATGATTGTTGGTGGTTGTGTTGATAGTTAAGGCATAAACGAAACCCCGATCGTAAACGTAACTTCGTTAAAACCAACAAACCGTAACTTTAAGTTTCTACAGAAAGTCTCGAAGTTGTAAACTGTAGATTATTGAGAAATAACCTTTGTTTAAGATAGAAAATGTTATAAGGATCGTTTAGGCGCTTTAATCACTTAATTCCGATTTACGGATCAAAAGTTATGATCGTTTTAGTAAAAGTGTTTTACACGACAAAAACTGCTACAAATCATAAACTTTGAAAATATAAAGGATAGACTTAAATGTATTCATAAATCATGAAATTTTTACAGAGAGTAACATGTGGAGTTTACTAACTGTCATAAAAATTTCAAGTGAAAATAATGATTTCTCAATTTTATAAAAATGTCGGAGCCGAGACCGCGCGAGTAGAAACCGTAAGAATCCTTAAGCGGAGTCGACAACGATAATGAGAGTGAACTCAAGATACTTAGGAAAATGAAGGGACCATAAAGTGTTTATGACTTAAAAGAAATGTTAAGGATAGTATGAGTTGAGAGGGTGTATAATGAGTAGCGCATGAGTGCGAATTACCGTGAATTAGGGCGGAACCTAATGAAATGAAATGTGTTTATGGTTATAGATTTCCGAGCGGAACCTAGAGCATCCTCCACCTCGAGATACCCCGGCAAGTTTACAAACCCAACTCCATTTTACTGTTGTGTTGTGAAAAGATTGTGTTACTATCATCGCATAAATGCTATGTTTGCCATGATACGTAGTTTTGAATTTTCGCATGATATAGCGATGTTGTACGATAAGTATATATCGTGAAATGTTATTTTGCTTTAAGCGTAATGTATGATAGAAGACCGAGGGTCGGTCGCAATTTAAGATAAAACTCGGGAATCGTTCCGGAGGTATTATAGGACGGATATAAGTCCATAATAGTACGTTTTAAAGGGACTCATCATCCATTTACGAAACACTAAAACACCTCGAACTTTTAAAACGATTTCCCAATGAGCATAGCCCCTCACCTATATTTTATTGATTCGGATATTAAATACTATATACGTATTCTTTTATTATAGGAGTAGTATACTTCAACGTTTATTTACTCAACCCGATTAATCATTATAGATTATTAATTATGTAAACACAAACTAGTTGAGGAATAATATTTAAATAAATCTTTTAAAAGAATAACTCATTCGAGGTATGATGAATATCAATTATCATTTAATTATTTATAGACTACTATTTAATTAATGATTATTTATTTAAGGATTGTTATTGATTTAAAGATCATAGATCCTGATATACCTTCTGATTTAGAAGTATCATTCAAATAATTTCAGATCGTCGGTGAATATTATCCAGACCTATTATTATATTGAATATAGTTTCAAGAAGAAACTTTCCCCTTATTAATTTTCTGTTGACAACGGTCAACTCACATCCCTAGTACTTCCTCCGAAATTCTCGGAAGTACGTATATACATATATATACACTTATATTCTAAAAAAGATAAATTATCTCTATCAACAAGCAAAACGCTTGGGGAACTTCGATGTGGTTCAAGTTCCCGGGATGGATAGAATTCTGTTGAAGGATAATGGAGGGGTAGACTCTGGTACTATGTGTGCTGGATGGGCTACCAAAGGTACCGCAGGCGAAGGTACTTTGTGTACTCAGGAACTTGTGAAGTATGTGTATACCCGAAAGTGGGACACGTAGCCCGAATGCGGCCAGGGTGATACCCGAGAGATGATGGTATTAGTCCTTTTACTAGTAAAAAAGGTTACTTTCCGTAGGACGACTGATCATCGTATGCGGTGGCTCCTGTGAGATGTCAAAAAAAAAAATCTTCCAATTGGAATTGATATGCAATATCGTAACCCAAGCCTAGGTGCTGGGATTACTATTAAGGTATTCGCAGGTTATAAAAACCCCCTTAAAAGAATTATTCTCATAAGAAGGTGTGGGACACCGAGGAATCTACTTTTAAATAAAACATATACACAATATATAATGTTATTATACAGTCATTTTCATACTGTACATTATTATGCTGAGCATCTTAGCTCACACTTGTTTTCTTAAATTGACACAACACAACAGTGAATCAAGATGTCTGCCATGAGAACCACAGCCAGGAAACGGGTAGGAAGTGGCCAGCTGTTCCGTAGATTGTTTGATGCAGTACCTCAGGTAGTCGGAATAAGCTGGATTAGTTTTCAGTTGTTTATAGTTTGGCTTATTTATAAGTATGGTTTATGTAAAATAAGAAATAAGAAGCGTATATTCGGCCGGTGGATTAACCTTACTTAAAGGTCACCCCCGGTAAGACTAATTACATTTGGGTTGTAATAAAATTTCTCTAGTAATGATGGTTCGTTTCCAAGACAATAACCTGTAGTGTGTGTGTGTTAAGTGTGGGGTCGTGAAGCGTGAGTATTTACATATTGTAGTGTGAGTTGTGTGAGATTAGATAGCGTGGCTTCCGAGACTCCTGACCCCGGGTTTTGGGGCGCCACAGAAATGGTATCAGAGCCTTAGGTTATCAAATCTTGGAAATGATAGGATATAAAATATGTAGACCTAAGAATAATAAAACAATCAATTAGATCAAGTCGAGTTCATCATCGGGCTACACGGGTAGTCTTGACTATTTTACCCTCAAGGGAATTCCAACTCTAAGTTAGTAACATCTTGCCTATTGTGTCAGGTACCAGTGGAGCCTAGGAGGGAGGTTGACCCTGTTGATGATTTGATGATTCCTGAGCATAACCCTATTCCCGAGCCAGAGAGCCCACCAATTGATGATTCAGACGATGACCCTACTGAGGATGTCCTAGAAGAGGATACTGAGCTTCCTGTCCCCGTAGCTAATGGCGTAGTATGGAAAGATGTAGAGATGTACCCATACCAGGCTATTCGCTCTCCTACACCACCCCCAGGGATCCAGAGCCCTATGTCCTATACTGATGACGATGATGAGGAGGTGATACGCGCACAGTTCCATGAGGTCCAGAACATATCCTCTAGCGACCCAGACTCACCTCTACCACCACCGGCGACCATGCATGTAGCCGTACATGACTGGGTAGTGAGTTAGCTTAACGCTGAGATCACGGCGGCGTCTGCCCGCATTGCTGAGTTACGCCAGGCACTGACAGCTGAGAGAGCTACCCGACTAGGATACCTCGGAGACATCAGAGCTGCTTCCCCAGCCATAGCCCATAGAGAGATCGATGGGATCGAGCTCCGTACCAGGGTTCAGATGAGGATGACATCAGTGGGAGGATACATCCCAATAGTCGATGCAGAAATGATGATTGGAGGAGCGATGAGGAGGGTGCGTGACCTCACTCTCAGTGATAGTGACTGAGAGATTAGTGACTAGATGTAGACCTTGAAGAAGGCTGAGTGACTTGTCACCAATTTTGATAGGATTGCTAGTATTAGATAACGTTCCTAGCCTTTCAGGGTACACGGCTTATGTATTTTCCTTTCAGTATTTAGAACTAGCAGTGTTAGATTGTAATCAGGCATGTATGAACTCGGCTAGTTGTTTCATCCCCAAGATATAATTGGGAGATCTTATGAATATATATCGAAGCAGTTATTAAAGAATTGATGTCTATATTAATGCACTTTATAAAACCTGTTAAATAATAAATGACATGCTTATATATGAATAAAATAACCTAACTCTCATAATCATGTGACCAATTTTCCTTATCAGAATAATGCCACCCCGTAGAAGAGGAACCAGGGCACAGCCCGCAGAGTCTATTAACCAACAACAAGGTGACCCAGTAATAAATGAGGGAAGTGAAGAAGACATAAACTATAATGAATATGATGAGGAAGAATATATAGAAGAAGAGGCCGAGGATACCTATCAGGGAGGGAACCCCGTGAATGAATTTATGGAACTGCTAAGAGCAAATCTGAACCAACAGCCTATTCCACCACAGCCCCCTGTTGCCCAACAGACTGCAGCTACTATCTTTAGAGCCTTCAAGTCCCTCAAACCCCCAGAGTTTCTAGGATCTGCTGACCCCGTTGAAGCACGGGCCTGGCTCAAAGAGATAGAAAAGTCCTTCGAGATACTAGGAGTTGAGGAACGACATAAGACCATCTTCGCTTCTTAGATGTTGAAAGGAGAAGCTAACTATTGGTGGGAGTCCAAACGAAACCTAGAAACTGATGCTGTGATCCCATGGGATAGATTTACCCGACTGTTCTTAGATAAGTACTTCCCTAGGTTTATGGAAACCCAGATGGAGATTAGGTTTCTGGAGTTGAAACAGGATAAGATGACCGTGGCAGAATATGAGGCCAAATTTACTGAGTTGTCTAGATTTGTGCCTGAGTTTGTGAATACTGAAGAAAAGAAAGCGCAAAGGTTCCAGCTTGGTCTGAAACAATGGATACAGAACAGAGTAGCAGTGTTAGAACTGACAGACTATGCCACCTTAGTACAGAAAGCCTCGATTGTTGAAGCTGGTAGTGAGCAGACTGTGAAAGAAAAGGAGAATAGGAAGAGGAAGATAGGAAGCCAAGGAATAGGAACCGGAAATAGGAGCCTTCCAAGTAGGTTCGTTAGGGGAGCGGTGTCCCAATCTACAAGAGGCCTCGGATTCAGAAAGGCCCCAAGTGAGAGCGTTGGCCAGGGCGGCGGACAATCTAGGGCAACATTTCATAGCCAACCACGTGCCCCAATACCAGAATGTCAAACTTGTAAGAAGAGGCACCTCGGAGTGTGTAACCAGACAATAGCCCCTCTGAGATGTTACCTGTGTGACCAAATCGGACACCTTGCCAACAGTTGCACCCGGCCCAAAGTAACGTGTTTCCAATGTGGGAAGGTAGGACACATGAAGCGGGATTGCCCAACGTTGAAGCCCCCAGCCTCAGTAATGAGTAGAGCTGCATCTAACCGACCTCCAGCCGCTAGGACCTTCAACATGACTGTTCAGGATGCTGTCCGAAATACTGACGTGATAGCAGGTACCCTTTTGTTAAATTCCGAACATGCAAATGTCCTATTTGATTCTGGAGCAACCAAGTCTTTTATATCTCAAGATTTTGCTAGCAAGTTAAAACTTAATGCCATACCCTTACATGAGGTATTACGAGTGGAAATAGAAAACAAAGAAATAATCCCTGTAAATCAAATATACCCTAAGTGCAAGCTGAAATTAGAAGAGGAGATTTTTGAAGTTGACTTAATACCATTCGCGTTAGAAGAATTTGATGTGATCTTAGGAATGGATTGGTTATCTCGTAACGGAGCGTAAATAGATTGTGAACAGAAGAAAGTTAAGATAAGAGTGCGGGATGATAAAGAAGTAGTGTTTAAAGGTCAATGACAGAACCAGAAATTTTTGACCATGCTTCAAGCAAAAAGATTGTTGAGGAAAAGTAACGAGGCCTATTTGGCTTATGTGATAGATACCCAGAAGGAGGTCCCCAATATACTGAACATACCCATAGTTGTTGTGATTTCAGGGCCTGTGACATTCCATGTAACTTTATAAAAAGCACTACTGTATCCATCACATTGCTTCACCAAATCCTGATAAATCAATATATTCTGCAAAATGCTTATGTTCTCTACAAATGCAACTTAGTTAGGAGAAATAATCATGGGTAACACTAATTTTTATTTGAGCATATCAATTTTGTAATTATCTTATAAATGACATTATGACATGAAACCGGTCGGAAGTCAACTACTGAGTCGGAATATTTTATCTTAGGTTTTAAAGTGATTGATGTAGCATTAATCCCTTTAAGCAACTTCCCATTAAAAAAATTCTTTGACTACTTCATAGTGCAATTGACAATGTCATGTCAAACAGGGTAATTGGATGCAAGACTGCAAAAAGAAATAAGGGATGCTTTGGAGACAAGATGCCAGGGAACTGAAGCCATCAAAAAGAACAGGAAGACTATACTCACACAAGAGTATGAGCACTTTGATTCAAAGGCTGATGAATCATTAACTGATTTATATGACAGGTTTGCCAAATTCTTGAATGATCTGTCACTGGTGGACAAGGAATATGATCTTGAAGATTCAAATCTAAAATTCCTTTTAGCTCTTCCTGAAAATTGGGATTTGAAGTCTACTATCATAAGAGACAACTATGACCTTGCTGAAACTACTATTGATGAAATTTATGGTATGCTCAAGACTCATGAACTTGAGATGGATCAAAGGAGAAAAAGGCATAGAAGAAAGTCAAAGACAGTTGCTCATAAAGCTGAGGAGGAATCTCCTAAAGTGGTTGTCTCAAAGAGGGGAAAAGGAAAGGCTCTCATCATACAGTCTGATTCAGAGTCATCATATTCTGATGATGATGATTCAAAATCTGAAAACTTATCTGAAGTGGATGTTGATGCAGAGATGATGCAACTGCGTGCTCTTATGGTGAAGGGTATCACAAAGATAGCCTACAAGAAATTCAGAAAGGGCAAGAAATTTTCCATGAAAGGTGGAAGTTCTGAAAAGAAAGGGTTCAGAAAGTGTAATATCCCGTATTTTTAGAATTATTATAAATATTAATTGAATATATATATATATGTGCTTTTATGATTTATAAGGAATAAAATTTTGGATATTTTATTCCTGTTTGACGAGTTGGTATTATTGAATGGTAATGTGTTAATTGTTAAGTGTTATATCGATCCTTATTAATTTCTGAAAATATTTACTTAAATATATTATTTTCAAAAGTTTATTTGAAAACCGATCATTTTATTGATGGGTTCGTTTAGTAATATTAGGGATTGGATGGATATTTGGTCTGCTATGTGTTGTATGTAATATTAATTGTGTGGGACTCAGTTGTGACTGAGGATTATTTGTATTATTAATTACTGAGTCGTATCTTTTGTTTTTGTCTTTAAAAGTGATTTTATTGAAAATTTAATTTCATAAATATTTAAATTATCTTTAAAATTATTTTTATGACTTTATAATTACAATAATTATTTTTGGGATTTTATAAAATTTAGAAATCAATATTTCATCAATTATTTAGCCCAGTATGATTTTCTGATTTCATTTATTTGTAAAATATGTATTTAATTCCAAAATCCTTCAAAAATTACGATACTCATATTTATTGAAGTTTGAAATATTCTGAGAATTTTAAAATTATTTTGGGAATTTTTGGGATTAATTTTACACGCGCATTGAATGATTTAATTGTTAAAAGCGGGTATAGATTGCGTTTCAAAAATTATTTTAAAATTACGAAATTTATGTTCTTATAAACTTCGGGATATTTGTAACATTTTAAGACTATTTTCGTAATTTTCTGAATTTGTTTCAAGTGCAGCTCGGTTCGTTAATTGTAAAATGCGGGTATAACGAGCGATTCAAAAATGTTTTAAAAATTATGAAAAATTTATTTTATTAGTTTTTAAATATTCCGAGATTTTTAGAAGTATTTCGGTAATTTTTCGAGTTAGTTTTACTCGAAAGTCTGTTATTTAAATCACGAAATGCGGGTCTGATTTTAGATTCAAAAATATATTAAAAATTACGAAATTTATATTTTATTAGTTTTTAAATATTTCAGGAATTTAAAAATTATTTTGGTAATTTTTCAATTAAATTTCATCCGCAAATTATATCTTTAAAATCAGAATGCGGGATGGAACCGAGCTGCTGAGAATCCATACACATCCTTTTTTGCTACGTGGCTATTTAATCAGGGGGTATCATATTTATTTTATACGTGTTGATTGCTGGTTTTATTAAAAAAAAGAAGAGAGAAATCCTAAAACTACCGACCTGAACTACCCCCACGCGCGACCCCTTCCCCTAATCTGCACCTAAACCCCCTCCCTATTTTCTTTTGTTCCCGCAGTTCACTTCCTCCCCGTTTCCCTCTCTCTTCTGTCTCCCTCTATCGTATATATTTTTATACTTTTAATTTTCAAAAATCCATATCTAACAAACCGTTCGTCCTAATTTTAATTATTATATACATAAACGATCAGCGCTTCGATACCTACGCATAGATATATATATATATATATATATTGCGAGGTTTTGAGAAGAAAATTTGTGAAGCATATTTTCCGTTTTAATTTATTTTCGGGGCATAGAAAAGGAGTTTGATGGTGTTGATTACTCCACATGGCATCTCAGCGTGTATATATCTATCGCTATTAATTTCGGATTTTTCTGGAGATATTTTCCGGACATCAGATATTGTCTTCGGGGTGATCAGAATTTATTTTTGGTAACGATTTCGAAATTCCGCCTTCGTACTTGTGTATATTATAGCATGTTAGTGTTTATATATTTATTTAGTAATTTTTAGAAGTTATTGGAGAAGTCACTTTTGGCCCAAATTTTGGTTCAGATGGCCGTGTTTTCGTTTCTGGTGTGTTTATACGTGCAAAT
Organism: Apium graveolens; assembly: GCF_009905375.1. Lineage (NCBI taxonomy): Eukaryota > Viridiplantae > Streptophyta > Magnoliopsida > Apiales > Apiaceae > Apium > Apium graveolens. Next base: position 158,933,327 of record NC_133652.1, on the reverse strand, counting down.
ATAAATTATGGTGTGTTTTAAGTTTATAAACTTTATTAAAGTATAGTTGGATTGTGTTGTTTGGGATTGATTTTGAGGGGTTATGACCCCGGGGAAAAGTCCGTTTTACAAAGACGTTATTTCTAATTTTTTTCTAAAATATTTATTTCGATTTCAAATTATTATCTTTTATTATTTTCGAAAATCATAATTTGATTTAATTATTTATAATTTATTTTGATTTATTCTTATTCTATTCATAATAAATAGGACGTTCGTCCGTTTAATACGAAACGAACACCTCTAGACTCAGAAAAATATTCTGCTTCTATTAAAAATACTTCCGAGACCCAAATTCTTTTGTTTCAAAAGGTCACTTGTTTTACAAGTCATTATGAGCCGATTATTGATTAATAAACCATATTTTTGACCCGATTTCGATTCTAAAAGTGCTAAGTCGAATGTTTTGACGAACCGAGGCATGTGTGATATGAATTATGTGATACGTGAGTTATGTGTTTACGTGCTATGTGAATTATGTGCGTACGTGGGTCAAGAGTCTTGTGTTTGACTGTTTCCTTTATGTGTGGGCTATCGTATGGGTAGACATTAGGGTTTTGATGCGCAGTTCGTCGAGTTATTATCGTTTAGATGTTTAAAGCTATATCTTTTAATTATAGATGCGGATCGTTCGAGTGATCAGGACAAGGTGTTGGATAAAGAATGAAATGGAATGGTATTGGATATTGGGCTTTTAGCAATCGCAGGAGCAGCAGATCGGTGAAGTGTTGAAAAGAAAGATGGTGATATTTTAAGACAGAATATCAGAACAGATGCGTCTTTGCGAGTGTGACTAACTACTAAAACCCAAAGGCAAGTATCCCTATCATTACTTATTATTCAAGTGATATTTATTTTGAATCTCATTATGCAAGTATTACTTTCCCTATTCTCAGTTCGGAATAGATAAATGTTTTACATATCACTGAATTAAATGATTATGTTTATGCAAGTACTCTCCTGCTATTCTATGTTCAGAATAGCTAAGTGATTTTACTTATTAATTTACTGGATTTATAAATGTTTTAGACTTTGAGAAAAATGATTTGATTGCGAATATTCCTACCCAAGAAAATGGGGGAATAAAATTATTTCGGGTGTCAATTATTATGACCCCTTTTCAATTAAAGGGTTTAAGATTGGATCAAAAATGCGTAAGTGACCGGGACGGACGGTCCAGCAGAGGGCTATTTATATGTGCCATATGGAATATTATGACATAATTTTTGCCATAGGCAGGTACATTGCCTTTTGTTTGAGTACTCGTGTTTTTGGGGTCACGTTCGTACGAATCATGACCTTGTGCTATCACACGGGCTAATCAGCATGTGATAGTACGTCCGTCGGAGAATGATCCCAATCTAAATTATCATATCGTTTTTGATATTCATAGAATAAATGATTTATCAACTGTTTCTGTTTTGGATAATGGTAAAATGCAGTATTGATTCAGATTCTAATTTATGCTGATACTTACATTGTTGTTAAATATCAAAGGTGGTATTAATATAGATGATTGATCTTGACTTCAGTGTGGGTGTTGTGAGCATCAAAGTTCGTATTGATATCTAATTTAATCTGACAGCAAAATAAGTATTAATTTGAAGAGTTTGGTTTTAAGTAAAGTTTATGATTCAATCCATAATCATTGTTTCTTGTTATTATTGTTTACGATATTTCCGTAAACACTATTTTATGAGTTTTATTCTCGTCAAGATTCAAAGTTTTGCTGAAGCATTTCGCTCAAAAATATCAAAATGGTTTTGAATACAATTAAGGAATCAATTCTGGGGTTCCTCAACTAAAATTTTATGATTCAGCAATTATGATTTCAATTATTCTGCTTTAATGCAGATGTTGGTTTTATATCAAAACAACCATATATATATTATAATGAACTTGCTGAGCATTTCTTTCACTCATACTTGCCTGTTTTCAAATTTAACCTCCAGTGAGGACTAGCTAGCACTGTTTAGCTGCGTAATTAAAGGAAGCAAAAAAGAAGCTTTTTGGAAGGTGGTTGGTCTAGGGTTTGTAGACTAGTGTAAGTTTTATTGTATAAAGTTGTTTATATTATATTATAGTTATGTATTTTATTTGGGCCTAGTTTACTTCCTTTCGAAGTTATACTAGTGGGTTTAGTTTTGAGTTGGAATTTAATGAAAAGAGTTTTAAAAGAAAGTGAAAAAATTATTTGTGGAATTTGGATATCTTGTTTCTAGAACTGTAACCTTAAAAGATCTTGTATTAGTTTGGGGTCATAAATGATAAATATCTTCCGCTGGCATTTATTTATTGGTTAAACAGGTTAATTTGGATTGAAATTTTATAGTGACGACCAAATCCTCTGACCCCGGATTTGGGGGCGTTACAGGTTGGTATCAGAGCTGAGGTTATAGTAAACTAGAAACGAGAGTGTGTAGGAGTGTGTATAGCTATGTGAGGATGTTTGAGCTCATATCGAGTTCCTGTTGGACTATTGGATATATTACCAACGAGTAAGCTAAGATTGGCATATTCGTTTGAGATGGTTGTGCTGAGATGGATGGAACTTTTGTCAGCTGCAAATATCCATTGTGGAATCTTTCGAGGCTACTACGATTCGACGACGATGGAGATTATCGATATCCTCAGAACATGAAGAAGTGTCTAGAATCGGATGACGAGTCAACCGAAGAGTTCATATAGAAGATAAGCATTAAGACCTTGACCATACCTTCTCTTTTTATAAATTTTTTTGTCATCTCTCAAAAAGAAGTATCAGTTAAATGATATATTCCCTAACACCCGTTTATTCATTTTGTGCCAGAATTTTGTTCTCTGGATTTCATTTCCTTCAAAAATATCATCTTTGAAATCTTTTTAGTTTTATTCATTTGATTTTGGATTCCTTTGATATTCTTTTATTCTAACTGAGATGAACAACCCTAACTATAAGGGACACAAGGTATACATGTCTGTGTGATAGGGGTTGGATGGGACACCATCACTTGTGTGTGTTGTGACTACAAGAAGGTTAACAACCTTTAGTAGTGTCCTAGTTTGGGCACACAATACTAAGTTCATTTGATCATATTGATCTCTCAGTTATTCTTTTATTTCAACAATACTTTTTCTCAAATTCAGATTTTGGTCCTCTTATGACATAAAATTCTTTTCTCTTTGAAATTCCATGATTTTATTATTTCAAATACTCGAAGGTATGACAATCAAATTGAGATGAGTTATTCAGGTCAATGGAAAGTAAGATTTTGGATGAGATTACCAACATCAACAGTGGGATTGCAATGCGATTAGAATATTAGTGGCGTACAACGAAGTTAGTCTGTTTCTTTATTTTTCTCTCTATTTATCTCTATCTCTCTTTATTTTTCTTTCTCTCTATTCTTCTTTCTCGTAATCAGTAAAAGTGATTTTATTGAGAAATTGGTCAAAAGATGTGGATGGAACAATGTTGCAGAGTGAAGCTCTCGTGGTAACTGTTTGGTATAAGGAATTGCAGTGTTACCGAAAATTTTGGGAAAAGTTACTTATGCAAGATTGGGAAGTTGGTTAGAAGACCCTTAGTACTTTCTTCTGCTGATTCCGAGGACGGAATCCTTATAAGGGGAGTAGATTGTAATATCCCGTATTTTTAGAATTATTATTAATATTATTTGAATATATATATGTGCTTTTATGATTTATAAGGAATTAAATTTTGGATATTTTATTCCTGTTTGACGAGTTGGTATTATTAAATGGTAATGTGCTAATTGTTAAGTGTTATATCGATCCTCATTAATTTCTGAAAATATTTACTTAAATATATTATTTTCAAAAGTTTATTTGAAAACCGATCATTTTATTGATATCGGTAAATTGGGTTCGTTTAGTAATATTAGGGATTGGATGGATATTCAGTCTGCTATGTGTTATATGTAATATTAATTGTGTGGGACTCAGTTGTGATTGAGGATTATTTGTATTATTAATTACTGAGTCGTATCGTTTTGTTTTTCTCTTTAAAAGTGTTTTTATTGAAAATTTAATTTCATAAATATTTAAATTATCTTTAAAATTATTTTCATGACTTTATAATTACAATAATTATTTTTGGGATTTTATAAAATTTAGAAATCAATATTTCATCAATTATTTAGCCCATTATGATTTTCTGATTTCATTTATTTGTAAAATCTGTATTTAATTCCAAAATCTTTCAAAAATTACGAAACTCATATTTATTGAAGTTTGAAATATTCTGAGAATTTTAAAATTATTTTGGGAATTTTTGGGATTAATTTTACCCGCGCGTTGAATCATTTAATTGTTAAAAGCGGGTATAAATTGTATTTCAAAAATTATTTTAAAATTACGAAATTTATGTTTTTATAAACTTAAGGATATTTGTAATATTTTAAGACTATTTTCGTGATTTTCTGAATTTGTTTCAAGTGCAGCTCGGTTCTTTAATTGTAAAATGCGGGTATAACGCGCGATTCAAAAATATTTTAAAAATTATGAAAATTTTATTTTATTAGTTTTTAAATATTCCGAGATTTTTAGAAGTATTTCGGTAATTTGTCGAGTTAGTTTTACACGCAAGTCTGTTCTTTAAATCACGAAATGCGGGTCTGATTTTAGATTCAAAAATATATTAAAAATTACGAAATTTATATTTTATTAGTTTTTAAATATTTCAGAAATTTAAAAATTATTTTGGTAATTTTTTAATTTAATTTCATACGCAAATTATATCATTAAAATCAGAATGCGGGATAGAACCGAGCTGCTGAGAATCCATACACATCCTTTCTTGCTACGTGGCTATTTAATTAGGGGGTGTCATATTTATTTTATACGTGTTGATTGCTGGTTTTATTAAAAAAAAGAAAAAAAGAAGAGAGAAATCTTAAAACTACCGGCCGGAACTACCCTCACGCGCGACCCCTTCCCCTTAATCTGCGCCTATACCCCCTCCCTATATTCTTTTGTTCCCGCAGTTCACTTCCTTCGCGCTTCCCTCTCTCTTCTGTTTCCCTCTATCGTATATATTTTTATACTTTTAATTTTCAAAAATTCATATCTTACGAACCGTTCGTCCAAATTTTAATTATTATATATATAAACGATCAGCATTTCGATACCTACGCATATATATATATATATATATATATATATATATATATATATATATATATATATATATATATTGCGAGGTTTTGAGAAGAAAATTTGTGAAGCATATTTTCCGTTTTAATTTATTTTCAGGGCATAGAAAAGGAGTTTGATGGTGTTGGTTACTCCACATGGCATCTCAGCGTGTATATATCTATCATATTAATTTCGGATTTTTCTGGAGATATTTTCCGGACATCAGATATTATCTTCGGGGTGATCAGAATTTATTTTTGGTAACGATTTCGAAATTCCGCCTTCGTACTTGTGTATATTATAACATGTTAGTGTTTATATATTTATTTAGTTATTTTTAAAAGTTGTTGGAGAAGTCACTTTTGGCCCGAATTTTGGTTCAGATGGTCGTGTTTTCATTTCTGGTGTGTTTATACGTGCAAATATAAATTATGGTGTGTTTTAAGTTTATAAACTTTATTATAGTATAGTTGGATTGTGTTGTTTGGGATTGATTTTGAGGGGTTATGACCCCGGGGAAAAGTCCGTTTTACAAAGACGTTATTTCGAAATTTTTTCTAAAATATTTATTTCGATTTCAAATTATTATCTTTTATTATTTTCAAAAATCATAATTTGATTTAATTATTTATAATTTGTTTTGATTTATTCTTATTTTATTCATAATAAATAGGACGTTCGTCCGTTTAATACGAAACGAACACTTCTAGACTCAGAAAAATATTCTGCTTCTATTAAAAATACTTTTGAGACCCAAATTCTTTTGTTTCTAAAGGTCACTTGTTTTACAAGTCATTCAGAGTCGATTATTGATCAATAAACCATATTTTTGACCCGATTTCGATCCTAAAAGTGCCAAGTCGAATGTTTTGACGAACCGAGGCATGTGTGATATGAATTATGTGATACGTGAGTTATGTGTTTACGTGCTATGTGAATTATGTGCGTACGTGGGTCAAGAGTCTTGTGTTTGAGTGTTTCCTTTATGTGTGGGCTATCGTATGGGTAGACATTAAGGTTTTGACGCGCAGTTCGTCGAGTTATTATTGTTTAGATGATTAAAGCTATATCTTTTAATTATAGATGCGGATCGTTCGAGTGATCAGGACAAGGTGTTGGATAAAGAATGAAATGGAATGGTATTGGATATTAGATATTGGGCTTCTAGCAATCGCAGGAGCAGCAGATCGGTGAAGTGTTGAAAACAAAGATGGTGATATTTTAAGACAGAATGTCAGAATAGATGCGTCTTTACGAGTGTGACTAACTACTAAAACCCAAAGGCAAGTATCCCTATCATCACTTATTGTTCAAGTGATATTTATTTTGAATCTCATTATGCAAGTATTGCTTTCCCTATTCTCAGTTCGGAATAGATAATTGTTTTACATATCGCTGAATTAAATGATTATGTTTATGCAAGTACTCTCCTGCTATTCTATGTTCAGAATAGCTAAGTGATTTTACTTATCAATTTACTGGATTTATAAATGTTTTGGACTTTGAGAAAAATGATTTGGTTGCGAATATTCCTACCCAAGAAAATGGGGGAATAAAATTATTTCGGGTGTCAATTATTATGACCCATTTTCAATTAAAGGTTTTAAGATTGGATCATAAATGCGTAAGTGACCAGGATGGACGGTCCAGCAGAGGGCTATTTCTAAGTGCCATATGGAATATTATGACACAATTTTTGCCATAGGCAGGTATATTGCCATTTGTTTGAGTACTCGTGTTTTTGGGGTCACGTTCCTACGAATCATGACCTTGTCCTATCACACGGGCTGATCAGCATGTGACAGTACATCCGTCGGAGAATGATCCAAATCTAAATTATCATATCATTTTTGATATTCATAGAATAAATGATTTATCAACTGTTTCTGTTTTGGATAATGGTAAAATGCAGTGTTGATTCAGATTCTGATTATGCTGATACTTACGTTGTTGTTAAATATCAAAGGTGGTATTAGTATAGATGATTGATGTTGACTTCAGTATGGGTGTTGTGAGCATCAAAGTTTGTATTGATATCTAATTTGATATGACAGCAAAATAAGTATTAATTTGAAGAGTTCGGTTTTGAGTAATGTTTATGATTCAATCCATAATCATTGTTTCTTGTTATTATTGTTTACGATATTTCCGTAAAAATTATTTTACGAGTTTTATTCTCTTCAAGATTCAAAGTATTGCTGAAGCATTTCGCTCAAAAATATCAAAATGGTTTTGAATACAATTAAGGAATCAATTCTGGGGTTCCTCAACTAAAATTTTATGATTCGGCAATTATGATTTCAAATGTTCTGCTTTAATGCAGATGTCGGTTTTATATCAAAACAACTGTATATATATATATTATAATGAACTTGCTGAGCATTTCTTTCGCTCATACTTGCATGTTTTCAAATTTAACCTCTAGTGAGGACTAGCTCGCACTGTTTAGCTGCGTAATTAAAGGAAACAAAGAAGAAGCTTTTTGGAAGGTGGTTGGTCCAGGGTTTGCGGACTAGTATAAGTTTTATTGTATAAAGTTGTTTATATTATATTATATTATAGTTATGTATTTTATTTCGGCCTAGTTTACTTCCTTTCGAAGTTATACTAGTGGGTTTAGTTTTGAGTTGGAATTTAATGAAAAGAGTTTTAAAAGAAAGTGAAAAAATTATTTGTGGAATTTGGATATCTTGTTTCTAGAACTGTAACCTTAAAAGATCTTTGATTAGTTTGGGGTCATAAATGATAAATATCTTCCGCTGGCATTTATTTATTGGTTAAACAGGTTAATTTAGATTGAAATTTTATAGTGACGACCAAATTCTCCGACCCCGGATTTGGGGGCGTTACAGAAAGTCTGAAGGCAAAGAAGGAAAGCCTGACAGAGGAGACAAATCAAATGTCAAATGCTACAATTATGGTGAAAGAGGTCACATCTCTCCTGACTGCAAGAAAGGAAAAGGTGATAAAGGCCAGGCACTTATCACAAAGAAGAAAAACTGGGCAAACACTTCAGATTCTGAAGATGAGGTGAGCTATGCCTTAATGGCAAATGCTAATAGCAGTTCTGATGCTGCTGAATTGAGGGTACCTCATTCAACTCTTGCTTTTCATACTGATGATATTTCTGAGCTAAGATTATATCTTAAAACCATGTTCATTAGTTATAGAGATCAGACTTTAACAAAGGAAAGATTAACATCTGAAAGTCTTCCTCTTTGAAACAGAAATGACTACTTAGAAAAAGAGTTAGTTATATTTCATCAAACTCAGAAAGAAAGAGATGAGGCTTTGTATGTTAGAGATGAAGTGCTAAAATTGAATAAATCTCTTAAATCTGAACTGGAAAAGGAAAAGGAGATAATCAAAACTTGGACTAACTCTGGAAGAACAACTCAGAAAATCTTAGAAAATGGAAATTGGAAAGAAGGACTAGGTTATATAGATGATAAAGAAGAAAAGGAAACTGTGTCATTTAAACCAAACTTTACCAAGAAAGCTGAAAAGCCAAAGGTAAATGCTGTTAAGTTTGTTGTAAAAACTGATGTGTCAAAATCTGAAACGATGAATGATTTTAAAATAGAAGTCAAAGAAAGTCAACTTCTGACAAATTAAAACAAGATAAACCAACTGTGGTAAATGTTGGCTTAATGACAAAGAAGCAGCTTAAGCATAAGCTGCAAGAGATTAAAAATATGAACAAGGTAAAGAAAGCTAGGAAAAATAGGAATGGAAAGGAAGGTGTGAATAAAAGCAATAATTATATGCCTGTTCCTAATGCTCCTAGAAAGAAATGCTATAATTGTGGAAACTCTAACCATCTTGCTTCTTTTTGCAGGAAAAATAAAGATATAAACTCTTTACCTCCTAGATCAGGAGTTAAGAGTCAGTCTGTTAGGCTTAAACCACAAAATCCTTGTTTTCATTATGGTAGTTTATGGCATTCTATTTATACTTGTAAGGAATATCGTAGTTTGTACTATGACTATTATCAAATAAAACCTTCTTTAAAGAAAGGTAGTGTAATTCCTTCTAGTGTAAATTCTGATGCAAAGTCTGATATAAAGTCTGATAAAAAGCATGTTAGCATAAACTCTGAAACTAAATCCGCTGCAAATGCTAACAAGCTTAAAAAGGCCAAAGGATCCAAGAAAGTCTGGGTCCTTAAAACTAACCAATAGTGGTCTTTGTGATTGCAGGACAGCAGAAAAAACATCCTGGTTCTGGACAGTGGATGTTCAGGACATATGACTGGAAATAAAGCCTTGCTATCAGACTTTGTGGAGAAAGCTAGCCCAGGAGTTTCTTATAGAGATGGAAATATGGGAAAGACTTGGGATATGACAATATCAATCTTGGGAATGTCATAATTAGATCAGTAGCTCTTGTCTCAGGACTTAAACACAATCTGCTAAGTGTGAGTCAAGTCTGTGATATAGGTTATCATGTGGATTTCTTTGAAGAACACTGTGAAGTTGTAAGTAATTCTACAGGCAAAGTGGTTCTGAAAGGTTACAGACATGGTAACATATATGTAGCCAGACTTTCAACAAACTCTGATCATTCTGCAATCTGTCTGTTAAGCAGTGCATCAATTGAAGAAAGCTGGAATTGGCACAAGAGACTCTCTCATTTAAATTTCAACAATATAAATGAGCTAGTAAAGAAAGATCTTGTGAGAGGACTTCCAAAATCAGTATTTGCTCTTGATAGTCTTCGTGACTCATGTCAAAAGGCAAAATAAAGAAAATCTTCATTCAAGAGCAAAACTGAATCCTCAATTCTTGTGCCTTATCACTTACCGCATGTTGATCTATTTGGTCCAGTCAATTTCATGTCCATTGCAAAGAAGAAATATGCTATGGTTATAGTGGATGAGTTCACAAGATACACTTGGGTGTATTTCTTGCACAAGAAGAATGAAACTGCATCTACTCTAACTGATCATGTCAGACAGCTGGATAAGTTAGTCAAAGATTCTGTTAAAATATTAAGAAGTGATAATGGCACTGAGTTCAAGAATTCAATCATGGAAGAGTTCTGCAAAGAGCATGGAATAAAGCAGGAATTTTCTGCACCTGGAACTCCACAGCAGAATGGAGTTGTAGAAAGAAGAAAATGACTCTTATTGAAGCTGCACGAACTATGCTTGATGAAGCAAAGCTACCAACCTACTTTTGGAATGAAGCTGTACAGACTGCTTGTTTTACATAGAATGCTACACTCATAAACAAGCATGGAAAAACACCATATGAGATGGTGAAGAAAAAGAAGCCAAATCTAAAATACTTTTATGTAATTGGATGCAAGTGTTTTTTTCTTAAGAGTCATCCTGAACAGCTGTCAAAATTTGATCAAAAAGCTGATGAAGGAATTTTTGTTGGATATCTACTTTCCACAAAAGCCTTCAGAGTCTATAATTTAAGAACAAGGGTTGTCATGGAATCTATCAATGTAACTTTTGATGATAAAAAGATTACTGGACTTGAAGATTTTAATGATCATGATCAGCTGAGATTTGAAAATGAAGATGTAAATTCTGATTCTGTAAATTCTAATGACCTAAATCCTGATCCTGTAAGTTCTGACGGGTTAAACTCTGATGTCATTGAAACTGTGGTAACTGCTCCACAGGGAAATGCACCTGTTCAGGGGGAGCAAGCTAATGATCCTACCACATCTCAAGACTCTCAAGAAGCATCAGAACCTGTCACTGGCTCTTCAAGTTCTGATTCGTTAAGTTCTGATGAGCCAAATTCTAATAATTCTGGAAACTCCGATTCTTCAATTCTTGAAGGATCCAACTCAAATTCTGAAATTTCAGATAGCATAACTTCAGGGGATCATCAGAAAATACTGATGGAGACAGCATGGATCATGGGGGAGGATCCAGTTCTAGAGATCAACTTCCATCTGCAAGAAGTGGACTAAAGCACACACACCTGACTTAATTATTGGAGATCCCGAAGCAGGTGTCAGAACTAGAACTGCAACATCAAATGAATGTCTCTATCATTCTTTTCTATCTCAGACTGAACCAAAGAAAGTGGAAGAAGCTTTTCAACATGCTGATTGGCTACAAGTAATACAGGAAGAGTTAAATGAATTTGAAAGCAATAAAGTCTGGACCCTAGTACCAAGACCAAAAAACAGATCAATTATTGGTACAAAATGGGTGTTCAGAAACAAAACTAACAATGATGGCATAATAACAAGGAATAAAGCAAGACTGGTTGCTAAAGGTTACTCTCAACATGAGGGTATTGACTATGATGAAACATTTGCACCAGTTGCTAGATTGGAAGCCATAAGAATATTTTTGGCTTATGCTTCTCACAAGAAGTTTAAAGTCTTTCAAATGGATATGAAAAGTGCTTTTCTCAATGGAGAATTAGAAGAAGAGGTATATGTTGAACACTCCACGCTTTGTAGATCCAAAATTTCTAAATCATGTCTATAGGCTTGACAAAACATTTTATGGCCTCAAGCAAGCTCCTAGAGTATGGTATGAGACTCTGGCTCAATTTTTTCTTGAAAGTGGATTCACCAGAGGCACAATTGATAAAACTCTGTTCTACCTCAACCATGTAAATGACTTACTTTTGGTACATATATATATTGATGATATCATCTTTGGTTTTACAAATACAAAACTTTGTGAAAGATTTTCCAAGTTAATGCAGTCAAGATATCAAATGAGTATGATGGGAGAGTTGAGCTATTTTCTAGGACTTCAAGTCAAGCAAACTGAAGAAGGTACTTTCATAAATCAATCCAAGTACACCAGAAATTTACTCAAGAAATTTGGAATGCAAGACAGTTTAACTGCATCCACTCCCATGGTCACTGCAACCAAGTTAGATAAAAATACTGGAGCATCAGTAGATATTACTAACTATAGAGGTATGATTGGCTCTTTACTCTATTTAACTGCAAGTAGACTTGATATCATGTATGCTACATGTCTTTGTGCAAGATTTCAGGCTGATCCAAGAGAGCCTCATCTAATAGCTGTGAAAAGAATTTTCAAGTACCTCAAGGGTACAACTGATCTAGGATTATGGTATCCTAAGGAATCAGATTTTAAGCTAATAGGTTACTCAGATGCAGATTTTGCAGGATGCAAAATTGACAGGAAAAATACTAGTGGAAGCTGCCAATTTCTTGGAGGCAGGTTGGTTTCTTGGTTTAGCAAGAAATAGAAATCAATTTCCACATCAACTACAGAGGCAGAATATATTGCTGCAGGAAGCTATTGTGCACAGATTCTTTGGATGAAGAATCAGTTATTGGGCTATGGGTTAGAATTTTCTAAAATACCCACTTATTGTGATAATCAAAGTGCTATTGCTATGACAGGAAATCCAGTTCAGCACTCAATGACAAAGTACATTAGCATTAGGTACCATTTCATAAGGGAACATATAATGGAAGGTACAGTGGAATTGCATTTTGTCCCAACAGATCAACAACAAGTATATATCTTCACAAAACTACTATGTGAAGCTACTTTTACAAGACTGGTAAATGAACTTGGAATGGTTTCAGGTTCTTTCTCAAAATCTGTTTAGTTTTTGTTCTCATGCATCAGACTTTATGATTAGTGTTTACATATTTTCTTATCTCTATGTAATCTGTGCTTAAATTGTAATTTATTAAATACTGATTGTTATCTGATGTGATTCTATATACTCTGATAGTATTTTGAATATTCTGTGACTATTCAATCCAATGAGGATTACTTTGCTAGATGCTGACTTAATAGTCTTTAACAAACTATGTATCCCATGTTTGAATTAGTTATTTATGTGGAAATCCATAACACAAGCAAACTCTGATTTTGATCTTAGTCAAATTTACTTCTTGTATCTTATTACTAAGTCACAAACTAGATTATTGTTTCTTATCTGTCAAATTTTGATGTCAGTAAATCTTAAGGATGAACTACATGCTTGATAAGCCTCACTTATCTGAAGAAAATAAAAGAAAAGAAAAATTGAAATCAGGTACTCCTTTGAGATATAGAGTAAATATGTGAAAGGGAAGACCCAAGTGCATTACTGTTATTAAGTAATATGCATTAGAAAAGCAAATAAATTTTTCTTGGTGACTTTTCACATTCTCTGATTACCGGAGAAATATTCTGATAACATCATAAATTCTGAGAGCAGTTGTAACTCATTTACACTGAGAAGCCACTGTCTAAAGAATTTCAAAAGATGCATAAAATGAGCACAAACAGTTGAGGTGGGCTCTTGCACAAATTTATTCTATAGTAGACTTTAAAATTAAAGACAGATTTTAAGCATTTTTCTTAGTTATGCCTTATTTCTAAGATATCTGAAGTTTATCAGACTTTAATCTTTATCTAGTCATTTGCGAATGCACACACTCTCACTCCTTATGAATGATGAAAATTATTGTGGTGATTAAGTTGTTTCTGACAAACAGTTAAGTATTATTTGCATAAATTTTGAGGACAAGTTCTGATGAAAGTTTTGATGATTAAACTCTGAAGAAACCAGTCAGTATTTATGTGAAGAATCACAGAAACAGTCATTCACTTTTTGAGTACAGAAGCCATGTTCTGATGACCGTTAAATTCTCATAATAGTCAAGTTCTGATGCAAATCTTGATGGAAATGCTGATGCTTACGTGGCATTATTTAATTACTTGACTTATTTTTAGTATTTACTTTAACGGTTATATTTTGTCAGAAAATAATTAAGTGAGATAAAAATAGTGATAATCATTTGGTTAATAGGTTGCGTGTCTATTTTGGTAACAGCATGTGAGCAATAATTACTGCACGTTTATCGTGCCCACTCATTACTGTTTTGACTGTTTCCATGCTGCCAGGTGTAAAAAGTCTGTTCTGCTTCACAAAAATAGACGTTATCACGTGGAGTGTATAAATAAGAGAGTTAAAACATTTTTACAATCTTTTACCTACTATTCTTATTTTCTAATCTCTTTTATTCTCTCTCACTCTCTAATATTCTCTGAAGCTATCTCTTACAAACATTTTATCAAACACCTTTCGTACACACAACTTTTCACTTAATTTTTTACATAAATGGCACCCAAGGACATCATCTTTAATGGAGCCAAGTTCGTCCCCAATAACTACATGGCTATTCTCAGCAAGGATGATGCTCCATCAGATCTTCATTTCATCCAAGACTTTATTACTCGCAATGAGATTGAGTATGCTTTGACCCAACCACAATTACTCTCAGGAACACAGATACTGGAGTTTTGGAGGAGTGGAGTTTATGATGATGGTGGTGAAGTTGGGTCCCCAAGTATTATTTTCACAACAGGGGAAGATGAGCATCTGGTTACTTTGTCTACTGTTCGACAAGCTCTACATCTGCCAAAAAATTACAATTTCAATGCTCAGATTGAAGATTCACTACTACAGAGTATGATGGCCAATCTTGGCTATGAGAAAAGTTTGTCCAAGCTGGGATAACTGAAGAGACCCTACATAAGAAGAGAGTGGAGCTTTTTCTTTGACTGCATCACCAGAGCTTTTACCAACAAATGCTCAAATTTTGATGCCATTTCAATTCTGAGTCAGCAAATAGGGTATGCACTTCTTAATCAAACTCACTTTGATTATGCTACTGCTATTTTGGGTTTTATTGGGGATAGGATAAAGGAGGACCCAAATACTGTTTATTTTGCCAGGTTTTGTCAGCTTATATACAGTTTTTTTGTCCTGATACGCCTCAAAACTTTATTGAGACTATTGAACCCTTTAAACTTCACAAAAGGGATTTCACAGACTTGTTATCTACTGATAATAAGAAGAATGTACTAAGACCCCTTCAAATTCCTGATTCTGTAAAACAATTCTTAGTAACTCTGACCCTAACACATACACACCTAAATTTCCTGAAGTTGCATCCTCTAAACCTCCACAAACACAACCTTCCAACTCTCAACCACAGCCTACCATCATAACCTATATCCAACCAGAACAATCTTCTCAACCACCACCATTAGCACCTATTACCAAACCAACCTCCGGTACTTCCAAAAAGGTGCCAGCTGTAAAATCTTCAAGAGCAAAATATGTTCCTCAATCTCCACCAAGGAGAAGAAGAAAGATAATTCTGAGGGATGAATCAGATAAAGATGATCAAGTCCAGGTTCATGCATCAGAACCTGTGACATTAGAAACTGAAAATGTAATTTTTCAGAAGGAGGTAAAAACTGAAAAGGAAATTTTTCAGAAAGAGGTAACTCCTCAGAGACAGACTAAAGCTGAGGGTTCTGGAATTTTAAAAAGGAAAAGAACTTCAAGTTCTGATGCTGCTCAAGCAACTCCTCCATCATCCAGAAGATCAAAGAAGAAGACAGTAGTTGTGAAAATTACACAAGCTTAATATGAAGAAGCTGAGGAAGGGGATCAGGAATCTCTGATCTCATCAGAACCAATAGTGATTGATGCTTTGCCACCTCCACCTCAAGTTGAAGACACTGTTCAAGATACAGTGATCACACCTCTTATCTCTCCAATCAAAGAAACTGTTACAGTTGAAGATTCAGGATTAAGTCCTGAAATTGATATTCATAGGCTGAACATTCCATCTGTCTTGTTTCTGGAAGCACCACAAGGACAAGTGACAACTCCACCTGTTTCTCTATTAAATGCTGAAATACCAACTACACCAATTATGGATGTGGAAACAGATGAAGTTGTACCAGAATCACCTTCAGTGACACACACTTTAGTACTGTCAGAAGATGATGAGCTTCTAGCAAGTTCTGGAGAGTCAGCTCCAGTAAAAACTCCAGCTCAAATTCTTGGAAAGGAGGCACTGCTTAAAAAGTTTGTTGAAGAAGATGCTCCTGTTCTATGGGAAGAAACTCACAGAGGAGTTGAGTGGACCAAGAAGTGGAATGAATCTGACTTCATTCCCAGCTCAAAAGTTCTGACAGATCATATTGCAAAAGCTGATTAGTTGTTGATAAATTTTGACTTCAAAGCTCAACTTAAAGTCACAGCTCCCAGTACTAAATCTCTTCAGGGTCAACACTCCATTACTCATGAAAAGGTTGATAAACTTCTGGAAAAAGCTGATAAGCTAGACATGTAGATCAAACTAGACAAAAAGAGGTTTATCAGACCTATTCAAGAGAAAGTTGAAGCTATTGAGAAAGTTCCAGAAGAGCAGCAGGCCCAACTGGCTGAGGTCCTACAAAATCAAGCTGCTCAAC
This sequence comes from Apium graveolens, assembly GCF_009905375.1. Classification (NCBI taxonomy): domain Eukaryota; kingdom Viridiplantae; phylum Streptophyta; class Magnoliopsida; order Apiales; family Apiaceae; genus Apium; species Apium graveolens. The sequence continues at coordinate 158,916,922 of NC_133652.1, read as the reverse complement.
AGGCTCAATTGAATGAGATCCAATCTTCAGTGGAACTTTTTCTCTCTCTACTCCTGCCAAATGATGCCAAAAAGGGGGAGAAGGTAGTTAAGTCCAAATGCTCAACTATTCAAGTACTGAAGAAGAAGGATGATAAAGGAGATGACCAGGGAAACCCTAGCAAGGGAAAATGTCAAGGTCAAGGGCAAAGCAGCAAAGTTTCTTCACAGAAACTAATTTCTAATTCTACCAAATGTTCTACACAGAAGAATTCAAGTTCTGAAGCTGTAAATGCTCAAACTCTGATAGCAAGTTCTGATAATCAAAATCTGATATCAAGTTCTGATATTCTCATTCAAGGAGGAAGTCAAGACTCTCAGAAGTTTTTACAAACTCTGAAGCTTAAGGGAAGGGAGACAACTGTCTACTATAAGGATCCCAAGGTTTAGACGCTTGATGAAGAGATTGCTAGAAGATTATTTCTCAAGTATAATCCTGGAATGGATTTAGAGACTCTAAAGGAGGAAGAAGCTAGATTTGCAGCTGAGAAGACAAATCTTAAATCTAAAGCTTCTAATGCAAAGAAACCTCCAAGGCCTAAGGCAAAAGGCATTGTGATCAAGGAAAGGTCAACTTCTGAGGTTTCAAAGCCCAAGATAAGATCACAAGTTGAGATTGATCCCAAAGCAAAAGGGAAAGAAAAGGTTGATGAACCAACAAAGATTCAGAAGAAGAAAATTCCTTCAGTTATAATATATCCTGCCTATCAAGCTACAATACATGATAGAAGAGGAAGTTAAATCTTTGAAGAGAAGGAAGGAACTGAAAGAAACAGAGTTAACTACTGATAATGCTCAATCTACTCAAACTCTAGAAGCTCAGAGTTTATCAAATTCTGAGAAGCTATTTTCTCAAGAAAATAAGAAGCTATTTTCTCAAGAAAATAAGGAAGCAGTTACAAATTCTGAATAAGTCATCAAGACATCAACCTCTGACAGAGCTCAAGTTGATTTGAACAAGATGACAGTTACTGATAAGAAGAAACTCCTATGGAAAAATGTGAAATGATCAGATCCTAAGAAAAGTCAACTGCTATCTGATTTCATGACTGTTGGATTGAAAGCCAGAGAAGCAAGAGACAGAGCTGGATTAGGTTTTGAAGAAGCCAAGATCAAAACAGGAGTTGAAGTAAGTACTAGAGATCCATTCTTATTAACTGACAAACCTCTTGAGGAAGTTACACAGAAATACCTTGACAAGGTTACATCTGTTCAAGTGGTACTGGATGCTCATGATAAGAGTAATGTCAAAGAAAAGCTGATTCTATTTCTTGAAGATGGAAGAATATACAAAATGTCAGAATCAGATGTGCTGAACAAATCTCTGAAAGAACTTTAATTCTTCCATTATCTTTTGGAGATAAAGTCTGAGATTACCAGATGATGGTCAAATTTCATAATGAAGACCATAAGGGATAAAGCCAGAATCTTTGGATCAAGGGTTGCAGAATTTGTTCCAAAGATAATTGAAGATGATGGAAGTGAAATTCTAATGAAGAAGAATTCTACTAAACTTGAAGTTATTCTGAAAGAGAAATGTCTGTGCTATAATGAAGGCTCATCTCACCCAAGTGTAATCAGAATTGGTGATGGATTAGAAAGAAATCACATCTCAGCAGTTAGGACTGCAATCTACCAGATTGGAAGTCAAGATGAAGAGCTGCAACAAGTCAAGGCTAAATTAGCTCAAGTCCTGAGAAATGCAAAAGAGAAGCTGATATCAAACTTTGTCAAGAATCACTTTGGATTCAGATTGACTCAGTAAAATTGGTAAAAGCTGTAAGGACTATAAGTTCTAGTTAGTTGTCTAAATAAACTCTCATTGCATTTGTACTTAAATGTTTTTGACATCATCAAATCTATTAACTTGTATATTTTTCATAATTTACAAGTTGGGGGAGATTGTTAGATTTATTTGTGATGTCATGTCTAATCTATTATGTTTAGTTTCAGAACTTAATATCAGGACTTACTGGAAATCAGAACTTACTGAAGTCATAACTTATATCAGAACTTAAGGCCGTCAGGAATTATATTAGGACTTAAGTGTGGGTACTTCAGATAAGGAATGCAGCTGATTTACAGGAAAGGATCTGGACTAAAACAAAAGAAGATATGCATGAAGAGTTGGACAGCTAGAAGACTTGTAGACGATAATATCTGATTGATATATTTTAGGAGATAAAATTATATTCCATATCAATTAGAAGATATCTTGTAACTGTGTACTATATAAACACATCTTAGGGTTTACACTATATGTGTTATCATTCATGAGAACATTATTCATTGTAACCTAGCAGATCTTAGTGATATTGTTCATCACTGAGAGAGTAGTTTAACCTACTTTGTAACAGAGCTTATTATATTGAATAAACTTGATTACTATTACATACTTTGTTCTAAATCGATTTGATTGTATAAACACTACATTCAACCCCCTTCTATAGTGTTATGTGACCTAACATATATAATTAATCCTAGTCAACCTGCACTGTAACTGCAATATAGGGAATTGAACCACACATCTTCTACCTCTAGTAGAAGAAAGGAACCTTCTAGTTTGAACCAAACATATCTCTGGCACTTGAGATTAGGTCATATTAACTTAAGGAGGATTTAAAGACTGGTAGTAGACGGGCCTTTAAGCTCATTTGCAGTGGAGCCATTTCCAGTTTGTGAATCATGCTTGGAAGGTAAAATGACTAATAGGCCTTTCAAGGAAAAGGGGAATAGAGCCAAATAAGTGTTAGAATTTGTTCACTCTGATTTATGTGGACCTATGAATATCCAAGTAAGAGGTGGTTATAAGTATTTCGTCACTTTCATTGATGATTATTCTAAATATCGGTACGTTTATTTGTTGTGCCATAAGTTTGAGTGTTTTGATAAGTTCAAAAAATATAAAGCTAAAACGGATAAGCGATTTAATAAAAGTATCAAGTCACTACGATCAGATCATGGTGGCAAATACTTGCTTGGAGAATTTAGGGAATATTTATCAGAAAATGGGATAGATACCCAGTTAACTACACCAGGCACACCCCAGCAGAACGGTGTAGCAGAGAGAAGGAACCAGACTCTTTTAGAGAGTGTTAGATCGATGATGAGTTATTCGGATTTACCCAAGTCATTTTGGGGACATGCCTTAGAGACAACAGCTTATCTTCTGAATTTTGTACCTTCTAAGTCGGTTCCTAAAACCCCCTTAGAATTGTGAATCGGGGACAAACCGAGTCTAAGACACATTCGGATATGGGGTTGTCCAGCACATGTGCTGAACACGAACGCGGCTAAGTTATAATCTCGTACAGAAGTAAAGTTGTTTGTAGGCTACCCCATGGGAATGAAAGGTTATTTATTTTATAGTCCAAAGAATCGGGATGTCATTGTTATCACCAATGCAAGATTTTTAGAGGAGGACTATATAATGAATCACAAACCCATGAGTAATGTCGTTTTAGAGGAACTAGTGGGAGGGACATATAATACCCATGAAGCTATAGTACAAGTAGAACAACCACAATAAAATGTACAACCTGTCACTAATACCGCACCAGTGCCTCATCATAGTTGGAGGGTTGTTCAACAGCCTGATAGATTCATATTTTTGGGAGAGTGTTCGGACTTGGTCTCTGGTGAACATGATGATGATCCCCGGACATACGAAGAGGCAGTACAAGACAAAGATGTTGTGGCGCCCTCCAAACCCGGGTCAAAGGTTTGGGGTCCACAACAAATACACCATGTAAAACCTGTATAAGAAATATTATTTGCAATGACCCTGCTTTATATAACCACGGATCACAACAGGTTAAAGTATGAAAATAAGCCACAACCTTAACTTTTATTACAACGCACCAAATCCCATCTAATTTAATTTACAACTAATAATAGAATTATTCTTACAATCTTACTATCTCACTACCGCGATAAGCTCCTGCTAGCTCGATCCAACTCAATCTGGGGTCCTAGCTCGTACATTGAACTGGGAAACCTCACAATCAACTATATCCTTCTTTAACTGTAGAATACATAAAAAGATTCGCAAGAGTGAGCTAACTAGCTCAGCAAGTCACTATGACAATAATTGAGGTTACTCAATGATCAAACGAGATGATTCAGAGAAATCAAGTTCATTGTTAAACAATCATTAGAATTGGATACTCATTTTAAGTTTTAAAACCAAGGTTAGGCTGCTGATCAGTCACGTACTAACCCCGAGCAAAGCACACAACATTGCTCTAATTACTGGATCCAAGGCAGACATTGGCCTAACTTGACCATTGGTATGGTCTGACCACGAATCTGGTCCACATATATAAAAACTATCCAATCCTAAAGCAGTTCAATATGAGAAACAATATAATTCGATAACACAAGATCATAATCAATGATGATTAAATATTTGAATAAAATGTAAGGAACTCATGGATATCACAAGGGTATATCAGGGTATGTAAAACAAACGGCTTTCAATCTGTAAAAGAATCAAGTATTAGACAAATAGTGATTTTTCAAGGAATAGTTCTTTGATTTTATAAAGAGGAGTTGGAGTATAAGAGTTTCTGTGTTTTCAAACAATTTTGTTCCAGTGTTTGGTGTTTGATAGTTTTACATTTGGGGAGTGGTATCTTATTTGTGTGATTTGGTGTCTGGTAAATCAACAAGAAATGGTTCACAAAGAATAAGGCTTACAGCTCAAAAATCAAATGAGGTGGCTCAGGTCCAAGGCTGAAGGATTTAAAGTATTTGCAATATAAAACAAGGCTATTTTGAATACTTAACAATATTTCACGAGAGAATTTAGAAACATTTGCATTATATCTTGAAAAAGGTTTAGAAGTACTTGCCTTACAGGGCTTTATAACTATTACTGATCAACTCTGGGCCGACTCTGCCATTCAGGCTTTATTGTCTATCCCCTAGATCCCATTGGATTTGACTTCGACACTCAGGTTTTTCTGTTGAAACTCTACTGAGCTCGCCGACTGACCACTAGGTTATCTTTAGTCCATCGTCCACTTTCAGGTTCCCGACTATAAGCTACAGGGTCGAAATACCCTACATTAGACGTCTAGGTATGCTTGACATATCCTCGATACAAATTATACCCCACGATATTCAAACCCGACTCTTAATTATGTATATTATAATAACACACGCAACAAATAGGGTCCACAATCTCGAAAATCGGTTCGGTGTTGGTTTTCGGAAAATACATATATTCTTTATTTTACGAAATCAGGGTTATCGATTTGGCAAAATAGTTCATCACATCGCACCACCAAGTTTCGTATAATACACACACACACACATATATATACAGTCTCTCGACGTCCCGATATTCATCAGATATGTTCCCGTATTTACGTAATTCAGTTTCCCGGAAATCGGGCAGTGTCTCCTTTGTTTATCGGACTACCCCTCGAAACATCAATCGACGTCAATTCAACAACAACAATCCAATCTAAAACACGACAACCAATCACAACTCGCAATTTCCAATCACCGATACAATTTAGTTATTAATCGTTATTATTCGCATATTATATTTTTATTTTATTATTTTTATTTTCATAGGACTCAGAAATAATTCATCACTGTCCACCGTCGGCTCGTAAAAGTCATCGCAGACGGCGAAAAAATTTTGCGGGTACCCGATTAATTTTCGGGTTTCCAGCGCGAAATTCTATTGATTATTTATAAAAGTCATTTTCGGAAAGAGCAATTAATTTCACGAATATTAGTCATATATTTATGCATAAAATATGGAAACTTAATTAGAATAACAGTATGAAACAATTCGAACCAAACACAGCAGCAAAAACACGCGCCTCACGCGCCGCCTCCCTCAACACACACAATACAGGTAAACACATAACACACACCTCACACATATATACACTTACAAGCATATATACAGGAACATATATATACATATATGCTGGAACAATACCGAGCAAAGAAACCATGGTATCGGAAGGTCGCCGGAAAGAAAGGGCGGCAGAAAACCTCAGAGAACCGGAGAGAAAAGGAAGGAAAGAGGGGGAAGAAGAAATAAACAAAGAAAAAGGGAAGAGATCAATACTGATATGCAGAGAGACGAAGAGAAAATCGAGAGGAGAGACTGAGATAGAGAAAAGGAGAGTGATGAAGGCGGTGGTGACACACAACTGTGTGTGTTGTTTTGTTTTTATTTATGTTATTTTATTTTTTATTTTTTTTCTTTAATTGCAACAACCCAGCCAATCTGTGTGTAGCAAGTGTATAGCAGTGTTATAACAGTTTCACACGTGTCCAGTTTTCTACTTGCAAGCCCGGTTTTGTCTCGCAATTCACAATTTATCGAGCTAAGCCACACATAAAATAAATTCAGAAAATTATCAAAATAGTCTTAAAATTTTCTAAAAATCCCGAAGTTTATAAAAACATAAATTTTAAAATTTTTGAACAATTTCTAAAATGCAATTTGTACCCGCTTTTTAACAATTAACGAAATAATGTGCGGGTGAAATTAACCCCTAAAATTTTCAAAATAATTTTAAAATTCTTGAAATATTCCAAACTTAAATAATCATGAGTTTCATAATTTTTCAAGAATTCTGGAATTAAATACTGATTTTACAATTAAATGTAATCAGAAAATCATACAGGGTTAAATAATTGATAAAATATTGATATATAAATTTTGTAAAATCCCAAAAATAATTATTGAAAGTATAAAATCATAAAACTAATATTAAAGACAATCCGAATATTTACGGATTTAAAATTGTAATAAAATCACCTTTTAAAAGTAAAATAGAACAATATAACAAAATTTTAACTGCACATTCCAATCCTATATACCAATAAATCACAGACAAATAGTATATACCAACACACTGCTGTCAAAACCAAGACACATTTTTTATTTAATAATATCCATAAAATCACATATTTAAATAATTCAAAAATACACGAGTCGTTATATCCTTCCCCCCTTAAAAAGATTCTGTCCTCAGAATCTGGTTTAATTACACAAGTGAGGATATGTGTCAAACATATCTGACTCTAGTTCCCAAGTAGACTCTTCTACTTAGGGATTTCAAACGTACTTACTATAGATATATAGTCATTTCCAATGACTCGCCTTTAACAATCAAGAATTTGGATTGATCTCTATATGCAAAACAAACTTGGACCAGAGCCCCATTGGCTCCTGATCAATCACTTAATTCAAATCAAATACTTATCGCTTTAACTTTAACGGGCCAAACACATTATATGTACACACGTTTGTGACGGTAACATCAACTCATGAACAACTTTATTTATATCTATCAATATCTCGAATGGTTCACTAATTTTAGGACTTGATCTGTCCCTTCTATTTAGACTTATCCGGTCTCTTTCAAGATGACACTTTTACTAACACTACTGGTCCTATTTCTATACTCATTTTCTCTTTCGATACAATTTTACCTTCTTTCTTTGTCTGCTCTGAGCTGCTTTAATCAATATCACTACGCTCTTGGTGTGCTGAATTAACTTTAGAATTTGACAATTTTCCTTCTCCCATTTTCTCTCAATAAAAATGGGGACCTTCACTTGTGTTCACATGAAGCTTGATAAAATGGCATTCCAAAGCTGACATTGATGATAAATGATCATTCCAGTGTTTCCTTAAAACTCAATCTCTCAACATATCTTACATTTCCTGAACACTTCCGTACTTTGACTTTCCGTTTAAGGATGATAGGCGGTGCTCGTTTTCAACTTGGTTTCTAAACATTTAAATATCTCTTACTCTTTTCCAATTCGTTTATTAACTCCTCGGTGGTCCTAATTACATTCAATCCTTTCTGTCGGCATAAGGCATCTGTTACCATACGACTTTGCTTAGGTAGTTATTAACGGATTAATCAGAGTCTTTTGTTAATCTTCGTCAAAATTTCATTCTTGAAAACTCAGCGCATAGTTTCTTTCCTTCTGATCCTTGGAGAAAAATTCTTGGGCATTCCACGCAGACTTTCTTATCATTTGAGTAGCTGAGGATGTTATCAATAAATACAGTTTGTTTATCTAAGTACTCCTTATACACCATGATCTTTAATTCCTTATAGTCACCTGATACACTTGTTATTTCACATAATATCACCAGAGCTTGCAATGCTCTTAACTCACTTTAATCATAATCTCTGATATGTTCTCAGGTCGATTCTTAAGTTAATCTCCGAGGTATAACATACTTCTTGAATTAGGTCCCGTAAGTAATCAATTCTTTATAGGGTCTCACTTCTTCTTATTCATTGTTTTGTTAAACTCCCGATAATCAGTACATACTCCTATAATTTCATTCCTTTTTCTCCCTTAATATCACTGGTACAGTTCATGATTCGCTTCTTGTAGAATCACTTCCTTTTACTAACTGTTAACATCGTGATCCATTATCTTCTCTTATCATCACCTTATCTTTTTTTTAGCAATTCTGACTGAAAGGTCATACTACCCATCCTTGTTTCCTTAGAATTATATGTCTGACTTCTAACTCCAACTTCTAAAATTCCATAGATAATTCTGCTGGTACAGTTTCTACGTTAATTCTCTCCTTTTTGCTTATCTCCTGCCTCTACATTTGCTTTTCCTTGTGAGTACATACTTCAAACTTTTAGGGTCCGCATAGATCTTACACTTTTCTCCATATATATCATGTTTCCCAATCTTTCAAATTAAATGTTACTACTGTTAGTCCCAATTGTGAGTAGGATACTTCTGCTCATAAGGTTTCGGTTATCTGGGTGCACGTACAATAACTTTATTGTGCTGCATCAACACATATCCTACTCCCTTATAAGAAGCATCACTATAAATTACCAAATCTCCTTGATCCTTCAAAGTGATAAAGCAGGTGCTGTAACCATTCTTTCATTTAACTCCGCAAAACTTTCTTCACCCTTCTCCATTTCATATAAACTTCTTGCTTTTCCTGGTTAACTTCGTCCAAGATATTGCAACTTTCAAGAAATCTTGCACAAATTTCCGATAATAACCGGCCCATGATAAAACTCCTTACTTTTGTTGGTGTTTCTGGTCTCTTTTCATTCATAGTAACTTTAATTTCTGCTGAATCTCTTTTGATCTTCTCCACATTGACTATTTATGCTAAGAACTATATTTCATACAACTTCTTTCTTCTCCAACTTCCCAGTTTTCATTAAATGCTTTGCATAGTCCTCCGTTGACTATAAGTGTTACACTACAGCTTATCCAGATATTCTTTAAAGATCATGTCCATCAAGTTCAAATATTACTGGTATATTGGTTAATCCAAATGACAATACGAGATCAGTACTTAGTTCTGAAAACTTTATTTGATATATCCATAGGTTTAATCTTCAATTGGTGAAATACCAAGTCTTAAATCAGTCTTATAAAAGTACTTTGCTTCCTTCATTTGATCAAACAAATCATTGGTTCGAGGTAACAGATACTTGCTCTTGACAGTAAACTTGTTGAGCTTTCACTAGTCGACGCATAATCTCATACTTCCACCTTTCTTATTAACAATTAATACCGGTGCACCGTATGGGGTACACTAGGTCTAATCGTTCCTTCTTCTAACATTTCCTGTATTTGTTTTGCTGATTTCCTCTTTTTAACTGGTGCCATTTTGTGTAGGGCCTTGGTTACTGGCTCCGACTCAGGTGCTCAATCAATCGCGAGCTTCATTTCTCTATCAGGAGGAAATTTTAATAACTCATCTGCAAACATATCTTGAAACTCCTTTATTGCTATAAAATCTTCAAATTTTGTTGCTTCTGACTTTTATTTATCTCATAGTCACCATAATGCTCACATCTCGATCACCGTAATCATTATTAACAAATTCTTTACTCTCCTTCTTCCTTTATACCTCATCATATCCTTAGTTGACGTCTTCGGGACTATCTTTTCATCACGACAGTTTGTCTGGGTATCACACTTAAAAAGTTAATCCATTCCTTAGAATAATGTCGAATCCTCTTATCTCAGATGATGTCAATTCTTCACAACTTATTTCCAGAAATCTCAATTCCACTATTGGTACTCACTTATTTAACAATTACATGTTCTTGAATTGTTAGTCCTTTGATCTTAATCTTATCAATTCAACAGGGTAATTCATCTTATTAACTGAACCTTGAGAGATAAACAATTAAGTTTCTCTCACATCTTTCAATATTTAACGCATAAAGTATCCACGATAATCATTCACATCACCACATCCGTATTCTGAATAACATATTTCACAGGAAATTCGTAATTTTTCGTTCTCGGAGACGTATTCCTCATTGGAGTAGATTCCCTTGACTCTTAGTGCATCCCTGACTGGGGCTAGTAATTTGCAATTCTCGTCATATGCCCTTATTTGCTTTCCATGCGTGAGAGGTAGATGGAACTTTGCCCGCCTGGTCCATAATATGTTGATTTTTGTTGGAAAAACTCTTGCAAAGAACGACAGTACAACGAAACAACTAGAAGGATTCACAATTCAACAAAATTAGAGTTGAAAAGAAAGAAGAAACAAGGATTTGAATATGAATGAGACAACCACATTGGTACTTAAGATGGCCAGTCTTCCATACCATATGGCATACAACACATGATTAGGTGGCGTCCCACCCGACTCTTCGTCATTCTGACAAAGTGTCTCACCATAACACTGTTTGTCCCAATCAGAGAGCAAAACTTGAGGGAAACAATTAAATTTGAAAGGAATGCAATATTCTCCTTTCCGATGTCACGACAAAGAGTTTATTTAAGAAAAAAAGTTCACACTTATTTAAGAATCAAAAGGGAATATACGCTGTAATATTGAAAATAAGAACAATACCATTGATCACCATCCACATTTCATTTGTATTCATCTTTCGAGCTTGTTCGATCATATCCCAATTGCGTCATATAATAACTCTAGAAGGTACACTGAAATGTCTTCGTAAATTAAGCATTATGGTAGATTCTTACTTTCTAAGTCTTGCATCTTTAGCATCGCATCTATACGTATAATATTTTAACAATTCGATCATAATGGCGTTCTCATCAGATAACTTCAGGTTTCCTCTTTTTAATTTAGAATAACCACGAACCATTCAATATAACAATCATTTTGTTAATAATATTATTCTTTTAGAGAAGTCTGGAAATCTTTCCAATCTCCTTCGATCACGCCCCGACTCTTCTTAAATTGATGAATTCTTTAAACTTTAATGATCTCTGTAACTTGATGAATAATCACTCCGTATGCGGATTCTGTTATTAACTTTGTCAAACAACATTTACACCTTACGGTTAGGAATAATCAGCTTCTTCATAATCACGGGTTACTTGGTTCTTTGAATTAACAATACTAAGTCTGAAGTAAGTATCCTTCCAAGCAATCCGGGTTTTTTTAACAAACAAGAAGCTCAAGTCGTAACTTGACAACCAAGGTTTAAAACTTATTTTATTCAAAAAGGCTTTTAGAAATTTTTTAAGGAAAAATCTTTTTCAAAAACTTGTTAAAAATTTTGAAAATCACAAATCTGGTTGTCCTTACTATATGTGTTGGTTGTTGTCCTTCCGACCTATAACAAGGTACCAAATTAAAGAAACAATCACATAAATATCCGTTCACTTCAATCTACCTTTTCTCCTTCATCACGTCCATTTACCTTCCTTAATCGACGAAACTTCAATTATCGTCGCATATTATCTTATTCGTAGCTTCACATCAAGGCTTCCATACTGGTAATACTCCCGTTATCAACTTTGCAATCGTTAAGTGGAATAGACTATCCAATAGTCAACAAGTCTATTTCATAAAACCTAAATTTCCTCATATTACACCACATCACTACTTTACATATCATATTTATCATAGCACCATCGTTCAATTCTATAAATATTCCAGATTTATACTTTTCTCTCTAACCTTTTCAAAATTCATCTAATCCATCCCATCACTAATCACGGGTGGCCTGGTCACTAATGGCTTCTTTTAATCTGGTAGAAGCTATCCTCCGGAACACTTGAATCTTTTTTCTAAACTTCTTCTCACCTTTATTAATATCTCATGCATTAACCCTTTACTGTAGCTATCGATTCCATCTTCGTAAATACTGTTGTTCTATAAGATAGGTTTTAAACTGAGGGCATAGAACAGGATGTGGGGTAAACTAAAGAGATACACTCACAGCCGAATGTCCAATAAAACAAGAATAAATAGATGGAGGTTCTTAAATAAGTAGTCTCGTATCAAGAGGTGGTAAAATAGCGTTGAACATCTTGAAAAAGTGCAATTGTCATAACAGAAGGTAGTACCTTTAATAGTGATGGAGAAACAAGGTGCAAATTAAATCTGGGAGAAGATGGCGATCCTCGAACGGAAAGCTCCAAACGATCAGATGATGAAGGGAAATCAGGATCTGCCATTATCGTTGTCTGGAAATCACGTCGCAATGTTAAGAATCCCGAATCGTAATACGTACTGTGCCGCAGACCTACTATACAATCACACTCAACCTTACAACATCTTATCTTTCTATTTCCTATTCCTAATCCTAACCCTCTACCCAATCCCGACAATCTAGGCTTGTTTCAGTGACTTATAACCTGTAGCTCTGATACCAACCTGTGGCTCCCTCCAAACCCGGGTCAGAGGTTTGGGGTCCACAACAAATACGCCATGTAAAGCCTGTAAAAGAAATATTATTTGCAATGACCCTGCTTTACATAACCACGGATCGCAATAGGTTAAAATATGAAAACAAGCCACAACCTTAACTTTTATTACAACGCACCAAATCCCAACTAATTTAATTTACAACTAATAATAGAATTATTCTTACAATCTTACTATCTCACTACCGCAATAAGCTCCTGCTAGCTCGATCCAACTCAATATGGGGTCCTAGCTCGTTCGTTGAACTGGGAAACCTCGCTATCAACTGTATTCTTCTTTAACTGTAGAATACATAAAAAGATTCGCAAGAGTGAGCTAACTAGCTCAGCAAGTCACCATGACAATAATTGAGGTTACTCAATGATCAAACGAGATGATTCAGTGAAATCAAGTTCATTGTTAAACAATCATTAGAATTGGATACTCATTTTAAGTTTTAAAACCAAGGTTAGGCTGCTGATCAGTCACACACTAACCCCAAGCAAAGCACACAACATTGCTCTAATTTGTCACACCCCCAACTTAACAAAAATAAATGTAACTATTACAATATTCAAAAGAAAGTAAACATAACCGAATCCAAGATCTTACAGTTTAGGGTTTGGAACAGCCCAACACTACCATCTATTACAACTGACTTTAATATCGAGTCCTCACACAAAACTATCTTTTATTCTACCTGAGCTCGGATATACGCATCGGCGTCACAGGTCTTACGTGCTGTCTGCTTGAATCTAACCATAGCTGCTAGCTGTAATATCAGGGTCAAAGCAAGGAGTGAGCCAAATGCCCAACAAGTGCTAAACTATATGGTACAAAACATAAATCGAGATATATATATAAAAGAATGACAATGTGAAGGCATAACCAATGTTAACAAGAGATAAAACTTTGAGTGATGGCATCATTTGCTTGAATCAAAACATTTTCAAAATCATAACTTGAACAAAATCATTTTATGACGCTACGGATTACAGCCGGTGATCAGCCGCGAAGTAATCCCGAACCTCGCTGGGTTCTAAAACATTAATGGGATCCCTAGGCAACTTTTAAGCCTACAATATAAGTGTGGAAAGGACTCGCATCTCAGTCCAGATCCACTATTCAAAGAAAACATTTATCCCCCTTTGGGACTGAAAATCCACATTTTAATCATTTCAAAAACTGATGCCGATTTATAATAAAATCTCTTAAGTAGTAAACATTTTTATCAAGGGATTATAGATCAACTTGAAACACTGGAAATATGACACTAAAACTCAGGGCCATGATCCACTAGACTTTACTATATTAGGGTAATTGAGAGATTTCTATAAACAAGAACTTTGACAAGGAAGTTTAGCAAGGCTATTGGATAATATGAAAGAGTAATGCCAAACTAGGCTTAAAGCAATGGTTTTCAACAAGGTAAAAGTACTAGAACATCAAGAAGGTAATCTTCATGAATACTAAGGGTGTTAAGGTATGAAGAAAATGATCTTTAGCTCAAGGTATATCAGGATTGTTGAACTTTAGGGTAAGAAAAAGGGTTATCAATCAATTATGAACAACTTTAAAGAATATCTGGCTTTTAGGTATCAAGATAAAGTTTCTATTGGGGTTCAAGCATCAGGGTGAGATGTCAATATTTTAGGGATCAATAGCATGATAACCAAGAGGTTCAATCAAGTATTATATCATATCTTTATTTTATCACGTCATTCCAATTACTATGATATACTAGCGTAATACAACTGTTGAAATATCAATATGTACTTGTGGGTTCATGGCATTTCTATAATAATACAAAGATAGATTTAAATATCCCTTGGTTCAAGTATATCAAGATGACTCAGGATAATCGCATCAATATATATGAATTAATTATTACACATTTGCAGTGAATACGAAAGACAGGTTGAATCACTTGCCTTGAGAAAGGCTGGTCTGGTCTGGCTGGTAGGAGCAACTGGAAGCTTCACTCGACCTTTATGGAAAGTTTACCCTCGTCTCGAGATCCTACATAAATAATAACCTCATTATAATATATTCTCATCAACTCAACCTATTTATAACCCAAAATTAATCACAAATGGCACTTATGCCTATATGCACTCAATTTATACTTACCTAATAAATACCATAGTCCACATAGCCACATATACTCACATATCATATTTTAATATCAAATAATATCACACACATCATAATGCAACACTAGGCTTGGATGATCTCGACCCACAACTTAAGTCACTTGGCCGCTAAACTAGACAAAGTCTCCAAATTTTGGCTTCCTAACTCGATATACCTCTACTAAACTATCCAAAACCTATTGACCCTCACTTGGGCCTTTAACTCTAATGGCTTTATACTATCTTGCAACCATAGTGGTCAACCTAGGTCTCACTCATAAGTGTTCTAAAACTATGTGGTAAGTGAAAGTGCTCACTGGAGTAAATTTCAGAATGACATCTATGGTTTCTTGAGTGCATTAGACACTCTTAAACTAAAATTTTACCTCCAAAACTTCTACACTAGACTCTTCTGACCATAAGGCATCTCCCAAACTTGATGTGGCTCAAGGGCCTAGCTTGGGCCTCCTTGGGCCTAAGCTTAAAGTCCATGGTTCCCCTATTTTTCTGGGCAGAAAATGCCCTGACTTGAATTAACTTGTGACACATGGTTCTAACTTAAATCCTATGAAATATGATTGGAAAAACTCCTCTGACACTACCTCTAACTAAGGCCCAACAGGGCCTAATAAGGGCCTACCCATGACATGGTCAAAACTTCATATTTCTAAGTTGCAACAAAACTGTCCCCTGCTGGACAGATTTTGTGATTCCACTTGTGCACCTAACCAAAAGACTTGTAAACCTTCAAAAAATACCTAAAACCTTTTATATACTCCTAATGCTAGCTTCTGGTGGCTTGGGCCTCAAAGTGCACAACAATGACATGGTCAAAACTCGCTCTAAACCTCAGGGTATCAAACTGATTTTCTGCAGAAACTAATACTCTCCTTTCACCAAGGTTCTTACTTAACAAACCCAACCAACAACAACCAAAAACCCAACCCAAACCTTAACTAAGGTATTCTACTGAACTAAATCCCTTACACTCAAAATAATCTTGGTGGATATCATCCTTACCTAAGGTGCAACATAGCAAAACAAAGGAAATCACATTACATAACTTACAAGCCGTTAAGTTTATGAAAACGACAAGTTATATATATATTTTTTAAAATATGTATGAATTAATATCACATATCAAGGAGCACTAATCAAGATTAATATCTTATCCCTACTGAAATTAAGGCTTACTAACAAAATCAATCCACATGATCAAAAACTTCCAAAATTCCAAGAGAAATCTACATGCATTCATGACTTCGAATATTCAAACCAAAACAATATGGTTACCAAAATAAATTTTACCATGAAATCAACATGAAAGCCTATCATAAGCTATAACTAAATGATCACTTAGCATGCAAAGGGTTTTATCAAGTTTTTGATACAAAATTTATGTTATCACCACCAAAAACACATAAAATTGAAACAAGACAACAAAAAACCTCAAGAACCATTCATTCGGCTCCCTCAAGGTCATGGCCGAATGAAGTGGAAGGGAAATGACCATTTAAAATCAAGAGCCTCATTCTCATGACTTGGCATTTTACCATTCCTTGTAGTTCTCTCAAATACAACCTTAAATCCATAAGAATCAAGATTGTACTTTGAGTTCCAACTAAAGCTTTGACATGCAAACTCAAAACTTAAACTTTTCACTCAAAACTCTTTGAATTATGTATGATCAAGATATAGGAAGTAACATTTACTTGAATGGAAGGTGGGAGCTTGAATGAAGAATAAAGAAAAGGGAGGGGGTAGGGCTTCGGCCAAAAAGCCGAGAGGAGAGGGGGAGAGTCGAGAGGAGAGGGGAAGGAAGGAGGAGTGTGGAAATGGTGGAGTGAAAGTGGCGTGATAATCATATTGGTTTGGTTTTTATTTGACCACAAGTGAGTGGATATGAGAATTTATAAGAGTAACATTCCAACATAGTTAGGTAGATTTGCATGCAAGGACAAAGTGGTAATTTGGCTAGTAGAATGAAAGTTAGTGGGGTTGGAAATGCCTTCCTTGCCCCTTAGTTGAATGGAAGAGTATTTGCATGCAAGGGTAACCATGTAATTTGATAATTATTAAGCAACTAATTTTCAAAGATTTATTTTTATATAATAAAATAAAAGTTCAAAAATTATAAAATTTATACAATAAAATAACTTGGATTTTTAGAAATTTTATAAAATCACTTTCAAAATTTGTGAACAAAATATCTTTTAAAATAAAATTTTTCCAAGGCTTAGAATATTCCTTACAAATCAAAAATAAAGGAAATAAATAAACTTTTGCTTTGAAAAATCATATACTACATACAACAAATTTATAATGCAGAAATTTTCATTCACACAAGTACAACCATTAAGTATATTTACATTCGGCATTAATATTATACAAAATCCACAGATAATATTACAAAAATGTCGGTCCTAACATCCTTTCCCCCTTAAGGGATTATATCCCTAGAATCTAAGAGAACATATGAGGATACCGGGAACGCATATCAGACTCTAACTCCCAAGTTGATTCTTCGACCTTGGGGTTCCTCCAAAGTACTTTCACTAACTTTACCGACTTATTCATAAGACTCTTTACTTGTCAGTCGAGTATTTTGACAGGTTGCTCCACAAATGACAAGTCTGCCTGAATTTCTACAGGTTCATATTCTATCACATGGCTGGCGTCACGATTGTACTTTTTAAGCAACGACACATGGAACACATTATGCACATGCTGATATTGAGGTGGTAAGGCTAACTCGTAGGCTACCTTCCCTACTTGACTCAAAATTTCAAAAGGACCTATATATCTAGGTGCTAACTTCCCTTTCTTGCCAAATCTAGACAACCCTTTTCTTGGTGACACCTTCAACAAAACGGCTTCGCCTACTTGGAATCGAACATCCTTACGCGCTGGATCCGCATACTTCCTCTGTCTATCTTGAGCAGCAAGCAACCTTCTCTGAATTAACTTGACTGTCTCATGCAACTGTTGTACCAATTCCGAGCCTAGAATCCTTCCTTCTCCTACTTCATCCCAACTTGTCGGTGATCTACATTTTCGTCCGTACAAGGCTTCGTATGGTGGTATGCCAATACTGGAGTGATAGCTGTTATTGTAAGAGAATTTAATCAATGGCAAGTGGTCGTCCCAACTTCCTGCAAAATCGATTGTACAACTGCGCAACATGTCCTCGATTATTTGAATTGTTCTTTCGCTCTGACCATCAGTCTGCGGGTGGTATGCCGTACTCATGTTCAACTTCGTGCCAAGACTTTCTTGAAATTGCTTCCAGAATCGCGAGTTAAATCGGGGGTCTCTGTCTGAAACTATCGATATGGGCACTCCATGTCTTAGTATGATTTCACGTACGTACAGATGAACCAATTTGTCCAATGACGACTTCTCATTAATTGGAAGGAAATGCGCCGACTTCGTAAGGCGATCAACTATCACCCATATAGCGTCATGTCTGGATTTCGTTCGCGGTAGTCCCACTATAAAGTTTATAGCAATATTTTCCCATTTCCATTCTGGAATCTTTAGGGGCTGAATTAATCCGCTTGGTCGTTGATGTTCTGCCTTCACTTTCTGACAAGTATAACACTTTGCAACCCATTCTGCCACGTCTCGCTTCATATTTGGCCACCAATAGTTCTGCTTTATGTCCCGATACATCTTGGTGCTTCTCGGGTGGATTGAAAATCTTGAATTGTGGGCTTCTTGTAGGATCTCATTCTTCAATTCAGGTACATGAGGAATCCAAATTCTTGAGGAAAACCTTAGTATACCTTGCTCATCCCTTTGAGTGCCAATCTCTTCTCCAGTCAGCTGATTCTTCTCTTTCTCCATTACTTCTTCCTGACATTTCCTTATCTTTTCCACTAGTGTTGGCTGAAAAGTCATTGCACGACAAACTGCTTCAACTATTCCATAATTACAAAGTTCTAATCCAAATTTCTTAATCTCTTCAGACAATTCCTTTGGTGTTGCCATCATATTCAATCTATCCTTTCTACTTAAAGCATCGGCTCTAACATTCGCCTTTCCAGGATGATAATTTATTGAGCAATCGTAGTCCTTGATCAATTCCAACCATCTCCTTTGCCTCATATTGAGCTCCTTCTGAGTGAAAATGTACTTTAAACTCTTGTGATCTGTGTAGATTTCACACTTCTCTCCGTAGAGGTAATGTCTCCAAATCTTAAGTGCGAACAATATGGCGGCTAGTTCCAAGTCATGCGTCGGGTACTTCAACTCATGCGGTTTTAACTG
The DNA here is from genome assembly GCF_009905375.1 of Apium graveolens. Classification (NCBI taxonomy): domain Eukaryota; kingdom Viridiplantae; phylum Streptophyta; class Magnoliopsida; order Apiales; family Apiaceae; genus Apium; species Apium graveolens. Next base: position 158,897,816 of record NC_133652.1, on the reverse strand, counting down.
TCTTGACGCATACACGATCACCTTACTGTGTTGCATTAACACACAGCCCAATCCCTTATGTGAAGCGTCGCTGAATATCACAAAGTTTCCTTGGTCATCTGGTAGTACTAACACCGGAGCCGTTACCAATCTCTGTTTCAACTCTTGAAAGCTATCCTCGCATTCTGCACTCCATTCGAACTTCTGATTCTTCCTGGTTAACTTAGTCAATGGCGTGGCGATTTTCGAAAAATCCTTGACAAACCTTCTATAATACCCTGCCAATCCTAGAAAACTTCGCACTTCTGTAGGTGCCTTTGGCCTCTCCCAACTCATAATTGCCTCAATCTTTGCGGATCTACTTTAACTCCTTCATCTCTAATGACGTGTCCCAAGAATTGAACTTTAACCAAAACTCACATTTAGAAATCTTGGCATACAATTTCTCTTGCCGAAGTATCTCCAATGCTATCCAGAGGTGCTGCTTATGTTCTTTTTCCGACTTAGAATAAATAAGGATGTCATCAATGAATACTACTACGAACTTGTCCAAATACTTTTTAAATACCCGATTCATCAGATCCATAAATGCGGCCGGGGCATTAGTCAATCCAAACGGCATTACTAAGAATTCATAATGTTCGTATCTGGTCCTGAATGCTGTCTTGGGAATATCTTCTTCCTTGATCTTTAATTGATGGTATCCTGATCTCAAGTCAATCTTTGAAAAGCACTTTGCTCCCTTCAGCTGATCAAATAGGTCATCTATTCTTGGTAGCGGTTCTTGATCGTTACCTTATTCAACTCCCGATAATCTATACATAGCCGCATACTTCCATCTTTCTTCTTTACAAATGGAACAGGTGCTCCCCATGGTGACGTACTTGGCCGAATCACTCCTTTATCCAACAATTCTTGTAGTTGGCTCGCCAACTCTTTCATTTCTGCTGGTGCCATCCTATATGGGGCCTTTGAAACTGGTTCTGTGCCCGAAGCAAGGTTAATCTCGAACTCGATTTGTCGATCTGGTGGTAAGCCCGGTAGTTTGTCTGGAAACACATCTGGGAACTCGTTAACTACGGGGATATCTTCTATGCTGGGGTTGCCTTTTTCTGAATCCACTACATAAGCTAGGAACGACTTACAACCTTTTCTAAGTAGCTTCTTAGCCTGAACGATTGTAAGAAACAATTGCTCTTGCCTCTGACCCTTAAATACTACCTTCTCTCCACTCTTCATCTTTAAATACACTTTCTTAGTCTTACAATTAATCTGGGCGTTATTCTTCCCTAACCAATCCATTCCTAAAATTATATCGAACTCTCCCAACTTGAAGAGTATCAAGTCGGCTGAAAACTTATGCCCCGAAATATCAATCTCACACTTCGGACAGAATTGATTCACAGGAATCTTCTCTTGGTTCGCAATTACCACATTTACTACCTCCCTCATAATCATTTTATCATATTGAAGTTTATCAACAAAAGTTTCTGATATGAAAGATCTTGTTGCTCCCGAATCAATCAATACTTTAGCTTTGACATTATTGAGTAAAAGTGTACCTGCTATCACCACAGAGTTCTGAACAGCGTCCTTCATTTTCAAATCGAATGTCCTTGCTGTTGCTTGCGGAGTTGTTGTAGGTGGTGGAGGTAATGCCAATACCTCGGCTGGCACGCTTGCACTGGTACTTGCCACATTCATTAGAGCTTTGACTGGTCCTGTTGTCTTGAACTCCCTAGCTATGTGTCCAGTCATTCCACACTTGTAACATGTAACTCCTGGCTTCGGCATCTTGCACTCATTTTCCAAATGTCCCTTCTAGTTGCACCTATAGCATGTCATGCTCAGCTTATTACACACTCCGGGGTGCCTTCTTCCACAGTGCTTGCATTCCGGTCTCTGGAACCTGTTTTCTCCAACTTGTCCTTGACTTGCCTGGTTGTTCCCCTTCGATTCTTGTCTTTTGCCCAAATTTCCCTTCTTTTGAAAATTTCCGCCCTTATGGAATCCAATCCTCTTTACATTCCGATCATGTGAATTTTTGGCTTCAGACTTCTCTCCATAAAATGGAACCTTTCTCTTCTTGTCATCCCTTTCTTTCCTTGACTACATCCCATTATTTTCAATCAGAGCAGCTTTTTGTACTACTCCCGCATAAGTATCAAGCTCAAACATAGCCACTCTATCTCTGATCCAAGGCTCCAATCCTTGTTGAAATCTCTTCACTTTTTCCTCCTCAGTGCTGGTATACTTTGTCACAAACCTTGACAACTCGGTGAACTTCTTCTCATACTCCAGTACAGACATATTCCCTTGCTTCAACTCAAGAAATTTAAGCTCCATCTGATTTTGCAGGTAATTAGGGTAATACTTTCCAGAATTAATTTCTTAAATCTCTCCCAAGAAACCTGCTGAGTTGCTTCCAAAGCTTTTCTGATTTCCACCAATAGATGACTTCGCCCTTTAGGAAGTAAGTAGCATATGGCGTCTTCTGATCGTCTCCTAACTGTACCAACTCAAAAGCCCTTTCCATTTCCTTAATCCATGTGTTAGCTATTATTGGATCAGTGGTATCATGAAATGCAGGTGGATTCACATTCTGAAAAGCCTTGAAAGTGACAACTTGTCGATGTGGTACTGGTGGTTCGGGTGGTTGGTGTGGTTCACGGTTATCTTGGTTTTCAATTCGTTGTTGAAGAGTTAGTTGTTGTTGAGCTATAGCATTGGTTTGTTGTTGCAAAGTTTCCACTAATCGAAGAATATTTGGATCTGTGGTGGATGTGGTTGTTGGGTTCTTCTTTTTGGGTGGCATGATCCTGAAATAAGAGTTATATCAAAACGGGTATGAATAATGAAATAATTCGAGGGTATCGCATGGCATTTTTATTTACCTATGAGGTCAAGTTTCAAATTAAACAGATATGGTGATGCATACAAGGGCGTAAAATAACAGTTGAGAGAAAATGGAACGATAATGCATAATAATTGAAATTTAAAGGTCACAATACATCAGGATTAGGACAAGGTCTGATTCTTGGAATAACATGCTTATTTAAAGGAAACAACTGGGAATTCTACGAAGTCCGATAATACAACAACAAGAAAGGTAAATAATGGAAAGAACTAAGGCTCCACTCCATCAGAACAGGGTTTGGTAGTCTTCTCTTCTCGAAGCATCTTCACAATGCTCTGGAGCTCATCCGCCACCATCTGGATGATATACTGGCTGGTGCGGTCTCGGTGTGATGGCATCTCCTCAAGCTTAGTATTGATGTACTGAACCAAAGTCTCAAGTCTCGCAGTCATCTGCTCCTTAGGCTTCCCTTCATAGTTCCGGCGGTCCGGGTACACGTTCTTCAGTCGGTCTATCAGTCGGTCGTACTTGCCCTGAAGCATGTCAAACTCGCGCCTCAACTCAGCATACACGAAGAAAGCAATAGTGTCCTCCGACCCAGATGATGACGAGGAATGCGCCCTTTGCAGACAAACCAATAAGAGGAGTATTAATAATAAATTTACTTAACCTACTCTCTCACATATTATCTATAGCCTATACATATATCCTATAACCTATTTGGGCTGTCCAGGGACTCTAAACCATAGCTCTGATACCAAAACCTGTCACACCCCCAACTTAACAAAAATAAATATAACTATTACAATATTCAAACGAAAGTAAACATAACCGAATCCAAGATCTTACAGTTTAGGGTTTGGAACAGCCTAACACTACCATCTATTATAACTGATTTTAATATCGAGTCCTCACACAAAACTATCTCTTATTCTACCTGAGCTCGGACATACGCATCGGCGTCACAGGTCTTACGTGCTGTCTACTTGAATCTAACCATAGCTGCTAGCTGTAATATCAGGGTTAAAGCAAGGAGTGAGCCAAATGCTCAACAAGTGCTAAACTATATGGTACAAAACATAAATCGAGATATATATATATATATAAAAGAATGATAATGCGAAGGCATAACCAATGTTAACAAGAGATAAAACTTTGAGTGATGGCATCATTTGATTGAATCAAAACATTTTCGAAATCATTACTTGAACAAAATCATTTTATGATGCTACGGATTACAGCCGGTGATCAGCCGCGAAGTAATCCCGAACCTCGCTGGGTTCTAAAACATTAATGGGATCTCTAGGCAACTTTTAAGCCTACAATATAAGTGTGGAAAGGACTCGCATCTCAGTCCAGATCCACTATTCAAAGAAAACATTTATCCCCCTTTGGGACTGAAAATCCACATTTTAATCATTTCAAAAACTGATGCCGATTTATAATAAAATCTCTTAAGTAGTAAACATTTTTATCAAGGGATTATAGATCAACTTGAAACACTGGAAATATGACACCAAATCTCAGGGCCATGATCCACTAGACTTTACTATATTAGGGTAATTGAGAGGTTTCCATAAACAAGAACTTTGACAAGGAAGTTTAGCAAGGCTATTGGATAATATGAAAGAGTAATACCAAACTAGGTTTAAAGCAATGGTTTTCAACAAGGTACAAGTACTAGAACATCAAGAAGGTAAGCTTCATGAATACTAGGGGTGTTAAGGTATGAAGAAAATGATCTTTAGCTCAAGGTATATCAGGATTGTCGAACTTTAGGGTAAGAAAAAGGGTTATCAATCAATTATGAACAACTTTAAAGAATATCTGGCTTTTAGGTATCAAGATAAAGTTTCTATTGGGGTTCAAGCATCAGGGTGAGATGTCAATATTTTAGGGATCAATAGCATGATAACCAAGAGGTTCGATCAAGTATTATATCAAATCTTTATTTTATCATGGCATTCCAATTACTATGATATACTAGCTTAATACAACTGTTGAAATATCAATATGTACTCGTGGGTTCGTGGCATTTCTATAATAATACAAAGATAAATTTAAATATCGCTTGGTTCAAGTATATCAAGATGACTCAGGATAATCGCATCAATATATACAAATTAATTATTACACATTTGCAGTGAATACGAAAGACAAGTTGAATCACTTGCCTTGAGAAAGACTGGTCTGGTCTGGATGGTAGGAGCAACTGGAAGCTTCACTCGACCTTTATGGCAAGTTTACCCTCGTCTCGAGATCCTACATAAATAATAATAACCTCATTATAATATATTCTCACCAACTCAACCTATTTACAACCCGAAATTATTCACAAATGGCACTTAGGCCTATATGCACTCAATTTGTACTTACCTTATAAATACCATAGTCCACATGGACACATATTTTCACATATCATATTTTAATATCAAATAATATCACACACATCATAATGCAACACTAGGCTTGGATTATCCCGACCCACAACTTAAGTCACTGGGTCGCTAAACTAGACAAAGTCTCCAAATTTTGGCTTCCTAACTCGATGTGCCTCTACTAAACTATCCAAAACCTATTGACCCTCACTTGGGCCTTTAACTCTAATGGCTTTATACTATCTTACAACCATAGTGGTCAACCTAGGTCGCACTCATAAGTGTTCTAAAACTATGTGGTAAGTGAAAGTGCTCACTGGAGTAAATTTCAGAATGACATCTATGGTTTCTTGAGTGCATTAGACACTCTTAAACTACAAGTTTACCTCCAAAACTTCTACACTAGACTCTTCTGACCATAAGGCATCTCCCAAACTTGATGTGGCTCAAGGGCCTAGCTTGGGCCTCCTTGGGCCTAAGCTTAAAGTCCATGGTTCCCCTGTTTTTCTGGGCAGAAAACGCCCTGACTTGAATTAACTTGTGACACATGGTTCTAACTCAAATCCTATGAACTATGGTTCGAAAAACTCCTCTGACACTCCCTCTAACTAAGGCCCAACAGGGCCTAATGAGGGCCTACCCATGACATGGTAAAAACTTCCTATTTCTAAGTTGCAACAAAACTGTCCCCTGCTGGACATATTTTATGATTCCACTTGTGCACCTAACCAAACGACTTGTAAACCTTCAACAAACACCTAAATCTTTTATATACTCTGAATGCTAGCTTCTGGTGGCTTGGGCTCAAAGTGCAAAACAATGACATGATCAAAACTCGCTCTAAACCTCAGGGTACCAAACTGATTTTCTGCAGAAACTAATACTCTCCTTTCACCAAGGTTCTTACTTAACAAACCCAACCAACAACAACCAAAAACCCAACCCAAACCTTAACTAAGGTGTTCTACTGAACTAACTCCCTTACACGCAAAATAATCTTGGTGGAGATCATCCTTACCTAAGGTGCAACATAGCAAAACAAAGGAAATCACATTATGTAATAACCCCAAAATTTTGGACTCTTTGTAACCCTTATGAATAGTGATTTTGCTGATTATGCTGAATAAGAAAACTTTTCATGCCACACTTTGTAGAGGTTCTTTTATTGTTATTCTGAGATCTTATTAGTACTCTATATGGTATATAAGTGTATGTAAAGATCGTCAGAATCCAAATTCGAACACTTCGATTTTTCCCGAAAATCCACCAGATATCGCAAAAATTGAGTATAAGGTAACATGATTAAAAGGATTTAAATTCAAGGATTATAAGAGAGGATCATAAAAGGAATATAATATATTGAGATAAGTTTAGGGGAACCCAAGTAATAAGATCCCGGATATGATCCCTTAAACGATTAGCAAGAACAAACGATAAATGAGTCGTAAAACAATTAAATGACAAGTAATGCAAGAGAGATTAGTTCAAGGATTATGGATGATAATCAAGCAATTAAGCAAGGATTAGCATAAGAAGATGCTTCCACCACCAAGTGATGACAAGTGGAAAAAGATGAAGTCACTGGGTTGATGTCATGCTTAGTCATACTCCACTCACTTTAATCAACCAACACATCCAAATATCCCATTCACTTCATTTTTCCACCACAAATACATTCAACAAATAACAAACCCTCCCAAGAACATTCCTCTTGGCTTTTTCACTATTTTCAAGAAGAAAAATTCCAAAAATCAAGATCCAAGCTTTGTTAATTTGCAACGTAATTACCCAAGGTCCCTTATGATTAGATAATCATATCCTAGGAGTTTAAACTTCTATTTATTCATGAATCTCTTCCAATAAATCAAGGAAGAAGATGATGAATAGTGTTTTCAAGATTTCTAACTTTATTTTCTTTGATTTCCTTTAAGATCCAAGCATTCCTAAGCTATCTCAAGGCTTCTTAAGGCTTCCTAGCTACTCTATTCAATCCAAGGAAGGTATAACCCCTCCAAACCCTAACTTTACTTTGAGTATTAGGTTTGGTGTTTTGTTTGTTATAGTTCATGAGAGCATGATTCTTGTATGTTTAGAGTTTGGTTGGAATTATAATGATTTTGGGTTATAAATCTTGGTTGTTGGTTGATGAACCTTAAGTATAGTTAGTAGCTCTTGTTTGAAATTGAATAAGTTGGAAAAATCATGAGGTTATAGACTGAGTTAGTAAGGTTTGGATGAAGTTTGGTGGTATTGGTGGTTATGGGTTGATTTGTGGTTGATTTGTGGTTGATTTGAGTAGTTTAAACTTTGGTAATCGCGTAAACATAGCCGTCGTAATGCCTGATTTACCTTAGACTGTTTTGTGCTTAACTTTTGCACCAGAACATTCACTGCCATGAACTGACCATTGTGATGATTAGATAGTTCATATTACGAGCTTCGTTTTGATATGTGGTTCGCTTGAATCCGATGTACGGTTTAGGAGAAACGACTGTTTTAAGTAACGGCGTTTCGCGACCGAACCCTTACCCCTTGCCTTACTTTAAAACCTTGGTTAAGGCCCTTAAATGACTAATTGGAGTATAAAGCAATTATGTAAAGTGGATTAGGCAGTTGGTAGGGTATTCGCGAAAGAATCGCCTTAAAACCCTTAATGGTTAATTTATTAAAAATGGTGGAGCCGAGGGTACTCGAGCGACTTAAGTGAATCGTTAAGCGCAAAAGCGAACGTTAGGGTCTAATTGGTTAAAGTGTAGATTCATAAGCGACTTTGGTTTAATTCTAACTTATATGTTGTTTATAGGTTACCAGACTCGTCCCAAGCCTTTTATCACCCCCAATCGCTCAGGCAAGTTTTCTACCCGTTATACTGTTGTTGTGATGTATATAGGTATATGCATTATCTTGTGATAAGTGCATGATTGTTATTAGCAAATCTTGCGATATATTGGAGCATGTGATATGATATTTATATGCATGCTTGTTTCGTAATCTTGATATCTAATTGTTGATTCAATGCTTATAAGTTGCATAATACCGATGCTAGAGATAAGCAGTAGTTGCGTATACCCTTAGTATAGGGGACCCAAAGGTGAACATATTGCTAAACCGGGAGTCGATGTTCCCGAGTATAATATATATATATATATATCTATATATATATATAGATATAGTTTTCAAAACTATTAATCGAATAAGGTTTATTCGATAACTTTATTTTATTTACTGAATATTATTTTGAATATTCATTCGAGGACTTATGACTCCGTTTATTTTATTTACTGAATATTATTTTGAATATTCATTCGAGGACTTATGACTCCGCTTATTTATTAAATAATATTCTTTATTTTATTAAAGAATAATATTTCGATAATCAAACTCATTTTCGATTATTCAAATAAAGATCGTACTTTCGTATAAGTATATCTTTGGTTATTTATTATTCATTTCAAGTATGAGTTTTAAAACTTTTACTTCAATTATTTTTATAAGGATTCTCCTTATGGGAATATTATTTAAATAATAATATTCAGATATTTTCTAATATATCGGGACTGATTTATTTCATTAAATCAGCATTACTCCAAACATTCTTAAAAATGTTTTCGAGTCTTCAAAATGATTTTAAAAGTTAGAGCGGATCCCAAAAACTCGTTTCCAGATTTAAGATCTTCCTTTCGAAGGAGACTTGAATATTCGCTCAAAAAATCTTAGGGATCCGGCTCTGTGGTGTATTTTATATTCGCAACGAGGTTGCTGTTTTGAGAAAAAAATTTGATTACTTGCCCAATGTTCGGGAAGTAAGTCCATCTAATTGAGTCGGCATAAGCGACAGGCCGGGATACGGTCTATGAAGGTGTAAGAGGCTGGGTGACAGTCCATCCACGCGTGAGTGGCCGGGTAATGGTCTAGCGCGAGGTCCTAATGCGGCCTGGGTGATGACCGGAGAGGAATTCATCCATCTACAGTAGAAAACGTTACTTATTGGTATCTTTGCCTGATCAGCAAGATATCAGGTTTATGCCAAAATTCTTTTCTCCTTTCCAAATTCATTGGATATTGCAATTCTATTTATAATTTTCATAACAGAGGTTTTCAAGGAGTGTGTGAAATGTATATATATAGGTGTATATATATATCGGGATTTAATGAAGTATCCCGTAACTTCATTATTTATAATGATATTTCAAAGATTGAATCTATTCAAGTCTTTTCTTGTAGTCACATATATGTGATGAACATTTGAAACTGATGATACCTTGAACGGTGGTAGTTCAAGTAGTATCCGGAAAAGATATAAGTATATTGGAGTATCTTGTAACTTCATCTTTTCAACTTATATCTGGTTAATGATTATCTTATGCATGACAAAGATTTTCACAAAAACGTTGAGACAAGGTTAGATATATGAGATCACCTTGCAACGATATTTTTATACAGTTATAAACTGGAACTCTGTGTATATTATACATGAAAGAGGACTTCCAAGATTTTGAAAAGTATATATACATATATACTGAATATTTTGCGACTTGGTCGCGATAAGATATCAAACTTGGTTCATTTCTTCTTGACCAAGACTTTCATGAGTACTATGAGAATGCTCATATATTGTTAATTATTATACATATTATTTCGGTGAGCTTATTGCTCACCCTTGCTTTCTTCTTTCATCACACAATAACAGATAGACAAGATGAACAGGACCAAGCTCCCAATTTACGAGCGGATAGGAAACGTTCCGCAGTTTCCTGTAGGCGTTGATGCCGCTGTAGCTGAGGTAGGAACTACCAATAGGCTAGGCTTTCAACTATTGATAAACCAGACTTATGTATATTATAAATTGTAATAATGACAAAGAATATGTAAATTATTCAGAAACCCTTTTGAGGTGAAATGTTTTATAATTGTGGAATAAAATGACTTATGTTATTTTTGGTATTCATCTCTGAGACTATAACTTGTGGTGTGTGTGTATATTGTGGGGTCACAGTACGCAGTAGTTGGTTGTTTATAAAGATTGAGTGTTATTAAGGGAAATGGAACTCGTGACAACCCGAATCGCCGACCCCGGATTTGGGGGTGTTACACATTACATAACTTACAAGCCGTTAAGTTTTTGAAAACGACAAGTTATATATATATATATATTTTTTAAATATATACGAATTAATACCACATATCAAGGAGCACTAATCAAGATTAATATCTTATCCCTACTAAAATTAAGGCTTACTAACAAAATCAATCCACATGATCAAAAACTTCCAAAATTCCAAGAGAAATCTACATGCATGCATGACTTCGAATATTCAAACCAAAACAATATGGTTACCAAAATAAATTTTACCATGAAATCAACATGCAAGCCTAGCATAAGCTATAACTAAATGATCACTTAGCATGCAAAGGGTTTTATCAAGTTTTTGATACAAAATTTATGTTATCACCACCAAAAACACATAAAATTGAAACAAGACAACAAAACAACCTCAAGAACCATTCATTCGGCTCCCTCAAGGTCATGGCCGAATGAAGTGGAAGGGAAATGACCATTTAAAATCAAGAGCCTCATTCTCATGACTTGGCATTTCACCATTCCTTGTAGTCCTCTCAAATACAACCTTAAATCCATAAGAATCAAGATTGTACTTTGAGTTCCAACTAAAGCTTTGACATGCAAACTCAAAACTTAAACTTTTCACTCAAAATTCTTTGAATTATGTATGATCAAGATATAGGAAGTAACATTTACTTGAATGGAAGGTGGGAGCTTGAATGAAGAATGAAGAAAAGGGAGGGGGTAGGGCTTCGGCCAAAAAGCCGAGAGGAGAGGGGGAGAGCCGAGAGGAGAGGGGGAGGAAGGAGGAGTGTGGAAATGGTGGAGTGAAAGTGGGGTGATAATCATATTGGTTTGGTTTTTATTGGACCACAAGTGAGTGGATATGAGAATTTACAAGAGTAACCTTCCAACATAGTTAGGTAGATTTGCATGCAAGGACAAAGTGGTAATTTGGCTAGTAGAATGAAAGTGAGTGGGGTTGGAAATGCCTTCCTTGCCCCTTAGTTGAATGGAAGAGTATTTGCATGCAAGGGTAACCATGTAATTTGATAATTATTAAGCAACTAATTTTCAAAGATTTATTTTTATATAATAAAATAAAGGTTCAAAAATTATAAAATTTATACCATAAAATAACTTGGATTTTTAGAAATTTTATAAAATCACTTTTAGAATTTGAGAACAAAATATCTTTTAAAAGAAAATTTTTCCAAGGCTTAGAATATTCTTTATAAATAAAAAATAAAGGAAATAAATAAACTTTTGCTTTGAAAAATCATATACTATATACAACAAATTTATAATGCAGAAATTTTCATTCACACAAGTACAACCATTAAGTATATTTACATTCGGCGTTAATATCATACAAAATCCACAAATAATATTACAAAAATGCTGGTCGTAACCTAATTACTGGATCCAAGGCACACATTGGCCTAACTTGACCATTGGTATGGTCTGACCACGAATCTGGTCCACATATATAAAAACTATCCAATCCTAAAGCAGTTCAATATGAGAAACAATATAATTCGATAACTCAAGATCATAATCAATGATGATTAAATATTTGAATAAAACGTAAGGAACTCATGGATATCACAAGGGTATATCAGGGTATGTAAACCAAACGGCTTCAATCTGTAAAAGAATCAAGTATTAGACAAATAGTGATTTTTCAAGGTATAGTTCTTTGATGTTATAAAGAGGAGTTGGAGTATAAGAGTTTCTGTGTTTTCAAACAATTTTGTTCCAGTGTTTGGGGTTTGATAGTTTTACATTTGGGGAGTGGTATCAAATTTGTGTGATTTGGTGTCTGGTAAATCAACAAGAAATGGTTCACAAAGAATAAGGCTTACGGCTCAAGGATCAAATGAGGTGGCTCAGGTTCAAGGCTGAAGGATTCAAAGTATTTGCAATATAAAACAAGGTTATTTTGAATACTTAACAATATTTCACGAGAGAATTTAGAAACATTTGCATTATATCTTGAAAAAGGTTTAGAAGTACTTGCCTTACAGGGCTTTACAACTATTACTGATCAAATCTGGGGCTTTATTGTCTATCCCCTAGATCCCATTGGATTTGACTTCGACACTCAGGTTTTTCTGTTGAAACTCTACTGAGCTTCCCGACTGACCAATAGGTTATCTTTAGTCCATCGTCCACTTTCAGGTTCCCGACTATAACCTACAGGGTCGAAATACCCTACGTTAGACATCTAGGTATGCTTGACATATCCTCGATACAAATTTTACCCCACGATATTCAAACCCGACTAGTAATTATGTATATTATAATAACACATGCAACAAATAGGGTTCAAAATCTTGAAAATCGGTTCGGTGTTCGTTTTTCGGAAAATACATATATTCTTTATGTTACGAAATCTGGGTTATCGATTTGGCAAAATAGTTCATCACATCGTAGCACCAAGTTTCGTATAAAACACACACACATATATATACAGTCTCTCAACATCCCGATATTCATCGGATACGTTCCCGTATTTACGTAATTCAGTTTCCCGGAAATCGGGCAGCGTCTCCTTTGTTTATCGGACTACCCGTCGAAACATCAATCGACGTCAATTCAACAACAACAATCCAATCTAAAACACGAAAACCAATCACAACTCGCAATTTCCAATCACCGATACAATTTAGTTATTAATTGTTATTATTCGCATATTATTTTTTTATTTTATTATTTTTTTTCGTAGGACTCAGAAATAATTCATCACTGTCCACCGTCAGCTCGTAAAAGTCATCGCAGACGGCGACAAAATTTTGCGGGTACCCGATAGGTTTCGGGTTTCCAGCGCGAAATTCTATCGATTATTTATAAAAGTCATTTTCGGCAAGAGCCATTAATTTCACGCATATTAGTCATATAATTTCTGCACAAAATATGGAAACTTAATTAGAATAACAGTGTGAAATAATTTGAACCAAACACAGCAGCAAAAACACGCGCCTCACGCGCCGCCTCCCTCAACACACACAACACAGGTAAACACATAACACACACCTCACACATATATACACTTACAAGCATATATACAGGAACATATATATGCATATATGCTGGAACAATACCGAGTAAAGAAACCATGGTATCAGAAGGTCGCCGGAAAGAAAGGGCGGCGGAAAACCTCAGAGAACCGGAGAGAAAAGGAAGGAAAGAGGGGGAGGAAGAAATAAACAAAGAAAAAGGGAAGAGATCAATACTGATATGCAGAGAGACGAAGACAAAATCGAGAGGAGAGACTGAGATAAAGAAATGGAGAGTGATGAAGACGGTGGTGACACACAACCGTGTGTGTTGTTTTGTTTTTATTTATTATATTTTGTTTTCTTTAATTGCAACAACCCAGCCAATCTGTGTGCAGCAAGTCTATAGCAGTGTTATAACAGTTTGACACGTGTCCAGTTATCTACTTGCAAGCTCGGTTTTGTCTCGTAATTCACAATTTATCGAGCTAAGCCGCACATAAAATAAATTCAGAATATTATCAAAATAGTCTTAAAATTTCCTAAAAATCCCGAAGTTTATAAAAATATAAATTTTTAAATTTTTAAACAATTTCTAAAATGCAATTTGTACCCGCTTTTTAACAATTAACGAAATAACGCGCAGGTGAAATTAACCCCTAAAATTTCCAAAATAATTTTAAAATTCTTGAAATATTCCAAACTTAAATAATCATGAGTTTCATAATTTTTGAAGAATTCTGGAATTAAATACAGATTTTACAAATAAATGTAATCAGAAAATCATACAGGGTTAAATAATTGATAAAATATTGATATTTAAATTTTGTAAAATCCCAAAAATAATTATTGAAATTATATAATCATAAAACTAATTTTAGAGACAATCCAAATATTTACGGATTTAAAATTGTAATAAAATTACCTTTTAAAAGTAAAACAGAACAATATAACAAAATTTTAACTGCACATTCCAATCCTTTATACCAATAAATCACAGACAAATAGTATTTACCAACACACTGCTGTCAAAACCAAGACACATATTTTATTTAATAATTTCCATAATAATCACATATTTAAATAATTCAAAAATATACGAGTCGTTATAGATGCAGATCTTTGGCAAAAGGCGATGGAATCTGAGATGGAATCAATGTATATTAATCAGGTATGGGAGCTCATGGAACCACCCAAAGGTATAAAACCTATTGCATGTAAGTGGATCTACAAGAAAAAGAGGGGATCAGATAAAAAGGTGAAAGCCTGGAAAGTAAGACTTGTTGCGAAAGGGTATACTCAGAAAGAAGGTATCCATTATGAGGAAACCTTTTTGCCTGTAGTCATGCTTAAGTCAATCCGTATTCTTTTATCTATTGCAGCTCATCTCGATTATGAGATTTGGCAAATGGATGTCAAGACAACTTTCCTTAATGGAAGTCTTGAAGAAACCATCTATATGCAGCAACCGGAGGGATTCATTAAAGAAGGCCAAGAGCATCTTGTATATAAGCTTAAGAGGTCTATTTATGGACTTAAACAAGCTTCTAGGTACTGGAACATTCATTTTGATCAGGCAGTCCAGTCGTATGGATTTGATCAAAGTCCAAGTGAAGCATGCGTGTATAAGAGATGTGAGGGAAATGCAGTGGTTTTTCTAGTACTATATGTTGATGACATTTTACTCATTGGAAACAATGTTAAGATGTTGTCTTCAATAAAGGCATGGTTGTTCAAACAATTTGAAATGAAGGACTTAGGTGAAGCAGCATACATCCTTGGGATCAAACTTATAAGGGATCGCAAAAAGGATGTTGGCTTTATCTCAGGAGCCCTACATAGATGATGTATTAGCTCATTTTAACATACAGGACTCCAAGAAGGGTAATTTACCTTTCAGAGATGGAATTTCTCTATCAAAGAGTCAGTGCCCTTCGACACCTAAGGAGATAGAGAACATGAAGGAAGTTCCTTATGCTTCGGCATGTGGAAGCCTAATCTATGCTATGTTATGTACGAGGCCTGATATCTGCTTTACCATGGGCATGGTTAGCCGATACCAGTCAAACCCAGGACAGGAACATTGGAGTGCAGTAAAAACAATACTCAAGTACCTACGAAGGACTAAGGAGTATATGTTAGTTTACAAGTCTTCTGATTTATTGCCTCTGGGATATACCAATTTAAATTTCCAGACAGATAAGTATAAGAGAAAATCCACCTCAAGATGTGTTTTTACTTTGGGAGGTGGAGCCGTAATATGGAGGAGTGTGAAGCAGAAATGCATTGCAGACTCAACCATGGAAGCCGAATATGTGGCAGCCTCTGAGGCAGCCAAAGAGGCTATATGGTTCCTAAACTTCCTGCTGGATTTGGATGTGGTTCCTAATTTTCCATGGCAAATCACGATTTATTGTGATAATACTGGTGTTGTGGCAAATACCAAGGAACCACGGGCCCATAAGGAAGCAAAACACAGAGAGCGTAAGTATCACCTCATACGGCAGTTCGTTAAGCGAGGAGATATCATTGTGGCTGATATAGCATAAAAGGATAACCGAGAAGATCCTTTCACGAAGAGATTAGCAGCTAAGGCTTTTCAGGAGCACGTGGAAGCGAGAGGAGTCAGATACTTGGTCAGATATTTATATAGTTGGTAGTAGATTGCTTGTAATAAATACTGATATACTCAAAGACTATCTTGAGTATAAGTGGGAGATTGTTAGGGTTTATACTGAAATATTTGTTTGAAGTATATACTTTATTAATAATTATTTGAGAATCTTGAATGCATGTTTTCACTTTGTCTGTATATTATATATTGTAGAGAATCTAGTATCAAACGGGATAGCAGAAGATTAGATTGTCAAACTCCTTATATAATATAATAAAGGTTCACAGTCTAAGTGGTATTAGACAAACCACTGGAACGGCTGAAGTATTATTTAGAAATAGTTTATCTTGACTTTTGAATAATACTTGTATACTTTGTGTATATTGAACGAGATCAAAATAGTAGAATAATTGTTTCTTTTATTCTGACAATAAAGAAGAACTAAGATTTTATGATATTATTATTGCTTAGGTTCTTAATCCGGATGTCGTAATTGACACTTGTATTTAATACACATGTCTTGATCAATACATTAAGTAATTTATTTTAAATTACGAATTTATGTATTGGGCAATGACATTATATACAGAGTGGGATATTAACTATAAAAGGAAACTATATATATCCGAAAAATATATTCGGGTGATGATGTCCTCTTATGCTTTAGTCCTACAGACAGATTTGTTCTTGCATAATTATAAGGTTGAGTGGATGATCAAGGATAAAAGATATTGATTAAATTAATTGTTAGAAATTAATTTAATTAATAGACATGCGATATCTTAAACATGGGGAATTTATAAGCAATTAATATGGGAGCCGAATTAAATAATTAATTTACGGAATTAGGAAAGGTAGATAAAATATTAATTCTTTAGTGGATTGAATTAATATTTAATGACATTGGGCTTGCCCGGAATATCATTGGAAGGCCTGGCCTAATGGTCCATGATCCCTACTGTATCCTATAAATATTCTCATTCTCCTAAAGCTAGGGTTTACACACAAAAAACAAAATCACATCCTAGGGTTTGAGAGAGGCAACCGTTTTTCTCAAGGAGCCAGCTAGGGTTTTGGAATTTCGGAGCTTTAGGGAGAGGTACACCTTGGGGGATCGAAACTTATACTTCGTCCAAGGAGAATCAGGGAATACAATAGAAGACGTGGTTTTGAATCGCTTGCACCGTAGCGATTAAGGTTAATGTTCTATTTGTACTCTTTTAATTAATATCATAAAACGCAGGGCCAAGGTTCGATAGTTCCTACAAGGAGAAGCAAGAAGAATCATGATGGCTCAGAACCACAATAAACCCTAAAAATCCAAACAACTCTAGCTTAACCTTTATCTCAACCTTCAAAGTCAACAACCTCAATCATCAAACCTTCTCTAACCTCTAAGCCAAAGTTTCTATACAAACAAACTGCAAACAACTTTCTTAAAACACCAATCACCTCAAACCAAACCTGTCTCAAGAAAATCACTACCTTACCTTTAGACAAGCCTTCACTCAAAATCAATTTCAACTTTGTTAGGAAGAAACCTAGAGAATTCAAGCCTACAGAAAAAGTAGAAGTCACTGAAAGGGCTCTCTAGAATTGTTTCAAGCAAAATGACTTTCTACCCTTGAATTGGTGCATCTCAGATGAAGATTATTTTCAAAAACTAGCTGAGGAAATAGTTAGAATCTGGGTTGTATCTTTAAAAGAAGTCAGAATTTCTTATGCATATGGGTCCTTCACTTTCCTTGGCTGTGGTTTATAGGATTCTCTCTCTCCCACATAAATCAAGAGAGTGATAAGTTTGCTAAAAGACAAAGATATTGCTACAAGAGCATGGAGATCAGTTTTGGCTGAGTGGTTGACTGAAAGGGAAGAAAGAAGAAAAAGAAATGAGGCTGAATATGAGGAAAGAAAAAGAAAGTATGATGAAGAGATTGAAATGTCCATGAAAAGATCAGAAGAACTCAAGGCTAAATGAATGAGCAAAATTTTAAAAGATGGAAAGTTTCTAAACCTCAAAGCTGGAAAATTCTCAAGATTTAGAATTGATTTACTAGACAGTGGTTATCCAAAGGCAGACATGATCAAACTAGTAGAAGCTCTAAGTGGGACACCTATTGTAGAAGAACTTGAAATTCTTGTTTTCTTAAAGGATCTCATTAGGGAAGAAACGGAAATAAAAAAAATCTTTACCCGATGCTTGTAACTACTTAAACTTTTTAAATCTTCTAATGTATAAAATTTGTAATTGTGTCAATTTTCATGTAATTACTTTATTTTCCATCTTAACTTGGGGTTAGTCTTGTTAACAGGCATAAATTTGTGTTAAGCAATCTTCTCACAAATTGGGGGAGATTGTTGTGCAAGACATGCTTGTACTTTAACAATACTATGTCAAATTAACAACCCTAATAAGTTGTATTGTAATATTTATTTGCATTTTATACTTGTAACATTTAAAGTCTGTAAAAATGTCAAAAGAGCAGGCTCGAGTCTTTTTCTGTAAATAGTGTCAAGCCTAAGAATTCTATTGGAAGAAGATCAAGAAGATCATGCCTCAAAAGAATTTTGAAGAAGCTTGGAGTTGAATAAATCTGTTTTGAGAAAAATATTCTAAGATAAGACCTCTACAAGTCACAGATTTAGTGTTATAGAGAAGTCACTCGAGAAATCATAACTCGTTCATGTATAAAATCATGAAAACAGGAAAAGCTGGATATTCACAAAACTAGCATGCTACTTTAAAACATAACATAATAAACATGCTGTTTAAATACCAGAGTTCAATTTTAGCATGCTATTTCCATTTTTAAATCATCTATCTCATGACAGGAACCACCAAATCATCTGTGTCACCATGGAATCACCCTGTCATCCGTATTGCCACGGGTATCACAATACCAAGTCATTCGTGTTGCCATGGGGATCTCCCGGTCATCCATGTTGCCATGGGTATCACAATATCAAGTCATCTGTGTTGCCACGGGAATCTCCCTGTCATCCTTATTGCCATGAGTATCACAATACAAGCCATCTGTGTTGCCACGGGAATCTCCCTATCATCCGTGTTGCCATGGTATCATAATACCAAGTCATCCTTGTTGCCACGGGAATCTCCCTGTCATCCATGTTTCCACGGATATTATTGTGCAAGACATGCCTGTACTTTAACAAGACTATGTCAAATTGACAACCCTAAGTAAGTTGTATTGTAATCTTTATTTGTATTGTATACTTGTAACATTTAAAGTCTGTAAAAATGTCAAAAGAGAAGACTGAAGTCTTTTTCTGTAAACAGTGTCAAGCCTAAGAATTCTATCTGGAAGAAGATCAAGAAGATCATGCCTCAGAAGAATTACGAAGAATATTGGAGTTGAATAAATCTCTTTTGAGAAAAATATTCTAAGTCAAGACCTCTACAAGTCATATATTTAGTGTTATAGAGAAGTCACTCGAGAACTCCAAATGACTTATAGAGAACTCAAAAAAGCTACTAGAGAACTCAGAGATATCGACAAGTCAAATTGAAGACATGAAGATTGGAGATATCGACAAATCAATTCTTCACTAGAGAACTCAGAGTTATCGACAAGTCAACATTCATTAGAGAACTCTAAGTTATCGATAAGTAAAATTTCACTAGAGAACTCAGAGATATCGACAACCAAAGTTCACTAGAGAACTCTGAGTTATCGACAAGTCAAATTTGACTAGAGAACTCTGAGTTATCGACCAGTCAATAAGTCACTAGAGAACTCAGAGATATCGATAAGTCAAAGTAAAAATATAAAGATTAGAGATCTCGATAAGCCAAATTCTCTTATAGAGAAATCAGAGACCTCTACAATTTAAAACAACCTTGGAGTATTAGAGATCTCGATAAGTCATTATACTTATCGAGATGTCAAGATCTCTATATATCTAACTGGAGATCTCGAGGTAAAATCTCAAAGTACAAATTGCATACCAGTTCAATATCCAAGATTAACAATCAACAAACAATCCAACCAGTTGGATTGACAAGTCTACAAAAAGCAGCTTGAAGAGTGTTCAAGATCAAGGGTGAAGATTAACTGACAAAGGAAGATCAAAGTTCACATAGTATGCAAAGATATGCTAAGCCAGAATTGGAAGATATACTTTTCCTTAAATGGAATGATTTATGAGAGCTTAGTAAAGTTAATAGCATGTCTTATTATACACTGTGTAAAGCAACAGTTAACTGAGATTAAAAGTTAACAGTGGTCCTTGGTTAGTTAGAAACAATTAGATCATAAATTCTTGTATTTTCTCTCAAGAAGAAGCTAAACTCTTTATCAACAAAGAGCCTAGATATTTTGTAGCAAAACATTCTTAATTTTAATATAAAATTAAGTGATTTTTAAAAGATATGTGTTATTCATAGCTGCATGTTTAATTTCTATTATAACACATCTTACTACAAGATTTGATTTACTTTGTTCAAAACCAAAACAGTTCAAGAAAAGCATAAAAACATCAAAACACATTCATCCCCCTGTCTGTAATTCATTACCTAACATGTATCACAATACCTATCTCTTTTCAAACCATTTCATCACAGAACGCTTTAAAATCTTTCTAATTTTGTTCACAATTTAGACGTAGGCATTTTCAGACGTTACATTTCCCCAAAACATAATTTAATCGAATTCATTTTCAAATACGGGGGATACGTAACTTTAAAAGTTCTGTTCCAGCATGAAATTTAAATCAACAGTTATTCATGTATTGCTGAACCATAAAAGATATGATTAGGGGTACTTGCCTTACAGAGCTTTACAACTATTATTGGCTGACTTTGGACCGACTTGGACGCTCGGGCTTTATCGTCTAACTATTAGACTATCCTGGATCTGACTTCAACACTCGGGGTCCTTCAATTAGAACCTTGCTGAGCTTGTCGACTGACCACTAGGCTATCTTTAGTCCGACGTCAACTCTCGGGTCTTCCAACTAAAACCGGAAATGGGGAAATAGAAAGGAATAGTCGCGGATCAGACAGGGAAGGCAAATATAGAAAGAGATGAAACCAAGAGATAGAGCCGAGAGATGGAGAGATAGAGAGATTGGAGAAAGAACAGAGAGATACAAGGGTGGGGGAAATTTTGGGATTTTTTCATCAAATATGCAGCTGACACATATCGATGAATTTACAGGGAATGGACATGTGTCCTATTTTCTATCTGCGAGAATGATTTTGGCCCGCCTTTTTGCCATTTAACGAATAAGCGCGCGACTAAATAAAATCCAAAAATTTCCAAAATACTTTTAAATTCTCAGAATATTTAAGAACTAATATAATATAATAAATTCTCATTTTTGGGTCGCGCATCAAACCCGTATTTTATGATTTAACGAACAAAACTGCGGGTGAATATAATTCGAAAATTTTCTGAAATAATTTTAAAATTCTCAAAAAATTCCAAACTTAAGAAAATATGAATTTCATGATTTTTGAAACATTCTGGAATTTAATACTGAATTTACACTTAAATACAATCAGAAAATTATTTTGGGATAAATAATTGATGAATTATTATTATCTAGATTTTATAAATGGGAATAATTATTGAAATTATAAAAACATAAAAATAATTTTAGAGATAATTATAATATTTATGAATATAAATCCTTGGTAAAATCACTTTTAAAAAGTAAAAACAAAACACTACGAATCATCAATTACTTATACAAATAATCCCCGTACACCAGTAAACCACACACAACTGACAGAACCAATATATATATTTTATTTATTTAATATTTACACTTTAATAATACAGATATACGAGTCGTTATAACCTTCCCCCCTTAAAACGATTATGTCCTCAGAATCTCAACTAATCAAACAAGTGAGGATATTTGTCAAGCATATTTGACTCTAACTCCCAAGTGGACTCTTCCACTCGAGGATTTCTCCAAGGTACTTTTACTATGGGAATCGATATAATCCTAAGGACTTGCTCTTTACGATCTAGGATCTGGATTGGCCGTTATACATATGACAAATCCGGCTTAAGCTCGATTAGCTCATACTCAATGACTTGGTTCAAATCAAGGATATATTTCTTTGACATAAAGACGTAAAACACACTATGAATGTTTTACAGCTACGGCGGAAACACTAACTCGTAGGCAACTTGTAATGATTGGGAAATTATGTTTGTATTATATCGTTATAAAGATAAATTATGTATTTCATTGTGTCCTTTATGGGTACTTACCTATAAAACCCTAACTGCTACGTGCTATATGTATTCTGTATTGTCCGGATATTTTCAAGGTATTTTTTCAGATATTTTATTTCGTATTTATAGCCTTCATATCAAAAGTTATATGACCCGAACTATGTTTTAATAGCTGATAATTTATATAAAATAATTGGTCTTATTTTCCCTATAACGGCTTGTACTATCGCGTTATTCTGAACATATAGATATTTTATAAATTTTCTCGTTTGGTAAATAATGACTTTTCCGGGCCCCATTGGGTGTTAGAAACCCCACAAAATATCATATTTTTATTTTTATAAAATTATAGGACTTTCATTTATACCATTTCTTTGAATTTTTGAATTATTCACAATTTTTGGGAATTTTTGGCATATATATTTTATATATAAAATATTTAAAATTTAATATTTAATACTCAAAAATTATAAAAGTAGGGGTCAATTAATTTTAAAAGATGTATAATTAGGGCCTTAATTTTAATTAGGAGTATTATTTTACCTAATATAAATAGCCTAATTTTTATTTAATTAATTATAATTAAAAATTAAAAATCAGAAAATTATCAAAATTCTCTGTTTTTGAGTCAGATTTTCCAGGGTCGGGTCGAACCATCAAGCAGTGATTTTGGACTGAATTCTGCATCAAATCGATCGATGTGAGTATCAAAATTCATCCTCTTAATCTGTTCTTTCGATTTCTGATATCAATTACATATTTTGATTCGTTATTTTTCAATTTTAATTTCTAAGATTTATACCCGAATTAGGACTTTTTAATTTTAGGTTTATTAGGCTGATTTGATGATTGAGATAGCTTCCTGGTGTTGTTTACAATCGATTCATGCTAATTAATTTAACAAACGATTGCTTGAACTATTAATTCGATATCTAGGGTTTATACTAATTTTCAATTGATCGTTTTCGATTTTAGAAGAAGCTGAGGTTAGTAAGAGGTTAGGGGTTTAAATATAGATGTTACAGGCTTTATTTTGAGCTATTAATCTCGAGCTTTCATGTACGAATCTGTAATTTCCAAGTTTGGCCGGAAAATTATGAGTTGTGGCCGGAGATGAAGTTCCAGGGATGATTTTGAGTTGTTGTGGCCGGTTTTGAATTGCTGAAATGATTTGCAATGAAAACCCTGTAAAAATGGAGTCAAATGGTGACTTTCACAGGGTTTTTAGGGTCGCCGGACTCCGGGAAAGTCACCGGAATATGGGAAGATTCCGGCATGTTCTTGGAGACCCGACCCGTATCCCTGACCCGTTTACCCGGATTAAAACTCGGTTTTTAACCCGGGTTTGATCTGTTTTTGTCAGGTATTCTTTTCTGAAAAATGTTTCTGGGAATTATTTTTATTTTTATTTTTATTAATTATAAAATCAATTTTGATTTATTTTATAAATTGATTAATTAATTATTAATTGATTTATATAATAAATAATTCTAAAATATTTTCTAAAAATTAAAATTATTATTTTTAATTATTTATTATTTATTAATTATTTAAAAATGATTAATTATTTTGATAATTAATCAAATTATTTTTAATAAATCATAATAAATTCATTTTAATTCCAAAAAATTATGGAAAAATCATTTTTAATTCTGATTTTTCCCAAATAATTATTTAAAAATATTTTGAAGGTTCAATAATTAGAAATAATTATTTATATTGAATAATATATTGATTTATTTGTATTTATCAAGTAATAATTGAACCGTTTATCCATTTTAAGCGAAACGAAAGCCCTTCGACTTAGAAAAATGATCTATTTTCATTAAAAATAATTTTAAATCCTAATTTCTTTTATAAGTGAGTCAACTTTCGATATTTATTTATAAGCCTTAGTACCTATAAAGATGAGTCCAATAAATTTTGAAAAAATAGGAAACAAGTCAGATATTGCTTAATAAAGCGAATAGCGAGTCGATTTTTATTCTAAAAATTATCTTAAACTTAGATGTCTATGTGACTTATGTGCTATGTGAATTATGTGGTTAATCGAGTCCTAATTGTTATTAGCTAATATACGAATCAATAATACGCGTACGGGGATATGATAAGGGCTATGTGAAGTCGGTTTAAGACGCGATTGAAAAGCGAGATGACTAAATAAACATCTTTCTTTGTTAGAGACGAAGACAACAAGGCGAGTCGATCCAATGATAGAGGACAGTCAAGTACTTGTGATAGATCGCGTGAAAGGAAAGTTTTTTCCCCTATTCTAATTTCAGAATAGTGAAGTACTTTCAGATTCTTATCTCAATTACACACTCTGATAATCCTTGTTCAAAAATATTGACACACAATTATCATTACTTAGTTCGTATTTCATTTCGGTTCCTGATTTCTCCTAATCCGTTAAATCCTCTATTCACATTCCAATAATAAATATATATATATATAAATATATATACATATATCCTGATATATTCCGATGCTGGGATACATCAAAATATACAGATTGTTCCGGTTGCTCCTCTGTGGACTGGATGGTGACGTTTAGGATCGTGTATACACTTGATCCTAAATACCAGAAATTAACCGGATCCTTGTATTGGGTCGTAGAGCCTGGGTACCCGAATTGTTCTATACATTGAGGTATGGATCTGCACTATATCCTGGCTGATCAACAGGATATAGGTGTGAACTTGCGTCCAATTTAGTTTATTTTTATTCTCCAATAATGGCCTTTGTTCTTTGTTACGAGGTTATATCTTTGCAGATGTAACCAAGTTACCGGTTTATTTAGTTGATTATAAAACTATTGATATATTATGGACTTGTTGAGCAACTTATGGCTCACCCTTTTTGTTGGTATTCACCTTATTGTTTTCAGTTAAGAAGGAAAATGAAACCTATCAGGACTCGGGTAGTAAAGAAGCGAGTCAAGCCGCGGGACCCTCTCATACCAAAAGTGTTGATCCCAATTCAGGAGGAAAGCTTTGGCAGGTGTAGTGTAGATAGTAATGTATGTGTTTGCATAAAGATGAATTTAGTTTAAAACTTGTTAGACAATGGTTTATAATAAAGAGAGTTTCGTGAGATTTTAAATTAGGTTTGTAATAAAGTTAGATTGTGGTTCTTGTTTTCATACTTTAACCTAAAAAGATCCTGGTTAGTATTAAAAGGGTTAAATATATATATATATATATATATACCTGCATAATTGTTATACAGGTTTGTTCGGGGTTGGTAAATAGCTAGTAACTCCCAGACCTCTACCCTGTGTTTGGAAGGCGTAACAGGTTTTGCATCAGAGCTGTAGGTTTAGGTCCTTAAAAACAAGAACATTAAGATTAAGATAAGGCAGGGAGATCATATAGGATAGGATTAGGAATATTAAGATTTAGATAGTTTTAGATTAGGAAATTATAAGTTCTAGGATTGCTAAGTGACCCTTTCTCTTTCCTTGTTGTGTTATCAGATGGTATCGTTAGCATCTTCCGATAGGACTGTTACTGGGCCAGTTGCACCAGTTATGCCGCCAATGTCCGCTGAGATATCAGTTCAGGTACCACCAGCATAGATGTTTCCACCACTTTCACCACCACAACCATTGCCCCAGGAGCCAGCACCACCAGCTCCAGAGCTATTACCAGATCCCATAGAGATGTTTGATCCTTTAGAGTTCTTTGCGCTGTTACTGTGACGCCCTCCAAACCTGGGTCAGAAGTTTGGGGTTCACAACATACACCCAATATGTAAACCTGTACATAAAATTTTATAGATATTGACCCTTCTTTACACAACCACGGATCGACACAGGTTAAAGTATGAAAATAAGCCACAACCTTAACTTTTATTACATTGTAACTAGTTCAACTTACAACTAACAATGATATCGTTCTTACAATCTTGTATAACTCATTTCCAAATATAAAGCTCCCGCTAGCTCGATCCAGCTTAACTTGGAATCCTAGCTCGCACACCGGACAGGGAATCCTCGTTACCAAGAATTTCCTTTTCAACTGTTGAAAACATAAAAAGGTTTGCAAGAGTGAGCTAACTAGCTCAGCAAGTAATAATAGCAATAACTGAGGTTAAACAATGATCAATTGAAATGATTCTGAACAATCAAGTTTTTTGATAAGCAATGATTAGAATTGGATATTCACTTTTAATTTTAAAACCAAGGTTAGGCTGCTGATCAGTCACGCACTAACCCCGAGCAAGGCTCCCAGCTTTGCTCTATATACTGGATCCAGGGCACACATTGGCCTATCATGACCACGAATCTGGTCCACATTTATAAAACCATCCAATTCTAAAACGATTCATTATGATAGCCATTGTAATTTAATAAAAGCAGAATCATATTTAACATGGATAAAGCATTTATCTCAGAGCATAAACCATTTCATAGGTATCACCAGGGTATATCAAGGTGTATATATGAAGAACAGCTTCAAGTCTGATGAAGAATCAAGTATCTGATGAACAATGGTTCAATGATAAAATAGGGTATAGATCTTTGATGACATAGGGTAGTATATGATATATCAGTTTTTGTATATTCAAGGAATTCTGGTTCAGTATTTTGTTTATGATAGGTATGTATCTGTGGAATAGTATCGTATTTGTATGGTTTAATATCTGGGAAATCAACCATTGGTGGTTTACAAGAAATAAGGCTTACAACTCAAGTTCCACGATATGATCAGGGTTCAAGGTTGAATAGTTTGAAGCGCTTATAATATAAAACATGATTTATTTTGAATACTAGCAACATGTTATGAGAAAGTTCGAAAATATTTGCAATATATCTTGAAGAAGGTTCAGAAATACTTGCCTTATCATTGATGATTTCCAACTTTACTAGCACTCATCTAACAGTTTTACTCATTAATCATTTTCCTTTTCCTTCTATGCCTTCCTTATATTCATCAACCACTTGCCTTCTCTTTCTACGCTTCAGTTTTATTTACGGATCACTGACTTTCTTTTTCTATGCCTCACTTACTCTGCCTGACATCACAAGTATCTATCAATACTCAATCTCAAATCATTCTAATCATCATATAGATGTCATAAACGTTTATCTACCCTTCATTTTACCCAAATCCGATTTACGGATTGACAGTTATAGCAAAAACCGTCAAACAATAATCACATAGGCATATAACACATCCATCAGATAGCGCGTAGCACATAGCACGCAAGATATTTGATCAAAATAAATTTTCAAAGAAGATTCGGGGTCAAATGATTTTCCAGGTATTTATTACGATTTTTTGAACATTTTTCGGAGTTAAAAAGGGTCCCCGAATCATTTTATAATAAAATAATAGGGCTCGAACACTCGAATCTGACTTTAAGAAGATTTAATAATAATTATCGAGTCTTGAAAATAATTTAAAATAATAATTTAAAGCTCAAAACTATTTTTCGGAATTTTTAAATCAAAAATAAATAATTAAATTCAATTATTAAATCAATTAAAATTAATTAATATTTAATTAAATTAATTAATCAATTAATATTAAAGTAATCAATCAATTAAAATAATTAAAAACTAATTAAAATTAATTAATAAAATAAATCAGATTTATTTTTATGCAAATAAATAATTAAAAAGAATTTTCTAAATTTAAAATAATTGAATAAACAATTTTCTGATTTTAAAAATAATAAAAATATCATTACTAAAATAAAATTAAAGAGCAATCCAATTTTTATACGTTTTTAAAACCTGGGTACAAAATATATAATAACAGGTAACTACCGGGGGCTAAATTGAAATTTTTAACCCCCGGTCATCGTTTCTGGCGACTCGCCGGCCGGACTCCATGGCTGCCGCCATGGAGCTTTTCCGGCGGCCGGGAAACGCCCAGAAACAGTCAAAATCACGGGGTTTTGTCATTCTACCTTCCAGAAATTCAATTATACGATTAATTTTGTCAAAATCACGGCCAAATGGCCCCGACTTCGCGTTGAAGAAAAAATGCCGCCGCCTTGCATTTTTCGGCGAGGTCGTTCCTGGGACCCTTCACCACAACCGAGCACATGAATTGACTGAGTTTTGAAAATTCTATCAACTGGTACTACTCAATCGAGCCCAGAATCAATAGGTTAAAAGTTCCCAATTCTAATTAAGAACATTCAAACATTCAAAACCCTAATTTTAATTTTTGAGAATCAAACACCCTTTTCTATATGTTATTGAACTCCATATTCGATGTATAATATACCAAAATGATCAGAAAAAGATTATCGAAATGATGGAATCATCAAATCATATCAACAATATCAAGAACAAAAATTTATATATAAATCCTTAATTAATTCAAATTAAAATAAATAAATAAGAAGAAAACCTTGATTTCTGCACTTGAATAGATGGTGGATTCAGAAAGAGTTTTTCAAGAGTTTCGATTTGATATATTGCACGCTTGAATCGGAGTTCGATAACGCCTTCGTTTATGCGTTTGATTATTAAGAACACGACGTTTTTATGGTTTTTCTCTCTAAATTCTATATTTCTATTGATCGATTATGATTATACGAATAAAATGAAATAATAAAATGGCTATATATATTTATGGAATATTGGTTCGTGTTGGATCATTTTGGATCGATAAATTAGTTACTTAGCCGCTAAGTAATTGCAAAAACGATCGGATTTGATACCCGTATTGGATAATTATCCAAACCGGACTTCTTATAAAACACTTTATACGAAAATAATGTAATATTGTCCCGTATTTCGAGAATACGGGTTTTGTTGCTTTATCGAAATGATTATCGTATCGAAAATTTTGTGCCAGGCCGCGCACGGGTCAAATCATAATCCGGATCGAAAATGTTAAATCACGAAAAATGTCCGGAATTATCATATTAGGTTAGGAAGGAGTTTTCCGAAGAATTTCGGGTTGTAAAAACACAAAAACGGTTGAAGTTGGATGATTCCCAACTTTACAAAATAGTTTCGTAATTATTTTAGAAAATAATTAATAAATTTATAAATCAATATAAAATCATATAACACTCCAAAAATTACCAGAAAAATACCTTAATTATCTATATTTTATTCTGGACATAATAAAATTAACATACTTATTGTTAGATATATTTGATAATGTCATGTCTAATGTGATTTGTGTTTAGTTTTCATATCTTACTTAAACAGGACAAATTAGTACTTAACTGGAAATCAATACTTATACTGAAGTCGGAACTTGAGATATCAGAACTTAAGTTGTCAGAACTTAAGTTATCAGGAGATATTTATCAGGAGATAATATCAGGGCTTAGGGAGACTTTCAGATAAGGAAGGTGGCTGCTTGAAAGGAAAGAAGATCAAGACAAACGCAAGAAGAGATATGCATGAAGAAGGAATTCTATGAAGAATAGAATACTTGGAAGAAAAGATAACTAGTTGATATATTTTAGGAAGCAGAATTTTATTTCATATCAATTAGAATTTATCTTGTAACTGTGTAGTATATAAACACAGACATAGGGTTTACACTATATATGTTATCATAATCGAAGTTATTATTCCTTGTAACCCTAGAAGCTCTCGTGATAAGTTGTTCATCACTGAGAGAGGACAGTTACATATTGTAACAGAGTTTATTATGTTAAATAAAATCTGTTTTCTGTGTTCTTATATTCGATTTGATTGTGATAAACACTGTATTCAACCCCCTTCTACAGTGTGTGAGACCTAACAAGTGGTATCAGAGTCGATCTGTTAACACACAAACAGTTTAAGATCCAAAAACAATCATGTCTTAAGAAGAACAAACTCCAACCAAGCCCACCAAAACTGAAGAACCTCCAAAGACTCAAATCCATAATCGATATGAGACTATTAGAGTTTCCATACTGAAACCATCTGAATATCCCATATGGAAGGTGATGATGTCTATGTTTCTGGAAGTTACAGATCCAGAATACCTTGACAGAATTAATGAAGGACCACACAAGCCAACCAAACTCTCTGTTGTAGTTGCAGGTGAACCAGCAAAGTCTGTTCCAAAGGAGAAGAGTGATTACACTGCTGAAGATATCTCATCGATTGCTAAGGATGCTAAGGTATGATACTTGTTGCATAGTGCCATTGATAATGTCATGTCAAAAAGGGTAATTAACTGCAAGACTGTAAAGGATATATGGGATGCCTTGGAGACAAGAAGCCATGGAACTGATTCAATTAAGAAGAACATGAAGACTATACTCACTCAAAGGTATGAGCACTTTGACTCAAAACCTGATGAGTCATTGACTGGTTTATATGACAGATTTGTCAAACTCTTGAATTATTTGTCACTAGTTGACAAGGAATATGATCTGGAAGATTCAAATCTTAAATTCCTGTTAGCTCTTCCTGAAAGTTGGGATTTGAAGGCCACCACTATAAGAGACAACTATAATCTTGAAGAAATAACTCTTGATGAAATTTATGGGATGCTCAAGACTCATGAACTTGAAATGGAACAAAGAAGCAAGAGGAATGGAAGAAAGTCAAGGACAGTTGCTCTAAAGGCTGAGGAGGAATCCCCCAAAGCAGCTGCCTCAAGAAAAGGCAAAGCTCTCATCACAAAGTCTGATACTGAGTCATCAAGTTCTGATAGTGATGATGACTCAAAAACTGAAAGCTTACCTGAGATAGATGCTGATGAAGAGATGATGAAGCTGTGTGCTCTTCTGGTGAAAGGAATCACAAGGATTGCATACAGGAAATTCAGAAAGGAAAAGAAATTTTTCAGGAAAGGGGCAAGTTCTGATAAGAAGGACTTCAGAAAATCTGAAGGCAAAGGAGAAAAGTCTGACAGAGGAGATTACTCAAATGTCAAGTGCTACAACTGTGGTGAGAAAGGCCGCATATCTCCTGATTGCAAGAAAGTGAAAAGTTACAAAGGCAAGGCTCTTGTCACCAAGAAGAAAAGTTGGACAGACACTTCAGATTCTGAAAGTGAGGTGAACTATGCTTTGATGGAAAATGCTAATAGCAGTTCTGATAATGCTGAGTTAAAGGTACCTCAAACTACTTATGCCTTTCATACTGATGAATTATGTGATACATGAGTTATGTTCTTATGTTCTATGTGAATTACGTGTGTATGTGGATCAAGAGTTCTGTGTTTGTCTGTTATATTTATGTGTGGGCTATCGTATGGGTAGACGATAGGCTTTTGACTCGTAGTTCGTCGAGTGATTATCGTTTAGGCGATTAAGGCTATATCTTTTAATTATAGATGCAGATCATTCAAGTTGATCAGGACAAGACGTTGGATAGAGAATAAGATGGAATGATATTGGATATCTGGCTTCTAGCAATCGCAGGAGCACCATATCAGTAAAGTGTTGAAAAGAAAGATGGTGATATTTTGAGGCAGACAGAATAGATGCGTCATTGCGAGTGTGACCAACTGCTAAAACCCAAAGGCAAGTACCCCTGACTTTACTTATCATTCAAGTGACATTGATTTCGAATCATATCATGCAAGTACTCCTATCATCACTTATTGTTCAAGTGATATTTATTTTAAATCTTATCATGCAAGTATTGTTCTCCCTATTCAGTTCGTAATAGATAAATGTTTTACATATTGCTGAATTAAATGATTCTGTTTATATAAGTACCATATGCTATTCTATGTTCAGAATAGTTAAGTGATTTTACTTATCAAATTACTAGATTTATAAATGTGTTGGATTTTAAGAAAGATGATTTTGTTGCAAGTATTCCTGCCCAAGTGAAAGGGGGAATAAAAAAATTATTTAGTATGTCGAAGGATTCAGCTCCTTTTTCAATAAAAAGGTTTTTAAGATTGGAATGGTTACTGGTTATTGGTTACAGCGTAGGTGATCGAGGTATCGGTTCAACTGTAATATCTTTTAAGGCTAGTTATGCCTTTTCTGGCGCCCTATAGGTACCGTATGGCTTCGGGATACGGGTAGTACCTATATTTACGGTATGGCTGCGGGATACCGGTGTTGTTTCATGACTGATCATCGGGAACATCATGAAATGTTATTGGTTCTAATCTAAATGGATATCTAAATTTCTTTATTATTTTGAGAATCATGGAATAAATGCTTTATCAACTGATTCTGTTTTGGATTAAAAGTGAATTGCGGTTTTGATTCAGTTCTGATTTATGCTGATACTTACGTTGTTGTTAAATATCAAAGGTGGTATTAGTATAGATGATTGATGCTGACTTCAGTATGGGATGTTGTGAGCATCAAAGTTCGTATTGATATCTAGTTTGATATGATAATAAAATGGGTATTAATATCAAGAGTTCTGAGAATCATAGAATAAATGAATTATCAACTGATTCTGTTTTGGATTAAAAGTGAATTGCGGTTTTGATTCAGTTCTGATTTATGCTGATACTTACATTGTTGTTAAATATCAAATGTGGTATTAGTATAGATAATTGATGCTGACTTCAGTATGGGATGTTGTGAGCATCAAAGTTCGTATTGATATCTAATTTGATATGACAACAAAATTGGTATTAATATCAAGAGTTCGGTTTTGAGTAAAAGTTTATGACTCAATCCATAATCGTTGTTTCATGTTATTGTGGTTTACGAGTAAACACTGTTTTACGAGTTTTATTCTCGTCAAGATTCAAAGTATTGCTGAAGCATTTCACTCAAAAATATCAAAATGGTTTTGAATACAATTAAGGAATCAATTCTGGGATTCCTCAACTAAAATTTTATGATTCAGCAATTATGATTTTAAATGTTCTGTGCTATTGCAGATGTCGGTTTTATATCAAAAGACCCTATTTATGCTATAATGATCTTGCTGAGCATTTCTTTCGCTCATACTTGCCTATTTTCAAATTTAACCTCCAGTGAGGATTAGCTTGCGCTGTTTAGCTGCGTAATTTGAGGAAGCAAAGAAGAAGCTTTTAGAAGGTGGTTGGTCCAGGGTTTGCGAACTAGTGTAAGTTTTATTGTGTAAAGTTGTTTATATTATATTATATTATAATTGTGTATTTTATAGTTGGGCCTAGTATACTTCTTTTCGAAGTTATACTAGTGTGTTAAGTTTTGAGATTGAGAATTATTGAAAAGAATTTTAAAAGAAAGTGAAAAATTTATTTGTGGAATTTGGAATTCTTGTTTCTAGAACTGTAACCTTAAAAGGTCTTGGATTAGTTTGGGGTCATAAATGATAAATATCTTCCACTGGCATTTGTTTATTAATTAAACAGGTTAATTTGATTGAGGTTTTATAGTGACGACCAAATCCTCTGACCCCGAATTTGGGGGCGTTACAGTTAATATATTCTAAAATCCCTATTTACTGTGATAATCAAAGTGCTATTGCTATGACAGGTAATCCAGTTCAACACTCAATGACAAAGCACATCAGCATTAGGTACCACTTCATAAGGGAACATGTGGATGAAGGTACAGTGGAATTGGATTTTGTTCCAACAGATCAACAACTAGAGATATCTTCACAAAACCACTATGTGAAGCAACCTTTACAAGATTGGTAAATGAACTTGGAATGGTTTCAGGTTCTTTTTCTAAATCTGCTTAGTTTATGTTCTGATACATCAGACTTTATGATCAGTATTTACAGATATTACTATCTTTGTGAATTTTGTGCCTAAATTGAAAATTTGCTTAAATGCTGATTGTTGTCTGATGTGAATTTCTAAACTCTGATAGTGATATGAATTTTTCTGTGACTATTCAATCCAATGAGGATAATTATGCTAGATGCTGAACTAGTAGTCTTTAATATACTAAAGATCCCATGTCTGAAGTAATTGTTTATGTGGAAATCTCTTAACACAAGCAAATTCTGATATTGAGCTTAGTTGAAGTTTACTTTGTGTATCTTATTACTAAGTCAAAAACTAGAATAGTGCTTCTTATCTGTTAAGTTCTGATGTTAGTAAATCTGATGGATGTACTAAGTGCTGATAATCCTCACTTATCAATTGGAAAAGAAAAGAAAAAAAAATCAGGTACTCCTTTGAGATCTAGAGTAAAAATTGTGGAAGGGAAGACCCAAGTGCATTTCTGGTATTAAGTAATA
Source organism: Apium graveolens (assembly GCF_009905375.1). Classification (NCBI taxonomy): domain Eukaryota; kingdom Viridiplantae; phylum Streptophyta; class Magnoliopsida; order Apiales; family Apiaceae; genus Apium; species Apium graveolens. The sequence continues at coordinate 158,863,645 of NC_133652.1, read as the reverse complement.
TGCATTAGAAAAGCAAAATAAAGTTTTCTTGGTGACTTTTCACATTCTCTGATTACTGGAGAAATACTCTGATAATAGCATAAATTATAATAAGCAGTTGTGACTCACTTACACTGAGAAGCCACTGTAAAAAGGAATTTTAAAAGATGCATAAAATGAGCACAAAACAGTTGAGGTGGACTCATGAATGAACTCATTCTATAGTAGACTTCAGAATAATGACAGATTTTAAGCAAAGTTCTTAGTTATGCCTTATTTCTAAGATGTACTGAAGTGAATCAGACTTTACTCTTTTTCTGATATTTAGCTTAATACACACATATACACTCCATATGAATGATGAAAATTACTGTGGTGATAAATGTTATTTTGGATGAACTGTTTAAGTGTTAGTTGCATAAATTCTGAGGACAAATTCTGATGGAAGTTCTGATGATTAAGTTCTGATGTACCCATATCAGTATTTGTGTGAAGAGTTACAGGAATAAACATTCACTTTTCGAGTTAAGAAGCCATATTCTGATGACTTTTAAATTCTGATAATAATCAAGTTCTGATGCTAACGTGGCAGTATTTATTTACTTGGTTTATTTTTGGTCATTAACTCAACGGTCACATTTTTTTTCCAGAATATTGGTTTATGTGAGATAAAGCAGTAATAATCATTTATTTAGTGGGAACAGTTTTTTTTTAAAAAATAAACTAAACGTGCAAAGTCATAATTGCTTATTTACCATGCCCATTAACTTTTGCCTTAACTGCTGCATGTTTGACAGGTGTAAAGGTCTGTTCCACTCCTCATTAACTGCTGTAACGTGGGTTGTCTAAGTAAAAGAGATAAAAGATTTTCAAATCTTTTATTCATATTTTTATTCTATTTCACTCTCTCTCTTTTCTTATTCTCTCACTTTTTCTGACGGTTCACTATACAGACATTTCAACAAACACCTTTCAGGCAAACAAGTTTCTCACTTATTTCTGATGGCTCCCAAGGATTTAATTGTTGATGGAGCCAAGTTTGTACCAAATAACTATGCTGCAATCTTGAACAAGGTTGAAGCTCCATCAGATTTGCACTTTGTGCAAGATTTCTTAGCAAATAGTGAGATTGGGTATGCTTTGACCCAACCTCAAGCCATTTCAAGTCAACAAGTACTGACATTTTGGCGAATTGGGATTTTTGATGATGGTGGTCCTACTGGTACTCCAAGCATCGTTTTTGAAGTAAATGATGTTGAACATGTAGTTACTCCTGGGGCAGTTCGCAAAGCTCTCCAATTACCAGAACGCTGTACATTCTCAACAGTGGAGGACCCTGTTCTACAGTAGCTTATGGCCAGTTTGGGTTATGAGAAAAGTTTGGGAAAGCTTGGACAACTGAAAAGAGCAAATATCAGGAAAGAATGGAACTTTTTCTGTGATTGCATCACTAAGGCATTCGCAAATAAATGCTCCAACTTTGATGCTATTCCAATTATGAGTCAGCAAATCGGGTATGCTCTTATTCATCAAACTCACTTTGATTTTGCAAGTGCTGTGCTAGGTTTCATAGGGGATAGGATGGCAGAGGATAGGAATGTAGTATACTTTGCTAGATTCTGTCAGCTTATATATATACTTTTTGTTGTCCTGATAAACCCCAACCTACCACTGATTTAATTCCACCCTTTAAGCTTGCAAAAAGGGCTTTTAATGATTTGTTAAATGCTGATATTAAGAAACAAGTGGTTAGACCCTTACAAATACCTCAGATAGTGAAACAGATACTGGTAAATGCTGATCCTCAAACCTACACATATGTTTACCCTGATGTTCAACCCATATCCCAGCCACCACAACAGCCATAAGAACATACGACATCTACACAAACACCTCAAACTTCTCAACCTCAACCTACTCAACCCTCAATCAGGACATATTTTAAACTATCACAGTCATCTCAATCTCAACCTTCAGCACATCCTGTGAAGCCTTCATCTTCTAAACCCAAGAGGACTAAGACAGTACCTCAGACTCAACAGAAGAGAAGGAAACTTGTTCTGAGAGATGAGTCAGACAATGAGGAACAGGTTCCCATGTCTAAACCTGTTGTAGTAGAAGCTAAGAAAATCTCTTCTCAGAAAGACACTGTATCTGGGAGTTCTAGGCCTCTCAAAAGGCTTAGAAAGCTAAATCCTGATGACAAAGCTCCTACAGTGTCTCCATCCTTGAAGAAAATGAAAAAGCAAAGAGCTTACAGGGACACAGTTGAGTCAGAATCAGAAGATGAGGAGGCAGCTAAGGAAGGGGGTCAGGAATCTCTGATCTCAACAGAACCAATTATTGTTGAATTACTTCCTTTAGCACAACCAGAAACTGCTCAAGACAGAGTGACTACTCCTCCTGTGTCACCTATAATTGAACAAGTACATACTGATTTCCTAGGTACAAGTGCTGAGATTGATATTCATAACTTGATTGTGCCTGAGGTTTTGTACTTAGAAGCTCCACCAACTCAAATCACTCCACCAACAACACCAATTCTAGATGCTGATTTTAATGAAGATATTCCTACTAGACCAATTCTAAATCTGGATGATGAAAATCAGACTTTAGGTGGGCATCAAGGTTTGGCTGTTGATTAGAACTTAGTTGGAGATCAGCACTTAGAGGATGATGTTGAAGCCTCAATAGCCTCTCATACTATTCTTTTATCAGAGGATACTGATGTTGCTGATTCTATAAGTTCTGATGCTTCTAATGCTGAAGTTACTGGTGAAGCTGCTGCCAATGTAGATGCTGATACAACTGGTCCATCAGGACATGCACCTCAACAAGCTCCAAACAAAACTGAATTAATCAAGAAGTTTGTTAGAGGAGATGCACCAGTACCTTGGAGTGAAACTCCTAGAGGAAGGGAGTGGACTAAGGAATGGAACAAAGTTGATTTTGTTCCTTCTTCAACCATACTTGCTGATCACTTGACTAAAGCTGATGAGATGCTAGTCAATGATGATTTCAAGACACAGCTCAGAGTTACTGCACTAAGTACAAGGCACCTTCAAGGTCAACAATTTGTAACTCAGGCCAAGGTAGACAAGATTCAAGAATCCATAAATCAGCAAGATATGCTTGTCAAGCTGGACAAGAAAAGGTTTTTCAAACCTACCTTTGATAGAATTGAGTACATTGAGAAAACTCAGGAGAAGCAACAGGCTCAGATTGATGACATTTTGAAGAATCAAGCTTCTCATTAAAATCAAGTCAATGAGATCCAATCCTCAGTGGAATTGCTTGTCTCTCTTCTTTTACCTGCTGATGCCAAAGAGGGGGAGAAAGTAATTAATTCCAAATGCAAAACTGTTAAGACACTGAAAGGAAAGGATGATGAAAAAGATGACCAGGGAAACTCTGGAATGGGTGGAGGTCATGGTCAAGGTAGAGGTTTTTCATCAAGCAAAACTGGAACTACAAGTCAAAGAACAAGTTCTGATACTGGGAGAAGAATAAGTTCTGATACTGGTAAAAGGATAAGTTCTGATGAACATCTGGAACTTGATGAGGAAATTTCAAGACAGTTATTTCTGAAAGAAAATCCAGGAATGGACTTTGAGATTCTAAAGGAAGAAGAAGCTAGACTTAAGTTAGAAAAAGTTAACTTCAAATCTAAAGCTTCTGTTGTTGAAAAGAAACTTCCTAAGGCTAAAGGCATTGTGATAAAAGAAAGGACAAATCCTGAGGCAACTAAAGCCAAATCACAAGTGGAGATAGATCCAAGGTCCAAGGGCAAAGAAAAAGTTGATAAACCTGTGAAGGTTTATGTGCCATTCATGGATGAAGAAATATCTGATGAAGATGCTAGTCTTACTCTGGTACAAAGGAAGATTTCTGAAAACAACCTCTGACATGGCTCATGTTGTTCCTAGTCAAGATATAGTAAGTTCTGATATGACAGTGAAGCAAGCAACCTCTGACATAGCTCAAATTGGCTTGATATCAGAAGATAAGGAAAAGGAAACCTCTGACATTGCTCAAGTTAAACCTTCAAAGTTACTCCTACCAGGATTCACCAAAGCTAAACAGACTCAATCTTTGAAGACTGCAACAAGTGGTTTTGAAGCAAGAGTTGTTACAGGAAAATAAGCTAGAGATAAATCTGGATTGGGTAGTGCTGATGAAAGAAGAATACAAAACACAGGCAATGATCCAACTTCTTTAAGTGAATTAGGTGTTGGAGCAACTCCTGAAAGATTGAATCAGCTTGAATCTGTAAAGATGGTTTACCATACATTTTTGAAAGAACACATCTTGTTATATTTTATGAATGATGGAAGGGTATACCATACTAGGAAGAATGCTATACCACTGAAGTACTTTGAGGAACTGGAACATGTTCTATTCTTACTTCAAGTGAAGAACAGATTAACAGATAGTGCTGCAAATTATTTGAAGACTCAAATTCAAAGACAGAAGAAGCTTTATTCTGTAAAGTCTGACAGCACATACTATCCCAAGTACAGAGATCACAAAGGTGATATTGTCGAGATGAAGCCTAACTCTGCTAAGATTATAACTACTTTTCTGGGTTATAAGGCTATGGAATTCAATCGTGAGTCTGACAAGGCATATTTAATCAGACTAGATCAGGATATAAGGAAAGCTAGAATAAAGGATCTCAGGGCTGCTATCTTTCAAATTGGTGAAGATACAGTTGAATTGAAGAATGCTAAAAGGAGGATGGTTAATGAACTTGAATATGCTGAGAGATGTTTGTTAAAGAACTATCTCAGAACAACTCCTGATATTAAAGAGATCAGTAATTGAAGCCAAGTTAAAGATCTACAACTGCTTAAATTCTGACGTGTATACAGACTGAAGCTGTTATCAGACCTTGAGGATGGTAAAGCTACAAGGACTGTAAGTTGTAGTTATCTAGTCAAATTTTCATGCATTTGTACTTAATGTTTTTGACATCATCAAATATCTGTTAAACTCGTATATTATGCTAATTTACAAGTTGGGGGAGATTGTTAGATATATTTGATAATGTCATATCTAATATGATTTGTGTTTAGTTTTCAGATCTTACGTAAACAGGATAAATCAGTACTTAACTGGAAATCAGTACCTATACTGAAGTCAGAACTTAAGATATCAGAACTTAAGTTGTCAGAACTTAAGTTATCAGGAGATATTTATCAAGAGATAATATCAGGACCTAAGGAGACTTTCGGATAAGGAATGTGGCTGATTGAAAGGAAAGAAGATCAAGACAAACGCAAGAAGAGATATGCATGAAGAAGGAATTCTATGAAGAATAGAATACTTGGAAGAAAAGATAACTAGTTGATATATTTTAGGAAGTAGAATTATATTTGTTACGACCGGCATTTTATGTAATATTATTTGTGGATTTGGTATAATATTAAAGTCAAATGAAAATATATTCAATGATTGTACGCTAGTGTGAGTGAAAATTTCTGCATTATAAATTTGCTTTGTGTAGTATATGATTTTTCAAAGCAAGAGTTTATTTAATTTCTATATTTTTGATTTATAAGGAATATTCTAAGCTTTGGAAAATTTTTCTTTTAAAAGGTACTTTGTTCACAAATTTTGAAAATGATTTTATAAAGTCTCTAAAAATCCAAGTTATTTTATGGTATAAATTTTATAATTTTTGAACTTGTATTTTATTTTATAAAAAATAAATTATTATAAATTTTAGTTGTCATATTTAGCAAATTACAAGAAAGCCCTTGCATGCAAACCACCCTCTCATTCTTTTCAAGGACAAAGAGGACAATTCCAACCCCACTAACTCTTATTTCTCTAGCCAATTTCCTTCTTTACCCTTACATGCAAAATGCACCAAGTATAAGTGGAGGGATAGACTTGTCAATTCTCCTTTCCACTCACATTTTGTCAAATCAAATACCATAAAAACAAGCAAAGACATGATCATTTTCACTCATCACTCACACCACACTCATTCTTCTCTCCCTCCTCCTCCCTCACTCTCGGCCCTCCCTCTCTCACTCTCGGGTTTAGCCGAGAACCACCCCTCACCATTTTTTTTCTTCATTTCTCCACCAAGCTTCTACTCTTTATACAAGTAAATGTTATCTCCCATACCATGATCATTCATATTTCAAAGAGTTTTGAGTAGAAAGTTTAAGTTTAAGGGTTGCATGTAAAGGTTCTAATGAAACTCAAAATACAATCTTGATTCTTATGGATTTAAGGTTGTTTTTGAGAGGACTACAATGAATGGATAAGTGCCAAGTCATGAGAAGGAAACTCTTGATGATTTAATGGCCATTTCCATCCATTTCATTCGGCCATGACCATATGGGAGCCGAATGAATGGTCCTTGAAATCATTCTTGTTGTTTTGATCAATTTTTGCATGTTTATGTGATAATGACTTGAATTTTGTGGTGAAAATTTGATAAAACTCCTTGCATGCTAAGTGATCATCTAGGTATACCTTATGCTAGGCTTGCATGTCAATTTTAAGATGGAATATATGTAGAAAATGTGTTGTTTTGGTTTGAAAAACCCGAAGGCATGCATGCATGAGGATTTCTCTTAGAATGTTGTAAGATTTTGATCATTTGGAAAGATTTTGTTAGTGAGCCTTAATTTCAGTAGGTATAATGTGTTAATATGATTTATGCTTCTTGTTGCATGGTAATAATTCATGATTATCTTTTATAAAAATGCATACCTTGTTGTTTTAAAAGCATGAAGATTTGTGATTTGTGAAGTGTAGATTCTCTTATTTTGCCATAATTGTACCTTAGGTAAGGATGATCTCACCCAAGGTTATTTTGAGAATAAGGGAGTTAGTTCAGTAGATTACCATGTTTAAGTCTTGGTTTGAGTATTGGGTTGTTGGTAGTTGAGTTTGTCAAGTCAAAACCTTGGAGAAATGAGAGTTATAGTTTCTGCAGAAAATCAGTTTAGTACCCTGAGGTTTAGAGTGAGTTTTGACCATGTCATTGGTGTGAAATTTGAGGCCCAAGCCACCAGAAGTTATTATTGAGAGTATAAAAAAGGTTTTAGGAGTTGGTTGGAGGTTTGCATGTCATTTGGTTAGGTGCACAAGTAGAATAACAAAATCTGTCCAGCAGGGGACAGTTTTATTGCAACTTAGAAATAGGGAGATTTGACCATGTCATGGGTAGGCCCTCATTAGGCCCTATTGGGCCTTAGTTAGAGGGAGTGTCAGAGAAGTTTTTCCAACCATAGTTCATTGGATATGAGTTAGAACCATGTGTCACAAGTTAATTCAAGTCAGGGCGTTTTCTGCGCAGAAAAGCAGGGGAACCTTAGACTTTTAGCTTAGGCCCAAGAAGGCCCAAGCCAGGCCCTTGAGCCACATCAAGTTTGTGAGATGCCCTTAGGTCAGGAGAGTCTTGTGTAAAAGTTTTGAAGGAAAACTTGTAGTTTAAGAGTGCCTAATGCACTCAAGAAACTATAGTTGTCATTCTGAAATTTGCACCAGTGAGCACTATCACTTATCACATAGTTTTAGAACACTTAGAAGTGAGTATTAGGTCGACCACCATAGTTGTAAGATGGTATAAGGTCAGTAGAGCAAAAGGCACAAGTGAGGGTCAATTGGTTTTGGATAATTTAGGAAAAGCACATCGAGTTAGGGAGCCAAAATTTGAAGACTTTGTCTAGTTTAGCGACCAAGTGACTTAAGTGGTGAGTCGAGATCATCCAAGCCTAGTGTTGCATTATGGTATATATGGTGTTATTTGATATTAATATACGATATGTGATTATGTGGCTACGTGTGTACATTTGAAATATAAAGGTGGATATAAATTAGGTGCGTATAGGCCTAAGTGTCATCCATGTTTAATTTCGGATTGTAAATAGGTTAAGATGGTAAGAATATATTATAATGAGGATTATTATTATTTATGTAGGATCTCGAGATGAGGGAAAACTTGCCATAAAAGTCGAGTGAAGCTCCAGTTGCTCCTACCAGTCAGACCAGACCAGCCTATCTCGAGGCAAGTGATTCAACTTGACCTTCGTATTTACTATAAACAGTTCATATATGTAACGCCCCCAAATCCGGGGTCAAGGGATTTGGTCGTCACGATGAAATCTCAATCCACAATAACCTGTTAAATCAATAAATAAATGCCAGCGGAAGATATTTATCATTTATGACCCCAAACTAATCCAAGATCTTTTAAGGTTACAGTTCTAGAAACAAGATATCCAAATTCCACAAATAAATTTTTCTCACTTTCTTTTAAAACTCCTTTCAATAAATTCCAACTCACAATTAAACCCACTAGTATAACTTCGAAATGAAGTATACTAGGCCCAAATAAAATATACAACTATAATATAATCTAATATAAATAACTTTACACAATAAAACTTACACTAGTCCGCAAACCCTGGACCAACCACCTTCCAAGAGCTTCTTCTTTGCTTCCTCGAATTTCGCAGCTAAGTAGCGCAAGCTAATCCTCACTGGAGGTTAAATTTAAAAACAGACAAGTATGAGCGGAAGAAATGCTCAGCAAGATCATTATAGCATATATAGGGTCTTTTGATATAAAACCGATATCTGCATTAGAGCAGAACATTTAAAATCATAATTGCTGAATTATAAACTCTTTTTGATATTTTCAAGCGAAAGGCTTCAGCAATACTTTGAATCTTGACGAGAATAAAACTCGTAAAACAGTGTTTACGGAAATATCGTAAACCACAATAACATGAAACAATGATTATGGATTGAATCATAAACTTTACTCAAAACTCAACTCTTAATATTAATACTTATTTTGTTGTCATATCAAATTAGATATCAATACGAACTTTGATGCTCATAACACCCATACTGAAATCAACATCAATCATCTATACTAATACCACCTTTGATATTTAACAACAACGTAAGTATCCACAAAATCAGAAACTGAATCAAAGCCACAATTCACTTTTAATCCAAAACAGAATCAGTACTTTTAATCCAAAAAGAATCAGTTGATAAATTATTTATTCTATGAATATCAAAAATGATATGATAATTTAGATTAGGATCATTCTCCGACGGACGTACTATCACATGCTGATCAGCCCGTGTGATAGCACAAGGTCATGATTCATAGAAACGTGACCCCAAAAACACGAGTACTCAAACAAAAAGGCATAACTAGCCTATGGCAAAATGGTGTCATAATATTCATATGGCACTTAGAAATAGCCCTCCGCTGGACCGTCCGTCCCGGTCACTTACGCAATTATGATCCAATCTTAAAACCTTTTATTGAAATGGGGTCATGATACTCGACACCCGAAATAATTTTATTCCCCCAATTCTTGGGTAGGAATATTCGCAACCTAATCACTTTTCTCAAAATCCAAAATATTTGTAAATCCGATAATTGGATAAGTAAAATCACTTAGCTACTCTGAATATAGAATAACGGAAGAATACTTGCATAAACAGAATTATTTAATTCAGCGATATGTAAAACATTTATCGATTCTAAACTGAGAATAGGGAAAGCAATACTTGCATCAAAAGATTTAAAATAAATATCACTTGAACAATAAGTGAAATCAGGGGTACTTGCCTTTGGGTTTTTAGCAGTTAGTCACACTCGCAAACACGCATCTATTCTGAAATTCTGTCTTAAAACATCACCGTCCTCCTTTTCAACACTTGACTGATATGCTGCTCCTGCGATTGCTAGAAGCCAGATGCCCAATACCATTCCATCTCATTCTTTATCCAATGTCTTGTCCTGATCAACTCGAATGATCCGCATCTATAATTAAAAGATACAACTTTAATTGTCTAAATGATAATTACTTGACGAACGGCGCGTCAAAACCCTATCGTCTACCCATACGATAGCCCACATATAAATATAACAGACAAACACAGGACTCTTAATCCACACACACACATAATTCACATAGCACATAAGCACATAACTCATGTATCACTTAATTCATATCACATATGACTCAGTTCGTCAAAAGGGTCGACTCGATATGTTTAAAACTGAAATCAGGTCAAAAATATGATTTTTCGATCAATAATCGACTCAAAATAACTTGTAAAACAAACGACCTTTCGAAACAAAAAGGATTTGGGTCTCGAAAGTATTTTTAATAAAAGAGGAATATTTTTCTGAGTCTGTACGCGTTCGTTTCGTATTAAACGGACGAACGGTTTATTTAATATGAATTTTTGAACATTTTTCGGAATTAAAACAGGTCTCCGAATCATTTATAACTAAATAATAGTGCTCGAACACTCGAAATAATTTTATAAGAATTATTGAGCCTGTAAAATAATTTAAAATAATATTTTCTTGGAAATTGGACAGCACCTCCTCTATTTCTCGGACTGCCAGTCGATATCATATCGACACAACCAACAACAATCAACACAATAATTTATATTTACGCGTATAAACACTCCAGAAATGAATAACACGGCCACCTGAACCAAAACTCGGACCAAAAATGACTTCTCCAACAATTTCTAAAAATTATGAAATAAATATATAAACATTAACATGCTATAATATACACAAGTACGAAGGCGGAATTTCGGAATCGTTACCCAAAATAAATTCTGATCACCCCGAAGAGAAAATCTGATGTCCGGAAAATATCTCCAGAAAAATCCGAAATTAATAGCGATAGATATATACACGCTGAGATGCCATGTGGAGTAATCACCACCTCCAAACTCTTTTTCTACGCCCCGAAAATAAATTAAAACGGAAATATAACGGAAATATGCCCCGCAATTTTTCTTCTCAAAACCTTGCAATATATATACCTATGCGTAGGTATCGAAGCGCTGATCGTTTATATATATAATAATTGAAATTTGGATGAACGGTTTGAGAGATATGAATTTTTGAAAATTAAAAGTATATAAACAGGGAGAGAGACAGAGAGATAGATGGGGAAGAAACTGTTTTAGTAAAAGGGGGGGGTTTGTTTTGTTCACGGGTGGCAGGTGGGGTGGTGGCCTCCTGCCACGTTTTCTCTTTTGTTTTTTTTTTTTTGTTTTTTTTTTTCAACAGATCACAGCAACGTATCCTTATTTATATCTGAAAATTTTGTTTTGCCCCGCATTTCTCAACTTATCGAATAAACGCGCAGGTAAATAAAATCAGAAAATTACCAAATAAATTCTAAAATTCTCAGAATAATTAAAAACTAATAAAATAAAATTTTTATGATTTTTAAAGTATTTTTGACTTGCGCATTATACCCGCATTACACAATTTAACGAACCGAGCTGCACTTGAAACAAATTCAAAAAATCACAAAAATAGTCTTAAAATGTTACAAATATCCCGAAGTTTATAAAAACATAAATTTCGAAATTTTAAAATAATTTTTGAAACACAATTTATACCCGCTTTTATCAATTAAACGATTCAACGCGCGGTTAAAATTAATCCTAAAAATTCCCAAAATAATTTTGAAATTCTCAGAATATTTCAAACTTAAATAAATATGAGTTTCATAATTTTTGAAAAATTTTAGAATTAAATACGGATTTTATAAATAAATGAAATCAGAAAATCATACAGGGCTAAAAAATTGATGAAATATTGATTTCTAAATTTTATAAAATCCCAAAAATAATTATTGTAATTATAAAGTCATAAAAATATTTTTGAAAGATAATTTAAATATTTATGAAATTAGATTTTCAATAAAATCACTTTTAAAGACAAAAACAAAACGATACGACTCAGTAATTAATAATACAAATAATCCTCAATCACAACTAAGTCACACACAATTAATATTACATACAACACATAGCAGACATAATATCCATCCAATCCCTAATATTACTAAACGAACTCAATTTACCGATATCAATAAAATGATCGGTTTTCAAATAAACTTTTGAAAATAATACATTTAAGTAAATATTTTCAGATATTAACAAGGACCGATATAACACTCAACAATTAGCACATTACCAATTAATAACACAAACTCGTCAAATAGGAATTAAATATCCACCATTTTATTCCTTCTAAATCAGAAAATCACATAAACATATTCAAATATTAATAATAATAATTCTGAAAATACGGGATATCACAATCTACCCTCCTTATAAGGATTCCGTCCTCGGAATCAGCAGAAGACAGCACTTAGGGTTTTCTAACCAACTTTCCATTTCCAAATAACCTCAATTTTCCATAATCTTAAACAAATCTTGTATTCCTGGTATAATAAAACTTTTACAGGAGCTTCACTGTGTACCACTGTTCCGTCTACATCCTTTGACCAATTCCTCAATAGAATCGCTTTACTGATTGCGAGAAAGAAGAATAGAGAGAAAGATAGAGGGAAGAAAAGAAAGATAGATAAAGAGAGAGAAATAAAAGAACAGATTGACTTCGCTATATGCCACTGATATTATAATCGCATCGCAGTCCACTGTCTTCCTTGATAATTCCATCACACCGCCTTACTTTGACTTGAGATAACTCAGCTTAACTTAATTGACATACCTTCGAATATTTGGAATGATACAATCATGGAATTTCAAAAAAAAAAAAAATATTTGATACCATAACGGAACCAAAATCTGAATTTGAGAAAAAGTATTGTTGAAATAAAAGAATAACTGAGAGATCAATATGATCAAACGAACTTGGTATTGCGTGCCCAAATTAAGACACCACTAAAGGTTGTTAACCTTCATGTATTCACAACACACACAAGTGATGGCGTCCCACCCAACTCCTATCACACAGACAGGGATACCTTGTGTCCCCTATAGTTAGGGTTGTACATCTCAGTCAGAATAAAAGAATATGAAAGAAATTGAAAATCAAATGAATAAAGCTGACAAGATTTCAAAGCTGACATTTCTGAAGGAAATGAAATCCAGAGAACAAAATTATGTCACCACATGAGCAAATGGTGTCACATCATCAAGAAACTATCCACCAAATAAGAAAAGTGAAATTCATTATTATAACTTGACAGAGCTATCAAAACCTGAAAAATAGGCTTCATGACAACCTCTGGCACATTTAAAACACAGTTATGATTGAAAATGAGTGTTAGGGAATATATCCTCTAACAGATATCCCTTTTTAAGAGAAGCCAAAAGAAATTATAGAAAGAGAAGGTATTGCCAAAGTCTTAATATTTATCTTCAATTTGAACTCTTCAGTTGACTCGCCCTCTGATTCTAGACGTTCCTTAACGTTCCAAAGATATCGATAATCTCCATCGTCGTCGAATTGTAGTAGCCTCGAAAGATTCCACCATATAAGTTTGCAGTTTCCCGGAGTTCCATCCAGCTCAACACAGCCATCTCGAATGAATATGCCTTATCTTAACTTACTCGTTGGCACTATATCCGATAGTCCAACAGGAACTCGATATGAGCTCAAACGTCCTCACATAGCTATACACACTCCTACACACTCTCGTTTCTAGTTTACTATAACCTCAGCTCTGATACCAACCTGTAACGCCCCCAAATCCGGGGTCAAGGGATTTGGTCGTCACGATGAAATCTCAATCCACAATAACCTGTTAAATCAATAAATAAATGCCAGCGGAAGATATTTATCATTTATGACCCCAAACTAATCCAAGATCTTTTAAGGTTACAGTTCTAGAAACAAGATATCCAAATTCCACAAATAAATTTTTCTCACTTTCTTTTAAAACTCCTTTCAATAAATTCCAACTCACAATTAAACCCACTAGTATAACTTCGAAATGAAGTATACTAGGCCCAAATAAAATATACAACTATAATATAATCTAATATAAATAACTTTACACAATAAAACTTACACTAGTCCGCAAACCCTGGACCAACCACCTTCCAAGAGCTTCTTCTTTGCTTCCTCGAATTTCGCAGCTAAGTAGCGCAAGCTAATCCTCACTGGAGGTTAAATTTAAAAACAGGCAAGTATGAGCGGAAGAAATGCTCAGCAAGATCATTATAGCATATATAGGGTCTTTTGATATAAAACCGATATCTGCATTAGAGCAGAACATTTAAAATCATAATTGCTGAATTATAAACTCTTTTTGATATTTTCAAGCGAAAGGCTTCAGCAATACTTTGAATCTTGACGAGAATAAAACTCGTAAAACAGTGTTTACGGAAATATCGTAAACCACAATAACATGAAACAATGATTATGGATTGAATCATAAACTTTACTCAAAACTCAACTCTTAATATTAATACTTATTTTGTTGTCATATCAAATTAGATATCAATACGAACTTTGATGCTCACAACACCCATACTGAAATCAACATCAATCATCTATACTAATACCACCTTTGATATTTAACAACAACGTAAGTATCCACAAAATCAGAAACTGAATCAAAGCCACAATTCACTTTTAATCCAAAACAGAATCAGTACTTTTAATCCAAAAAGAATCAGTTGATAAATTATTTATTCTATGAATATCAAAAATGATATGATAATTTAGATTAGGATCATTCTCCGACGGACGTACTATCACATGCTGATCAGCCCGTGTGATAGCACAAGGTCATGATTCATAGAAACGTGACCCCAAAAACACGAGTACTCAAACAAAAAGGCATAACTAGCCTGTGGCAAAATGGTGTCATAATATTCATATGGCACTTAGAAATAGCCCTCCGCTGGACCGTCCGTCCCGGTCACTTACGCAATTATGATCCAATCTTAAAACCTTTTATTGAAATGGGGTCATGATACTCGACACCCGAAATAATTTTATTCCCCCAATTCTTGGGTAGGAATACTCGCAACCTAATCACTTTTCTCAAAATCCAAAATATTTGTAAATCCGATAATTGGATAAGTAAAATCACTTAGCTACTCTGAATATAGAATAACGGAAGAATACTTGCATAAACAGAATTATTTAATTCAGCGATATGTAAAACATTTATCGATTCTAAACTGAGAATAGGGAAAGCAATACTTGCATCAAAAGATTTAAAATAAATATCACTTGAACAATAAGTGAAATCAGGGGTACTTGCCTTTGGGTTTTTAGCAGTTAGTCACACTCGCAAACACGCATCTATTCTGAAATTCTGTCTTAAAACATCACCGTCCTCCTTTTCAACACTTGACTGATATGTTGCTCCTGCGATTGCTAGAAGCCAGATGCCCAATACCATTCCATCTCATTCTTTATCCAATGTCTTGTCCTGATCAACTCGAATGATCCGCATCTATAATTAAAAGATACAACTTTAATTGTCTAAATGATAATTACTTGACGAACGGCGCGTCAAAACCCTATCGTCTACCCATACGATAGCCCACATATAAATATAACAGACAAACACAGGACTCTTAATCCACACACACACATAATTCACATAGCACATAAGCACATAACTCATGTATCACTTAATTCATATCACATATGACTCAGTTCGTCAAAAGGGTCGACTCGATATGTTTAAAACTGAAATCAGGTCAAAAATATGATTTTTCGATCAATAATCGACTCAAAATAACTTGTAAAACAAACGACCTTTCGAAACAAAAAGGATTTGGGTCTCAAAAGTATTTTTAATAAAAGCGGAATATTTTTCTGAGTCTGTACGCGTTCGTTTCGTATTAAACGGACGAACGGTTTATTTAATATGAATTTTTGAACATTTTTCGGAATTAAAACAGGTCTCCGAATCATTTATAACTAAATAATAGTGCTCGAACACTCGAAATAATTTTATAAGAATTATTGAGCCTGTAAAATAATTTAAAATAATATTTTCTTGGAAATTGGACAGCACCTCCTCTATTTCTCGGACTGCCAGTCGATATCATATCGACACAACCAACAACAATCAACACAATAATTTATATTTACGCGTATAAACACTCCAGAAATGAATAACACGGCCACCTGAACCAAAACTCGGACCAAAAATGACTTCTCCAACAATTTCTAAAAATTATGAAATAAATATATAAACATTAACATGCTATAATATACACAAGTACGAAGGCGGAATTTCGGAATCGTTACCCAAAATAAATTCTGATCACCCCGAAGAGAAAATCTGATGTCCGGAAAATATCTCCAGAAAAATCCGAAATTAATAGCGATAGATATATACACGCTGAGATGCCATGTGGAGTAATCACCACCTCCAAACTCTTTTTCTACGCCCCGAAAATAAATTAAAACGGAAATATAACGGAAATATGCCCCGCAATTTTTCTTCTCAAAACCTTGCAATATATATACCTATGCGTAGGTATCGAAGCGCTGATCGTTTATATATATAATAATTGAAATTTGGATGAACGGTTTGAGAGATATGAATTTTTGAAAATTAAAAGTATATAAACAGGGAGAGAGACAGAGAGATAGATGGGGAAGAAACTGTTTTAGTAAAAGGGGGGGGTTTGTTTTGTTCACGGGTGGCAGGTGGGGTGGTGGCCTCCTGCCACGTTTTCTCTTTTGTTTTTTTTTTTTTTTTGTTTTTTTTTTTTCAACAGATCACAGCAACGTATCCTTATTTATATCTGAAAATTTTGTTTTGCCCCGCATTTCTCAACTTATCGAATAAACGCGCAGGTAAATAAAATCAGAAAATTACCAAATAAATTCTAAAATTCTCAGAATAATTAAAAACTATTAAAATAAAATTTTTATGATTTTTAAAGTATTTTTGACTTGCGCATTATACCCGCATTACACAATTTAACGAACCGAGCTGCACTTGAAACAAATTCAGAAAATCACAAAAATAGTTTTAAATTGTTACAAATATCCCGAAGTTTATAAAAACATAAATTTCGAAATTTTAAAATAATTTTTGAAACACAATTTATACCCGCTTTTATCAATTAAACGATTCAACGCGCGGTTAAAATTAATCCTAAAAATTCCCAAAATAATTTTGAAATTCTTAGAATATTTCAAACTTAAATAAATATGAGTTTCATAATTTTTGAAAAATTTTAGAATTAAATACGGATTTTATAAATAAATGAAATCAGAAAATCATACAGGGCTAAAAAATTGATGAAATATTGATTTCTAAATTTTATAAAATCCCAAAAATAATTATTGTAATTATAAAGTCATAAAAATATTTTTGAAAGATAATTTAAATATTTATGAAATTAGATTTTCAATAAAATCACTTTTAAAGACAAAAACAAAACGATACGACTCAGTAATTAATAATACAAATAATCCTCAATCACAACTAAGTCACACACAATTAATATTACATACAACACATAGCAGACATAATATCCATCCAATCCCTAATATTACTAAACGAACTCAATTTACCGATATCAATAAAATGATCGGTTTTCAAATAAACTTTTGAAAATAATACATTTAAGTAAATATTTTCAGATATTAACAAGGACCGATATAACACTCAACAATTAGCACATTACCAATTAATAACACAAACTCGTCAAATAGGAATTAAATATCCACCATTTTATTCCTTCTAAATCAGAAAATCACATAAACATATTCAAATATTAATAATAATAATTCTGAAAATACGGGATATCACAATATATATCGATGTAATTATCTTGAGTCATTTTGATATGTTAAATCAAGCGTATCTCTCGCTTATCTTTGAATTATACAGAAATGCCATGAACCCTCAAGTATGTATTGCAAGTAGTTCAAAAGTCTTTTCATGAAAGTTAAATGCCATGATAAAATAAAGAGTTGTTATATTACTTGATTGATCCTCTTGATTAACATGCTGATGATTCCTAAGTATTGATATCATCCTGATACTTGAACCCCTATAGAACCTTACCTTGAACTCTGATAGTCAGAAACTTACCAACATGATTCCTCATTGATTGATACCCTCTTTTCTATCCTAAAGCTTGACAATTCTGATATATATATATACATCCTGAGCTAGAGATCATTACCTTAACACCCATAGTATTCGTGAAGCTTATCTTCTTAATGATCCAACACCTGTACCTTGACGAGAAACCATTGCTTTGAGCCCAGTTTGGCATTACCCCTTCATATTATCCATTAGTCTCACCATATTTTCCTGTCCAAATTCTGACATATGAAAACCTTTTGGTTACCCTAATAGAGTAAAGTTTTGTGAATCATGGCCCTGAGATTTAGTACCATATTTCCCATGTTTCGAGTTGATCTATAATCCCTTAATAAAAATATTTAGTGTTAAAAGAGATTTTGTTACAATTCGGCATCAGCTTTTGAAATAAATAAAATGTGGGTTTTCAGTCCCAAAGGGGGATAAATGTTTTCTTGAATAGTGGATCTGGACTGAGACGCGAGTCTTTTCCACACTTATATTAGGCTTAAAAGTTGCCTAGGGATTCCCGTTAATGTTTTAGAACCCAGCGAGGTTCGGGATTACTTCACGGCTGATCACCGGCTGTAATCCGTAGCGTCATAAAATGATGTTGATTAAGACATGATTTTAAAATTGTTTTGATGCAAGCAAAATGATGCCATCTCACATAGTTTTATCTCTCGTTATCATTAGTTATGTCTTTTCATTGTCATTCTTAAAAGTATATCTCAATTTATGCTTTGTGTCGTACTGTTAGCACTTGTTGAGCATTTGGCTCACTCCTTGCTTTACCCTGATATTACAGCTAGCAGCTATGGTTAGATTCAAGCAGACTGCCCGTAAGACCTGTGATGCTGATGTTTATGTTCGAGCTCAGGTAGAATAAGTAATAATAGTTGTGTGAGGACTCGGTATTTGTAATCAGATGTAATAGTTGGTAGTGTTGGGCTGTTCCAAACCCTAAACTGTAAGATCTTGGATTAGGTTGTGTATTCTTCATTAAAATGATGTAATAGCTATATTTATTTTGATGTTTAAGTTGGGGGTGTGACAGGTTTTGGTATTAGAGCTACGGTTTAGAGTCCCTGGACAGCCCAAATAGGTTATAGGATTTGTGTGTAGGTTATAGATATTATGCGAGAGAGCAGGTTAAGTAAATTATTATTAATACTCCTCTTATTGGTTGTCAGCAAAGGGCGCATTCCTCGTCATCCTCTGGGTCGGACGACACTATTGCTTTCTCCGTGTATGCTGAGTTGAGGCGCGAGTTTGACATGCTTCAGGGCAAGTACGACCGACTGATAGACCGACTGAAGAACGTGTATCCGGACAACCGAAACTACGAAGGGAAGCCCAAGGAGCAGATGACTGCGAGACTTGAGACCTTGGTTCAGTACGTCAACACTAAGCTTGAGGAGATGCCAGCGCACCGGGACCGCACCAGCCAGTATGTCATTCAGATGGTGGCGGATGAGCTCCAGAGCATTGTGAAGACGCTTCGAGAGGAAAAGACTACCAAGCCCTGTTCAGATGGAGTGGAGCCTTAGTTCTTTCCATTTGCCTTTCATGTTGTTGTACTATCAGACTCTATGGAATCCCCAGTTGTTTCCGTTTTTCCTTTAAATAAGCCTGTTATTCCTAGAAACAGACTATGTCCCAATCCTATGTACGGTGACCTTTAAAATTTCAATAATTATGTGCTATTGTTCCATTTGCTCTCAACTGTTATTTTATGTTTTTATCATCATATCTGCTTAATTTAGAAACTTGACCCCATATGTAAATGAGAATGCCATGCGATACCCTCGAATCATTTTATCATTCATATCTGTTTTGACATAACTCTTATTTCAGGATCATGCCTCCCAAAAAGAAGAACCCAACAACCACCTCCACCACAGACCCAAATATTCTTCGACTACTGGAAACCTTGCAACAACAAACCAATGCTATAGCTCAACAACAACTAACTCTTCAACAACGAATTGAAAACCAAGATAACCGTGAGCCACACCAACCACCTGAACCACCAGTACCACCTAGACAAATTGTCACTTTCAAGGCTTTTCAAAATGTGAATCCACATGTATTTCATGATACCACTGATCCAGTGATAGCTAACACATGGATCAAGGAGATGGAAAGGGCTTTTGAGTTGGTACAGTTAGGAGACGATCAGAAGACGCCGTATGCTACTTACTTCTTGAAGGGAGAAGTCACCTATTGGTGGGAATCAGTAGCTATGGAAGTCACTCAACAGGTTTCTTGGGAGAGATTTAAGAAGTTATTTCTGGACAAGTATTACCCTAAGTACATGCAGAATCAGATGGAGCTAAAATTTCTTGAGTTAAAGCAAGGGAACATGACTGTATTGGAGTATGAGAAGAAGTTCACTGAGTTGTCAGGGTTTGTGACAAAGTATACCAGCACTGAGGAGGAAAAAGCAAAGAAATTTCAGCAAGGATTGGAGCCTTGGATCAGAGATAGGGTGGCTATGTTTGAGCTTGAAACTTATGCGGGAGTAGTACAGAAAGTTGCTCTGATTGAGAATAATGGGATGCAGTCAAGGAAAGAGAGGGATAATAAGAAGAGGAAAGTTCCATTTTATGGAGAAAAGTCTGAAGCCGGAAGTTCGTAAGATCAGAATATAAAGAGGATTGGTTTGCAGAAGGGCGGAAATTTTCAAAAGAAGGGAAATTTGGGCAAAAGGCAAGAATCAAAAGGGAACAACCAGGCAAGCCAAGGGCAAGTTGGAGAAAACAGGTTCCAGAGACCGGAATGCAAGCACTGTGGAAGAAGGCACCCCGAAGTATGCAATAAGCTGAGCATGACCTGTTATAGGTGCAATCAGAAGGGATATTTGGCAAATGAGTGCAAGATGCCGAAGCCAGGAGTTACGTGCTACAAGTGTGGGAAGAATGGACACATAGCTAGGGAGTGCAAGGCAACCGGACCAGTCAAAGCTCTAATGAATATGGCAAGTACTAGTGCGAGTGTGCCAGCCGAGGTATTGGAATTACCTCCACCACCCGCACCAACCCCGCAAGCAACAACAAGGACATTTGATCTAAAGATGAAGGACGATGTTCAGAATTCTGAAGTGATAGCAGGTACACTTTTACTCAATAATGTCAAAGCTAAAGTATTGATTGATTCGGGAGCAACAAGATCTTTCATATCAGAATCTTTTGTTGATAAGCTCCAATGTGATAAAATGGTTATGAGTGAGGTAGTAAATGTGGTAATTGCGAACCAAGAGAAGATTCTTGTGAATCAATTTTGTCCAAAGTGTGAGATTGATATTTCGGGGTATAAGTTCTCAGCCAACTTGATACTCTTCAAGTTGGGAGAGTTTGATATAATTTTAGGATTGTATTGGTTAGGAGAGAATAGCGCTCAGATAAATTATAAGACCAAGAGAGTGTATTTAAAGACGAAGAGTGGAGAGAAGGTAGTATTTAAGGGGCAGAGGCAAGAGTAACTATTTCTTATAATTGTTCAGGCTAAGAAGTTACTTAGAAAAGGTTGTGAGTCATTCCTGGAATATGTAGTGGATTTAGAGAGAGGCAGCCTCAACATGGAAGATATTTCTGTAGTTAACGAGTTCCCCGATGTGTTTCCCGACGAACTACCAGGCTTACCACCAGATCGATAAATTGAGTTCGAAATCAACCTTGCTCCAGGCACGGAACCAGTTTCAAAGGCCCCATATAGGATGGCACCAGCAGAAATGAAAGAGTTGGCGAGCCAGCTACAAGAATTATTGGATAAGGGAGTGATACGGCCAAGTGCGTCGCCATGGGGAGCACCTGTTCTGTTTGTAAAGAAGAAAGATGGGAGTATGCGACTATGCATAGATTATCGAGAGTTGAATAAGGTAACGATCAAGAACCGCTACCCGCTACCAAGGATAGATGACCTTTTTGATCAGTTGAAGGGAGCAAAATGCTTTTCGAAGATTGATTTGAGATCGGGATACCATCAATTAAAGATCAAAGAAGAAGATATTCCTAAGACCGCATTCAGGACCTGATATGGGCATTATGAATTCCTAGTAATGCCGTTTGGATTGACCAAAGCTCCGGCCGCATTTATGGATATGATGAATCGTGTATTTAAGAAGTATTTGGACAAATTTATCGTGGTATTCATTGATAACATCCTTATTTATTCTAAGTCGGAAGAAGAACATAAGCAGCACCTCTGGATAGCATTGGAGATACTCTGACAAGAGAAGTTGTATGCCAAGTTTACCAAATGTGAGTTTTGGTTAAAGGAAGTTCAATTTTTGGGGCATGTTATTGGAAATGAGGGAGTTAAAGTGGATCCGGCAAAGATTGAGGCAGTTATGAGTTGGGAGAGGCCAAAGACTCCTACGGAAGTGCGAAGTTTTCTAGGATTGGCCGGATACTATAGAAGATTCATCAAGGATTTCTCGAAGATCGCCACACCATTGACCAAGTTAACCAGAAAGAATCAAAAGTTTGAATGAAGTGCAGAATGTGAAGATAGCTTCCAAGAGTTAAAGCAGTAGTTGGTAACAACTCCGGTGTTGGTACTTCTAGATGATCAAGGGAATTTTGTAATATACAGCGACGCTTCACATAAGGGTTTGGGTTGTGTGTTGATGCAATACAGTAAAGTGATCGCATATGCGTCAAGACAGTTGAAGCCGCATGAGTTAAAGTACCCGACGCATGACTTGGAACTAGCCGCCATAGTGTTCGCACTTAAGATTTGGAGACATTACCTCTACGGAGAGAAGTATGAAATCTACACGGATCACAAGAGTTTAAAGTACATTTTTACTCAGAAAGAGCTCAATATGAGGCAGAGGAGATGGCCGGAATTGATCAAGGACTATGACTGCTCGATAAATTACCATCCTGGAAAGGCGAACGTAGTGGCCGATGCTCTGAATAGGAAGGAGAGATTGAATATGATGATAACATCAAAAGAGTTATCTGAAGAAATCGAAAAATTGGAATTGGAACTTTGTGCTTATGGAAAAGTCAAGGAAGTTTGTCGTGCAATGACCTTTCAGCCAACACTAGTGGAAAAGATAAAGAAGTGTCAAGAGGAAGTAATGGAAAAAGAGAAGAATCAGTTATCTGGAGAGGAGATTAATACTCTAAGGGATGAGCAAGGGATACTAAGGTTTTCATCCAGAATATGGATTCCCCATGTACCTGAATTAAAGAATGAGATCCTCCATGAAGCCCACAATTCGAAATTTTCAATCCACCCGGGAAGCACCAAGATGTATCGAGACTTAAAGAAGAACTTTTGGTGGCCAAATATGAAGCGAGACGTGGCAGAATGGGTTGCGAAGTGCTATACTTGTCAGAAAGTAAAGGCAGAACATCAACGACCAAGCGGATTAATTCAGCCCCTGAAGATTCCAGAATGGAAATGGGAAAATATCGCTATGGACTTTATAGTAGGACTACCGCGAACGAAATCCGGACATGACGCAATATGGGTTATAATTGATCGTCTTACGAAGTCGGCGCATTTCCTTCCAATAAACGAGAAGTCGTCATTGGACAAGTTGGTTCATCTGTATGTTCGCGAAATCGTACTAAGGCATGGGGTACCCGTATCAATAGTTTCAGACAGAGATCCCCGATTTAACTCGAGATTCTGGAAGCAATTTCAGGAATGTCTTGGCACAAAGTTGAATATGAGCACGGCGTACCACCCGCAGACTGATGGCCAGAGTGAAAGGACGATTCAAACAATTGAAGACATATTGCGCAGTTGTGCAATCGATTTTGCAGGAAGTTGGGATGACCATTTGTCGTTGATTGAATTCTCTTACAACAACAACTATCATTCCAGTATCGGCATGCCACCATCCGAAGCTTTGTACGGGCGAAAATGTAGATCACCAACAAGTTGGGATGAAGTAGGAGAAGGAAAGAATTCTCGGCTCGGATTTGGTACAACAGTTACATGACTCGGTCAAGTTAATTCAGAAAAAGTTGCTTGCTGCTCAAGATAGACAGAGGAAGTATGCGGATCCAGCGCGTAAGGATGTTCAATTCCAAATTGGCGAAGCTGTGTTGCTGAAGGTGTCACCTAGAAAAGGGTTGATGAGATTTGGCAAGAAAGGGAAGTTAGCACCTAGATACATAGGTCCTTTTGAGATTTTGAGTCAAGTAGGAAAGGTGGCCTACGAGTTGGTCTTACCACCTCAGTATCAACATGTGCATAAAGTGTTCCATGTGTCGTTGCTTAAGAAGTACAATCATGACGCTAGCCATGTGATAGAATATGAACCTGTAGAAATTCAGGCAGACCTGTCATTTGTGGAGCAACCGGTTAAAATACTCGACTGGCAAGTAAAGAGTCTTAGAAATAAGTCAGTAAAGTTAGTAAAAGTACTTTGGAGGAACCCTAAGGTCGAAGAGTCGACTTGGGAGTTAGAGTCTGATATACGTTCCCGGCATCCTCATATTTTCTTTTAGATTCTGGGGACAGAATCTCTTAAGGGGGAGAGGATGTTATGACCGGCATTTTATGTAATATTATTTGTGGATTTGGTATAATATTAAAGTCAAATGAAAATATATTCAATGATTGTACGCTAGTATGAGTGAAAATTTCTGCATTATAAATTTGCTTTGTGTAGTATATGATTTTTCAAAGCAAGAGTTTATTTAATTTCTTTATTTTTGATTTATAAGGAATATTCTAAGCTTTGGAAAAATTTTCTTTTAAAAGGTACTTTGTTCACAAATTTTGAAAATGATTTTATAAAGTCTCTAAAAATCCAAGTTATTTTATGGTATAAATTTTATAATTTTTGAACTTGTATTTTATTTTATAAAAAATAAATTATTATAAATTTTAGTTGTCATATTTAGCAAATTACAAGAAAGCCCTTGCATGCAAACATCCCTCTCATTCTTTTCAAGGACAAAGAGGACAATTCCAACCCCACTAACTCTTATTTCTCTAGCCAATTTCCTTCTTTACCCTTACATGCAAAATGCACCAAGTATAAGTGGAGGGATAGACTTGTCAATTCTTATTTCCACTCACATTTTGTCAAATCAAATACCATAAAAACAAGCAAAGACATGATCATTTTCACTCATCACCCACACCACACTCATTCTTCTCTCCCTCCTCATCCCTCACTCTCGGCCTTCCCTCTCTCACTCTCGGGTTTAGCCGAGAACCACCCCTCCCCATTTTTTTTCTTCATTTCTCCACCAAGCTTCTACTCTTTATACAAGTAAATGTTATCTCCCATACCATGATCATTCATATTTCAAAGAGTTTTGAGTAGAAAGTTTAAGTTTAAGGGTTGCATGTAAAGGTTTTAATGAAACTCAAAATACAATCTTGATTCTTATGGATTTAAGGTTGTTTTTGAGAGGACTATAATGAATGGATAAGTGCCAAGTCATAAGAAGGAAACTCTTGATGATTTAATGGCCATTTCCATCCATTTCATTCGGCCATGACCATATGGGAGCCGAATGAATGGTCCTTGAAATCATTCTTGTTGTTTTGATCAATTTTTGCATGTTTATGTGATAATGACTTGAATTTTGTGGTGAAAATTTGATAAAACTCCTTGCATGCTAAGTGATCATCTAGGTATACCTTATGATAGGCTTGCATGTCAATTTTAAGATGGAATATATGTAGAAAATGTGTTGTTTTGGTTTGAAAAACCCGAAGGCATGCATGCATGAGGATTTCTCTTAGAATGTTGTAAGATTTTGATCATTTGGAAAGATTTTGTTAGTGAGCCTTAATTTCAGTAGGTATAATGTGTTAATATTGATTTATGCTTCTTGTTGCATGGTAATAATTCATGATTATCTTTTATTAAAATGCATACCTTGTTGTTTCAAAAGCATGAAGATTTATGATTTGTGAAGTGTAGATTCTCTTGTTTTGCCATAATTGTACCTTAGGTAAGGATGATCTCACCCAAGGTTATTTTGAGAATAAGGGAGTTAGTTCAGTAGATTACCATGTTTAAGTCTTGGTTTGAGTATTGGGTTGTTGGTAGTTGAGTTTGTCAAGTCAAAACCTTGGAGAAATGAGAGTTATAGTTTCTGCAGAAAATCAGTTTAGTACCCTGAGGTTTAGAGTGAGTTTTAACCATGTCATTGGTGTGCACTTTGAGGCCCAAGCCACCAGAAGTTAGTATTGGGAGTATACAAAAGGTTTTAGGAGTTGGTTGGAGGTTTGCATGTCATTTGGTTAGGTGCACAAGTAGAATAACAAAATCTGTCCAGCAGGGGACAGTTTTATTGCAACTTAGAAATAGGGAGATTTGACCATGTCATGGGTAGGCCCTCATTAGGCCCTATTGGGCCTTAGTTAGAGGGAGTGTCAGAGAAGTTTTTCCAACCATAGTTCATAGGATATGAGTTAGAACCATGTGTCACAAGTTAATTCAAGTCAGGGCGTTTTCTGCCCAGAAAAGCAGGGGAACCTTGGACTTTTAGCTTAGGCCCAAGAAGGCCCAAGCCAGGCCCTTGAGCCACATCAAGTTTGTGAGATGCCCTTAGGTCAGGAGAGTCTTGTGTAAAAGTTTTGAAGGAAAACTTGTAGTTTAAGAGTGCCTAATGCACTCAAGAAACTATAGTTGTCATTCTGAAATTTGCACCAGTGAGCACTATCACTTATCACATAGTTTTAGAACACTTAGAAGTGAGTATTAGGTCGACCACCATAGTTGTAAGATGGTATAAGATCAGTAGAGCAAAAGGCACAAGTGAGGGTTAATAGGTTTTGGATAATTTAGGAAAGGCACATCGAGTTAGGGAGCCAAAATTTGAAGACTTTGTCTAGTTTAGCGACCAAGTGACTTAAGTGGTGAGTCGAGATCATCCAAGCCTAGTGTTGCATTATGGTATATATGGTGTTATTTGATATTAATATACGATATGTGATTATGTGGCTACGTGTGTACATTTGAAATATAAAGGTGGATATAAATTAGGTGCGTATAGGCCTAAGTGCCATCCATGTTTAATTTCGGGTTGTAAATAGGTTAAGATGGTAAGAATATATTATAATGAGGATTATTATTATTTATGTAGGATCTCGAGACGAGGGAAAACTTGACATAAAAGTCGAGTGAAGCTCCAGTTGCTCCTACCAGTCAGACCAGACCAGCCTATCTCAAGGCAAGTGATTCAACTTGACCTTCGTATTTACTATAAACAGTTCATATATATCGATGCAATTATCCTGAGTCATTTTGATATGTTAAATCAAGCGTATCTCTCGCTTATCTTTGAATTATATAGAAATGCCATGAACCCTCGAGTATGTATTGCAAGTAGTTCAAAAGTCTTTTCATGAAAGTTAAATGCCATGATAAAATAAAGAGTTGTTATATTACTTGATTGATCCTCTTGATTAACATGCTGATGATTCCTAATTATTGATATCTCATCCTGATACTTGAACCCCTATAGAACCTTACCTTGAACTCTGATAGTCAGAAACTTACCAACATGATTCCTCATTGATTGATACCCTCTTTCCTATCCTAAAGCTTGACAATTCTGATATATATATACATCCTGAGCTAGAGATCATTACCTTAACACCCATAGTATTCGTGAAGCTTATCTTCTTAATGATCCAACACCTGTACCTTGACGAGAAACCATTGCTTTGAGCCCAGTTTGGCATTACCCCTTCATATTATCCATTAGTCTCACCATATTTTCCTGTCCAAATTCTGACATATGAAAACCTTTTGGTTACCCTAATAGAGTAAAGTTTTGTGAATCATGGCCCTGAGATTTAGTACCATATTTCCCATGTTTCGAGTTGATCTATAATCCCTTAATAAAAATATTTACTGTTAAAAGAGATTTTGTTACAATTCGGCATCAGCTTTTGAAATAAATAAAATGTGGGTTTTCAGTCCCAAAGAGGAATAAATGTTTTCTTGAATAGTGGATCTGGACTGAGACGCGAGACCTTTCCACACTTATATTAGGCTTAAAAGTTGCCTAGGGATTCCCGTTAATGTTTTAGAACCCAGCGAGGTTCGGGATTACTTCGCGGCTGATCACAGGCTGTAATCTGTAGCGTCATAAAATGATGTTGATTAAGACATGATTTTAAAATTGTTTTGATGCAAGCAAAATGATGCCATCTCACATAGTTTTATCTCTCGTTATCATTGGTTATGTCTTTCCATTGTCATTCTTAGAAGTATATCTCAATTTATGCTTTGTGTCGTACTGTTAGCACTTGTTGAGCATTTGGCTCACTCCTTGCTTTACCCTGATATTACAGCTAGCAGCTATGGTTAGATTCAAGCAGACTGCCCGTAAGACCTGTGATGCTGATGCTTATGTTAGAGCTCAGGTAGAATAAGTAATAATAGTTGTGTGAGGACTCGGTATTTCTAATCAGATGTAATAGTTGGTAGTGTTGGGCTGTTCCAAACCCTAAACTGTAAGATCTTGGATTAGGTTGTGTATTCTTCATTAAAATGATGTAATAGCTATATTTATTTTGCTATTTAAGTTGGGGGTGTGACAATATTTCATAACAATTAGAATTTATCTTGTAACTGTGTAGTATATAAACACATACATAGGGTTTACACTATATATGTTATCATAATCGAAGTTATTATTCATTGTAACCATAGCAGCTCTCGTGATAAGTTGTTCATCACTGAGAGAGGATAGTTCCATATTGTAACAGAGTTTATTATGTTAAATAAAATCCATTTTCTGTGTTCTTATATTCAATTTGATTGTGATAAACACTGTATTCAAGCCCCTTCTACAGTGTGTGAGACGTAACACTTATGCTTTACCACATATAAACATCCACATAACAACACCAATCATCAGATAATTCACCAAAAATCACCTAATAATCATTTATCGATAAAAATAATTACACGATATGTCCCGAATATTACATCCTCCCCCCTTAAAAGGATTTTGTCCTCAGAATCACACTAAAGATCAAATAATCAAATATTCAAGTATCCCACTTCCATTTTCTCAGGTTGATCCCTCAACCTTACAACTTTTCATAAATTTTGACTCGCAACATCAATCATTACTCAATAGCCTCTTGCTGACATCCTATTACATCAGTTGCTCATATAACTCAACTCAAGTCTCCATTTTATATATATAATGGAGCTAGATTACTCTTTCTGAATATACACGTATAAATACCCTATGAACCTGCTATACATGTGGCGGTGAAGCCAACTCACTTACACTTATCTTGCTTATTATACTGTTTCAAAAGGACCAGCATAATGCCTATTAATTCTCCTTTCTTTCTAATTCTAGTAATTCGTGCTCATGAACATTCACAATAATTACTAGTTATTGAACCCCATTCCCACATGTTTCTCTGTTTAATTAATCTAGTTTATAATCGCTTCCAATCGCATTTAAGGCTCTTTAATCGTTTTCTTAATCTTCTCATCCATCCACAAATGATATATTGACACCATGGTGTATTCGATTTCTAAATTTCTCGAAATTATTCCAAAATTAAAAATTAACGAAAAAATCTCGATTGAATATGATTGACGCAAAACTTATCACCATATCCTATTTTCCTTGAATCATAATCGAGTAAATTTGCTGAGCAAAATTCTCTTACTATTTTAAAGAAAATACTCTAGCCTGGAGGCATCACCGACATATTCTAACCCATATTATCATTTATTTGGGTTCTAAGAAGTTATCATACGAAACTGACTGCAATGCTTTCTTTGACGGCTAGCCACATATAACATTTATTCTTTCTTTGTGCCATACTATCAGAAAGTTTTCTTTGACATCTATGTCTTGTATCATATTCTCGAAGTAGCTTGAATCCCTTGAGTTATCGTAGCCAAATTTCTATTTTTTAATTCCGCCTTACTTAATGCCTGTTCATCTAGGAGTGGTATATACTATTCTGGTTCAACACAATTCATCGTATCCTAAATACTCCTGTCACATCTCAAATCAAACAATATTGATCATTTACAATCAATTTCTGGATCTGATGATGTACCATCATTTCTTCAGGCAGCAACCGACCCACTTATTGGACAAACTGTTTATTAATAAAAGAGAATGA
This sequence comes from Apium graveolens, assembly GCF_009905375.1. Taxonomy (NCBI): domain Eukaryota; kingdom Viridiplantae; phylum Streptophyta; class Magnoliopsida; order Apiales; family Apiaceae; genus Apium; species Apium graveolens. Next base: position 158,833,712 of record NC_133652.1, on the reverse strand, counting down.
TTAGATTTGGATAACCCGTCAATAATGATGTAATTAACGTTTTCCTCAACTTCGGTTCTCAGGTGACTTCACTACAACGTCTCCTGGAGAAATGTATCCATCTAGTCTTTGATGTCCCGCCTTAATTCTTGGGTAGGTATAACATTTATTTACATCCCCCCCCCATTTTCTCTTCATTTCTGGTCACTAGATATTTTCTTTTAGCCTTTGGTACTTAATCGTACTCCTGGGATGCATTCCATATCTCAATTTATAAGTGTTCCCTAAAATTTTTCACCTTACTTTTGCCTTTCATCTTACCCATATCTTACCTATATTTTGGCATCTTATAAAGTTTCTTTATCATCCTTTTGATTCCACTTCCTTTCCTATTTTTGTTCTTCATTCTCATAGCTCATTCAAAACCGAACTCTTGACATTAATACTCATTTTGATGTCATATCAAATTAGATATCAATACAAACTTTGATGCTCACAACATCCCATTCTGAAGTAAACATCAATCATCTATATTAATACCACTTTCAATATTTAACAATATCTTAAGTATCAACATCAATCAGAAACTGAATTAAAACTGTATCTCACACTTTATCCAAAACAGAAATACTTGGTAAAACATTTATTGTATGATTATTAAAGAAATTTAGAAACAAGACATCCTTTAATAAAACTTTATTGCAGATGATAAAATCTCTTTGATCATCTAATAAAATCCATATTGGTGTAATTATTAATATCTTCTTTATTCCACCACCCTTCTTTCTTTCATTCCTTCTCTTTGCTCTATCTTAAATCTTTAGTCCTTAAAAACATTTCTCTCCTTTGTCCATACAAATAACTTTCTATTTCTCTTGCCCATTAAAAATGGCATATTCATCCAAGTAAAGCTTCACACACTTGCATCAATTTTTGAATTCTACTGGTGTCCTTACCTTCTCTAAATTCCTCGTTGCTTTGATTTCGGATTTGAAGGTCACATCAAACTTTGACTTAATCCAATTGGAATCTATTTCCATCTAAATAACCATTAATTGGTAAAAATTAACCAATTATCTCACTTAATTGGTCAATTACACCAAGTGATGACTAGATAAATGAAATCAAAGACCAATTATATATTGTCGGATTGGCTGTAACCACTTCTTTCAAGAACCGAGATCATAATTATTTGGAGTATCAACAGGAATATCAGTAACACCTGAAAGTATAATTTCTATATTTAAGATTAGGATATTTTCCGAAAATTTGGCCAGCATCTCCTTTGTATTATTGACTACTAGTCGGACTCAAGCCGACACCAACAATCAATCAAACAACCAACAATAAACCAAGTATACCAACCCACTGCCACATCCTAAACTCAGCATTTCACCACCACATATAATACTAACCAGTAAACCCGTAATTTTAGTTCAACTCAAGATTATAACCAACAATTCTTATTATACCATACCTTTTCTCATATCTTCTGATTATAACAGAATATCACTAATGAGTACCATTACAAATTATTCTAGAATTCTTCTAGTTCATGTTTTATTTCGAGCTCTCTAATTAAAAATTTACTTATCCTTGACAACGTACACTTGTTCTTATTAGTTAACTTATTCAACTTCTGATAACCAGTGTTAGATATATTTGGGACTTCATATCTAATATGTTTCATGTTTAGTTTTCAGATCTTAACAAACAGGAAATATCAGTACTTACTAGAAGTCAGAACTTAAGGATATCAGAACTTAGATTATCAGAAGATAAATATCAGAAGATGGATATCAGAACTTAAGTACGAGAGGACTAACAGTTAAGGAAGGAAGCTGATTTACAGGAAAGAAGATCAAGACTAATATAAAAGAAGATATGCATGGAAAGACTTAGAGGACTTAAAGAATTGTATAAGATATCTGATTGATATATTTTAGGAGACAAAATTATATTCCATATCAATTATAAGTTATCTTGTAACTGTGTACTATTTAAACACAGACATAGGTTTACACTATATGTGTTATCATTATCGAGAAGATCATACATTGTAACCTAGCAGCTCTCGTGATATTTGTTAATCACTGAGAGAGAACAGTTCCATTGTAACAGAGTTTATTATATCAAATATATCTGTTTACTGTTACTTGTGTTCGAAATCTATTTGATTGTATTCTACACTGTATTCAACCCCCTTCTATAGTATTGTGTGACCTAATAATTGGTATCAGAGCCTATCTGTTAACACACATACAGTAAAGATCCAAACAATCATGTCTGAAGAAGCAGAAAATCCAACCAAGCCCACCAAAACTGAAGAAACTAAAAACACTCAAATCCACAATCGATATGAGACTATTAGGGTTCCCATACTGAGACCTTCTGAGTACCCCATATGGAAAGTGAAGATGGCTATGTTTCTGGAACTACAGATCCAGAATACCTTGACAGAATTAATGAAGGACTGCATAAGCCAACCAAGCTCTCTGTTGTAGTTGCAGATCATCCAGCAAAGACCATACTAAAGCAGAAAAATGAGTATACAGCTGAAGATATCTCATCCATTGCCAAGGATGCAAAGGTAAGGCATTTGCTGCATAGTGCCATTGATAATGTCATGTAAAATAGGGTGATTCATTGTAAGACTGCAAAGGAGATATGGGATGCTTTGGAGATAAGATGCCAGGGAACTGATGCAATCAAGAAGAACAGGAGGACTATACTCACTCAAGAGTATGAGCACTTTGACTCAAAAGCTGATGAGTCATTAACTGACTTATATGACAGGTTTGTCAAACTCTTGAATGATCTATCACTGGTGGACAAGGAATATGATCTTGAAGATTCAAATCTAAAATTCCTTTTAGCTCTTCCTGAAAGTTGGGATTTGAAGGCTACTACTATAAGAGACAACTATGATCTTGATGAAACTACTCTTGATGAAATTTATGGTATGCTCAAGACTTATGAACTTGAGATGGATCAAAGAATCAAGAGATATGGGAGAAAGTCACGGGCAGTTGCTCTTAAGGCTGAGGAGGAATTCCCCAAAGTGGATGTCTCAAAGAAAGGCAAAGGAAAAGCTCTCATCATAAAGTTTGATTCAGAATCATCAAGTTCTGATGATGATGATTCAGAAACTGAAAGGTTACCTGAAATAGATGCTGATAAAGAGATGATGAAATTGTGTTCTCTTATGGTAAAGGGTATCACAAAGATAGCCTACAAGAAATTCAGAAGGTGAAAGAAGTTTTTCAGGAAAGGTGGAAGTACTGATAAGAAAGGGTTCATAAAGTATGAAGGAAAAAGTGCAAAGTCTGACAGAGGAGACAACTCAAATGTCAAATGCTACAATTATGGTGAAAGAGGCCACATATCTCCTGACTGCAAGAAAGGAAAGAGTGACAAAGGCAAGGCACTTGTCAAAAAGAAGAAAAGATGGACAGACTCTTCAGATTCTGAAGATGAGGTGAATCATGCTTTAATGGCAAATGCGGATGGCAGCCCTGAAACTGTTGAATTAAGGGTACCTCAAACAACTTATGCCTTTCATACTGATGATATTAATGAGTTGAGATTATATCTTAAAACCATGTTTATTGGCTACAGAGATCAAACTTTAACATGTGAAAGATTAACTTCTGAAAATCTTGCTTTTAAGGAAAGGAATGATTATTTAGAAAAAGAGTTAGTTATGTTCCATAAAACTCAGAAAGAAAGAGATGATGCTTTTATGTTAGAGATGAATTGATAAAATTGAATAAATCTCTAAAAACTGAGTTAGAAAAAGAAAAAGAGATTATCAGGACTTGGACTAACTCTGGCAGAATAACTCAGAATTTATTAAGTAGTGGAAACTGTAAAGAGGGCTTAGGTTATGGAGATGATAAAAGAGAAAAAGGAACTGAACAAACTGAGCTAATTATTGTTAAACAAACTGTTAAGCCAAAGGTAAATCCTGTTAAGTTTGTAGCTAAAACTGTAAAGTCTGATTCTGAAAAGATGAAAGAGTCTGTGACAAAAGTTAAGGAGAAGTCAACTTCTGACAAATTAGAACATGATAAACCAGCTGAAGTCAACATAGGCTTAATGATAAAGAAGCAGCATAAGCATAAGCTGAAGGAAATAAGGAATGTCAACAAGGTTAAAGCAGCTAGGAAAAATAGGAATGGAAAGGAAGGTGTGAATAAAAGCAATAATTATATGCCTCTTCCTAATGCTCCTAGAAAGAAATGTTATAACTGTGGAAACTCTAAACATCTTGCTTCTTTTTGCAGGAAGAATAAGAATACAAACTCTTTACCTCCTATGTCAGGAGTGTTACGAGTCAGACTGTTAAGTTTAAGCCACAAAATCCTTGTTTTCATTGTGGAAGTTTATGGCATTCCATTTATACTTGTAAGGAATATCATAGTTTGTACTACAATTATTATCAAATAAACCTTCTTTGAAGAAAGTTTCTTTAATTCCTTCTAGTGTAAAGTCTGATGCAAAGTCTGATATAAGTTCTGATAAACAACATGTTAACATAAACTCTAATATTAAATCCGCTGCAAATGCTAACAAACTTAAAAAGGCCAAAGGATCCAAGCAAGTTTAGGTCCTTAAAACTAACCATTAGTGGTCTTTGTGATTGCAGGGCAACAGGAGAAACATCCTAGTACTGGATAGTGGATGTTCAAGACATATGACTGGAAATAAAGCCCTCTCTTAGACTTTGTGGAGAAAGCTGGCCCAGGAGTTTCTTATGGAGATGGAAATATGGGAAAAACTCTGGGATATGGCAATATTAATCTTGGGAATGTCATCGTTGAATCAGTAGCTCTAGTCTCAGGACTTAAACACAATCTGCTGAGTGTGAGTCAAATCTGTGATAGAGGTTATCATGTGGATTTCTTTGAAGAAAACTGTGAAGTTGTAAGCAATTCTACAGGCAAAGTGGTTCTGAGAGGTTACAGGCATGGTAACATTTATGAAGCCAGACTTTCAATAAGTTCTGATGGTTTTGCAATCTGTCTGTTGAGTGGAGCATCAATTGAAGAAAGCTGGAATTGGCACAAAAGACTCTCTCATTTAAATTTCAACAACATAAATTAGCTTGTAAAGAAAGATCGTGTGAGAGGATTGCCAAAATCAGTATTTGCTCCTGATGGCCTTTGTGATTCTTGTCAAAAGGCAAAACAAAGAAAATCTTCTTTCAAGGAGAAAAACTGTCATCAATTCTTGAGCCTTATAACCTGCTGCATGTTGATCTATTTGGTCCAGTCAATGTCATGTCTATTGCAAAGAAGAAATATGCTATGGTTATAGTGGATGAGTTCACAAGGTACACTTGGGTGTACTTCTTGCACAAGAAGAATGAAACTGCATTTACTCTAACTGATCATGTCAGACAGCTGGATAAGTTGGTCAAAGATTCTGTTAAAATTATAAGAATTGATAATGGCACTGAGTTCAAGAATTCAATCATGGAAGAGTTCTGCAAAGATCATGGAATCAAACAGGAATTTTCTGTACCTGGAACTCCACAGCAAAATGGAGTTGTAGAATGAAAGAACAAGACTCTCATTGAAGCTGCACGAACTATGCTTGATGAAGCAAAGCTGCCAACCTACTTTTGGGCTGAAGCTGTGCCGACTGCTTGTTTTACACAGAATTCAACACTCATAAACAAGCCAGGTAAAACACCATATGAGACGGTGAAGAAAAAGAAGCCAAATCTGAAATACTTTCATGTATTTGGATATAAGTGTTTTGTTCTTAAGACTCATCCTGAACAGCTGTCAAAATTTGATCTAAAAGCTGATGAAGGAATTTTTGTTGGATATCCACTTTCCACAAAAGCCTTCAGAGTCTACAATTTAAGAACAAGGGTTGTCATGGAATCTATCAATATATCTTTTGATGATAAGAAGATTACTGGACTTGAAGATTTCAATGATCACGATCAGCTGAGATTTGAAAATGGAGACTTAAATTCTGATTCTGTAAATTCTGATGACTTAAACTCTGATCCTGTAAGTACTGATGTCATTGAATCTGTTGTAACAACTCCAAAGGAAAATGCACCTGTCCAGGGGAGCAAGTTGAAGATCCTACCACATCTCAAGACTCTAAAGAAGCATCGGAACCTGACACTGGCTCTTCAAGTTCTGATTCATCTAATTTTGATGAGCCAAATTCTGATAATTCTGGAAGCTCTGATACTTCAAATCCTGAAGGATCCAAGTGAAATTCTGAAGTCTCAGAGAGCATAACTACAGGGGGAGCATCAGAAAATGCTAATGGAGACAGCATGGATCATGGGGGATGATCAAGTTCTAGAAGTCAACTTCAATCTGCAAGGAAGTGGACCAAATCACATACACCTGACTTAATTATTGGAGATCCTGAAGCAGGTGTCAGAACTAGAACTGCAACATCAAATGAATGTCTCTATCATTCTTTTCTATCTCAGACTGAACCAAAGAAAGTGGAAGAAGCTCTTCAAGATGCTTATTGGGTGCAAGCAATGCAGGAAGAGTTAAATGAATTTGAAAGAAATAAAGTCTGGACCCTAGTGCCAAGACCAAAGAACAGATCAGTTGTTGGCACAAAATGGGTGTTCAGAAACAAAACTGACAGTGATGGCATAATTACAAGGAATAAAGCAAGGCTGGTTGCTAAAGGCTACTCTCAACAGGAGGGTATTGATTATGATGAAACATTTGCACCAGTTGCCAGATTAGAAGCCATAAGGAGCTTTTTGGCTTATGCTGCTCACAAAAAAGTTTAAAGTCTTTCAAATGGATGTGAAAAGTGCTTTTCTTAATGGAGAATTGGAAGAAGAGGTCTATGTTGAACAATCTCCAGGCTTTGTAGATTCAAAATTTCCAAATCATGTCTACAGGCTTGACAAAGCACTTTGTGGCCTTAAGCAAGCTCCTAGAGCATGGTATGAGACTTTAGCTCAATTCCTTCTGGAAAGTGGATTTCACAGAGGTACAATTGATAAAACATTGTTCTACCTCAACCATAGAAATGACTCATTTTTGGTACAAATATATGTTGATGATATCATATTTGCTTCTACAAATGCCAAACTCTGTGAGAGGTTTGCGAAGCTAATGCAGTCAAGCTATCAAATGAGTATGATGGCAGAACTCAGCTATTTTCTGGGACTTCAAGTCAAGTAAAATGAAGAAGGCACTTTTATCTATCAATCCAAGTACACCAGGAATTTACTGAAGAAGTTTGGAATGCAAGATAGTTCAACAGCATCCACTCCCATGGCCACTGCAACCAAGTTAGATAAAGATACTGGTTCATCAGTAGATATTACTAACTACAGAGGTATGATTGGCTCTTTAGTCTATTTAACTTCAAGTAGACCTGATATCATGTATGCTACCTGTCTTTGTGTAAGATTTCAGGCTAATCCAATAGAACCTCACTTAATAACCGTGAAAAGAATTTTCAAGTACCTTATGGGTACAGCTGATCTGGGATTGTGGTATACTAGAGAATCAGATTTTAAACTAATAGGTTACTCAGATGCAAATTTTGCAGAATGCAAAATAGACAGGAAAAGCACTAGTGGAAGCTGCCAATTTCTTGGAGGCAGATTGGTTTCTTGGTTTAGCAAGAAATAGAAGTCAATTTCCACATCAACTGCCGAAGCAGAATATATTGCTGCAGGAAGCTGTTGTGCACAGATTCTTTGGATGAAGAATCAGTTACTGGATTATGGGTTAGAATTTTCTAAAATCCCTATTTACTATAATAATCAAAGTGCTATTGCTATGACAGGTGATCTAATTTAACACTCAATGACAAAGCACATCAGCATTAGGTACCATTTCATAAGGGAACATGTGATGAAAGGTATAGCGGAATTGCATTTTGTTCCAACAGATCAACAACTAGCAGATATCTTCACAAAACCACTATGTGAAGCTACTTCTACAACAATGGTAAATGAACTTGGAATGGTTTCAGGTTCTTCCTCTAAATCTGCTTAGTTTTTGTTCTTATGCATTAGACTTTATGATCAGTGTTTACAGATTGTCTTATCTTCATGAAATATGTTCTTTAATAATAATTCATTAAATACTGATTATTATCTAATGTGGATCTTTAAACTCTGATAGTGTTTTGAATGTTTTGTGACTATTCAATCCAATGAGGATAACTGTGCTAGATGCTGACCTAGTAGTCTTTAACATACTAGAAATCCCATGTTTGAATTAGTTGTTTATGTGGAAACTCATTAACACAAGCAAATTCTGATTTTGAGCTTAGTCAAGTTTACTTTGTGTATCTTATTACTAAGTCACAAACTAGATTCTTGCTTCTTATCTGTTAGATTTTGATGTCAGTAAATCTTAAGGATGAACTAAATGCTAATAAGCCTCACTTATCAAAAGAAAAGAAAAGAAAATGAAATAAAAGTCAGGTACTCCTTTGAGATCTAGAGTAAATATGTGAAAGGGAAGACCCAAGTGCATTGTTGGTATTAAGTAATATGTATTATAAAAGCAAATAAATTTTCTTGGTGACTTTTCACATTCTCTGATTACTGGAGAAATACTCTGACAATAGCATAAATTCTGATAAGTAGTCGTGACTCACTTACACTGAGAAGCCACTGTAAAAAAAGGAATTTCAAAAGATGCATAAAATGAGCACAAATAGTTGAGGTGGACTCTTGCATAAATTTGTTCTATAGTAGACTTCATGATTGATGACATATTTTAAGCATTTTTCTTAGTTATGCCTTATTTCTAAGATGTATTGAAGTTTATCAAACTTTAATCTTTATCTGATATTCTGGTGAATGCACACACTTTCACTCCATATGATTGATGAAAATTACTGTGGTGATTAAGTTGTTTTTGACAAACAGTTAAGTGTCATTTGCATAAATTCTGAGGACAAGTTCTGATGGAAGTTTTGATGATTAAACTCTAAAGGAAACAAGTCAGTATTTGTATGAAGAATCACAGAAAAAGATATTCACTTTTTGAGTTCAGAAGCCATATTCTGATGACTGTTAAAATCTGATATAAGTTAAGTTCTGATATTAAATCATGATGGAATCCTTGATGCTTGCATGACATTATTATTTACTTGACTTATTTATGGTAAAAACTGAAACAATCATATTTAAATCAGAATATATTTGGGTAAGATAAAAATTGTCATAATCATTCTAGGTTAGTGGTAAACGTGTTTGTCTTGAAAAACTGCATGTGCACAATAATTATTGTTTATTTCTCGTACCCATTAACTCCTGTTTTAACTTTTTACTGACTGTTATTATTACACATCAGTCTAGGGAGACGAGGCATCATTATTTTTTATTCTTGATCGTTAAACAGTCCTCGCATCCTTGGTATTCCATTGGTTATTAAAATGACTGAACATCCTTCAGTAAATTCACATCTTTTCATTTCTCTCAAATAATGGCATATTTTAGTTGGTTTTACTTCTATGGCACAGAAACTGTGACCATTTTTAGAAATGGAATTCCGACTTCATATCCTATCAACAACATTCCTTTCGACATCTGGATTCAACTTCCAGACAACATTAAAAATGATTTGTTATCTTTCCGAAGAGAAGTTCATCTCCGTATTCTTAAACAGCGGGAGAAAATCATTCGTCTTGCTGTTCTCTTTGTTGAAAGTAGGAAGAAGAATTAAATGTCATCTATCCGTATCCTTCCACCATCAGCTTTGTCAGACTTCCTAGACTAAGGCTGTTGATGTTAAGATTCTTAGACTAGGACTATCTTGTAATTTTTGTATGTAATCTATAAATTTCATGATATGTACTCGTTTGATATATTAATGAAATTTCCTTTGATTGCAAGATTTAGTCTCTGTTTCTTTCATATTATGTGACTGTGAATGTTCTAATTATAATTTGTTAATCTTTACTTCATCTATTTGAACTTTATCCTTTGATGATTGTTTTGATTACAATTATGGTCAATAATAAATTGTGTTGATTTGAGGAAACAGTTAAAGCACGGGTTCATGCATCAGAACCTGTGATAATTGAAGCTGAGAACTTTACTTCTCAGACAGAAACAACAGCTCAAAGTTCTGATACTTTGAAGAGGAAATCTGTAAGTTCTGAAGCTGCTAAAGCAACTCCTTCATTGGCAAGGAGACTAAAGAAAATGAAGGCTAGGAGGTATTTGGCTAAGGCTCCATTAGAAGATACTGAAGAAGCTGAGGAAGGGGATCAGGAATCTCTAATCTCACAAGAACCGATTATTATTGAAGCCCTTCCAGCTCAAGCCAAAGGCACTTCTCTTGATACAGTTGTAACCCCTCCTGTCTTTCGTATTAAAGCTACAGATGATGCTAAAGAATAAACTGAAAATTCTGAAATAGATATTCATAATTTGAATATACCAAATGTTCTTTATCTGGAAGCTCCATCTACAGAAGCTCAGCAAACTCCAACTCATTTTCCAATTTTAAATGCTGAGATACCATCTACATCAACCACACCAGCTCTGAAGATAAATTCTGATGTTCAGAATTTAAATGAAGATGTTCCTGAATCGTCAGTTGCCTCACACACTATTGTGCTGTCTGAACATAATGAGTCTTCCTCAAGTTTTGAAGATAATATTTCTGTTGAGACTCCAGTTCCCATTCTGGGAAAGGAAGAATTGGTGAAGAAATTTGTTGAAAAGGAAGCACATATTCCTTGGGAGGATACTCAATGAGGTGTAGAGTGGAACAAGAAGTGGAATGACACTGATTTCATTCCGAGTTCTAACATTCTGACAGAGCATATTGCTAAATCTGATGAGTTGTTCACAAATGCTGATTTCAAGACACAACTCAAGATCACTGCTCTATCTACCAAACATCTTCAAGGTCTACATTCTTCTACTCATGAAAAGGTTGATACACAAAAGGAACATGTTGATAAGCTAGATCTACATCTTAAGCTTGACAAAAATAGATATATCAGACCTACTCTTGAGAAAATTGAAGCCATTGAGAAGATTCAAGAGAAGCAACAGGCCCAAATTGCTGAGGTCCTGGCTAACCAAGTTTCTCAGAAAGCTCAATTGGATGAAATCCAATCTTCAGTTGAACTTCTTCTTTCTCTCTTACTACCTGATGATGCCAAAAAGGGGGAGAAGGTAGTTAAGTCCAAATGCTCACCTACTGAAATACTGAAGAAAAAGGATGATAAAGGTGATAACCAGGGAAACTTTGATAAGAGTAGAGGTCAAGGAAAAGTTCAAGGAAAATCTTCTACACAGAACAAGTCAAGTTCTGATGTTGTGAATGCTAAAAGTCTGAAGTCAAGCTCTGATAAGCAAAGTCTGATGTCAAGTTCTGATATTCTGATTCAGTCAGGATCTAAAGACTCTCAGAAGTTTTTACAAACTCTGAAGCTAAAGGGGAAGCAGACTACTATTTATTACAAAAATCCTAAAATCCAGACACTTGATGAGGAGATAGCTAGAAGATTATTTCTGAAACAAAATCCAGGAATGGATTTGGAAACTCTCAAGGAGGAAGAAGCTAGATTTGCTGCTGAGAAGACAAATCTTAAGTCTAAAGCTTTTGATGCAAAGAAACCTCCGAGGCCTAAGGAAAAAGGCATTGTGATCAGGGAAAGTCGAATTCAAAGTCCAAGACTAGATCACAAACTGAGATTGATCCTAAGTCAAAAGGAAAAGAAAAGGTTGGTGAACCTTTAAAGATTGAGAAAAGATAAGATCTTCAATTCCAGTCTATCAAACTATAGTGCATCATGATGATTTGATAGAAGATGAAACTGTTCAAATTCTGAAGAGAAGAAAGATAGTTGAAGAATCTAAAACAACCTCTGACACTGCTCAAGTTGTTCCGAATAAAGAACAGCAAGCTACAGAAGAAACATCAAATTCTGATCAAGTCAATTTGGAAAAGATGATAATTGCTGATAAGAAGAAGCTGTTATGGAAGAAAGCTACTCCAGTTGAACCAAAATCCAATCTCTTGATAAATCAACTTGCAACATTTGGGTTGAGATCCAAGCAACCTAGGGATAAAGCTGGATTAGGTTCTGATGAAGAGAAAATGCAAACAGGAGTTAAAGTTACTCTAAGAGATCCTTTCATGTTGACAGACAAACCATATGAACAAATCAAACAAAAGCACCTTAATAAAGTGTTGTCTGCTCAAATCGTGATAGATGCTCATGATAAGGAAAATCTAAAGGAGAAATTGATTTTATTTCTCTATGATGGATTAACTTACAGACTAGATGATACTGATGTGCTAAAGAAGTCTGTCAGAGAACTTCAACATATTCACTATTTTCTGGAAGTAAAATTTGAAGTTACAAGAAGATGGTCAGAATACATTTTGAAGGCTAAAAGAGATCTGTTCTCATAGACATTTGTGTGGTGACACTATAGCTAGTATGTAGGTGCTTATTATAGAATAAGTTCACTGAACATGACTCGCCCGGCTGAACAACTGATGGAGTTCACTCACGTGTCAGTAGTTGTTCACATAGTGATAGTTGTACAAGTATCCTTAGACTTGAGGTCATCATAGTCATCTTGTGTACACTGAACTATGCTTTGGTTTAGTTCTTAGTCTCCAGGGACAATTATTAGGGCTCTACTGGGTATAGGAATTTGTACACGAAGATAGTGTATGATCAATATAGGATCTACCCCTTCCAGTGAAGGAAGCAAATGTTCAAGGCTGATCCACTTATGCTAGTTCAGGAATCTCTGGCCAGAGTGAATGAAATTAGAAAGGAGTTTCTAATTTGCATAGAACTACGCATAGTAAATGGTAAACAAGTGATTAAATTAGATAGGCTTGACACGAGATCCATGCCTTGTATTTAATCGGGACATTGTAGGGTAGAAGGAGTTTATTGTACGGTAACTATTCACTGAATAGGTTCTTGGTATTTTAAGCAGTGAATTCATATTATCCGGATAGTCGCGATATGCTGAGAAGTATCCCTCACGATGTAGAATAAATGTGATTAATTAATTAATCATATTTAATAAATTAGAGAATTTATATAAATAATGATAAAATAGTTTTATTATTATTATTTATTTCTACTACCGGCTTAATATTGAACCTATAGGGTCACACCATAAAAAGAGAATGATTTAATGGTGGAGGAAATAATTAATAATGGCTAATAATTATTTATTTATGAAATAAATAATTAATTGGCAAATTTAATAATTGATTAAATGAGATTTAATTGATTATAAATTAATTAAGAAAAGTTCTTAATATTATTAATTAAGGATTTAATTTTTGGAAATTAAATCAAGAGAGAAAATTATTTCTAAAGTGTTTAGAAAAAGGATTAATAATTAAAAGGTGTTTTAATTATTAATGAGAATAATAAATGGGATAATAATAATAATATTTATGGGAAAATTTCAGCTGAAAAATTTGCCTATAAATATACTATTATAGACCCTATTTTTATTTGAACCCAAAAACCCAAAAGTTTTAGAAAACCAAATTCTCTCCACCTCCTCCTCCTTATCGTCATTTTTTTGGTAGATACCGGTGGAGTGCTTCACGTTTGAGGAGCAGCTGCTAAGGATCTCCGATCGTTGCTTTTGGATCGCATATTAAAGGTTAGTAATCGATCCCTACATTTTTACCACGATTTATATGCTTTTATTTGGATTTTATGTGTGTAAAAGTGTTTTACCATGCCCCCGCTGCGATTAATATCCATCAATGGTATCAGAGCATAGGTTGTATGCATATAGATCCGTGGTAAATATTTCAGAATTTTATGTGCTTTTATGAATTAATTATGATTTTTACAAGTTATATCATGGATTAATTTTGTCTGATGAGAAATCGTTTCTCAGAATAATTTTGATTGTTGATCTGGGTTCTACAAGTGTTGTAGATCGTTTGGGTATTTTTTTCATAATTTTATGATGTATAGATTTTTTATTATGAATTTTTGAAGATCTTGTAATAAAATTCGTAATTAAATTATCATATATATATGTAAATTGTAAGTCTGTTATATATATATATATATGTTTGTATATCTGTTGTGTGGCTGCTATGTTGAATGCACGGAAAAACAGAAGACAGAAGTCAGGCACAGTGTTCGAGGAGAAGAAAACGCTGACAGCTACGGTCAGCGCGTGCAGTGCACGCGGGGAAGGGGTGTCGCGCATTCCGGGAATACGTTACACCCTGTGGCGCATTCACGGAATGCGTTACACCTTTTAATTGGTTAAAAGGGTTGTAACGCATCACCGGAATGCGTTACAGGGCTTGTAACGCGTTCCTGTAATGCGTTACAGCCCGACTGTCCACATTAAAATTGATTTTCTGGGAGTTTCGTAACTCCGTTTTAGGCGTGCAATATATCGTTGGATTCGTTTTTCCGAGACGGATCTAATGGAGTGATCAATTTTAGTTTATATAAAAGTTTTGAAGTGTTTATATTTCCTTGAAGTGTTTTAAAGCTGTTTTTGACTGTTTTAATTGCTTTTAAATGCTTCATGTGATACATAGAGATGTATAATGCTTAGACCAATATGCTAGATGATGTAACATGCCTACCTTGATGTTTATTCATGTTTATATATGTGATATATGCTTAGTTTATCATGCGATGATAGATTTAGGTGAACTTAAATGAACATAAGGCGTTTGTTAGACAACCCAGTATAGTGAAATTGTTTCATAACCTTAATAACAATATTATGAATACAATCATGAGATTCTTGTGTTTTTGAAACACGTAATTGAATATGAATTTTTGATATGAGAGAAAGGAAGATTCTGTCAACAACAGATTTCTATCTGTAAGAAAGGGTTATTAAGTGACGCCTCTTGACAATGCTCCACCCGATATGGGAATCATCTGATTATCGATTATTGATTTGAAATATTTAATTTAAAAGGAAGAATCTCTTTATAATATGATTATAATTGTAACGTAATATAATCCCTCTAAAATTAAATAATATCAAGTAGTAATTGGCCAATGACACAACGGGCTTGTGTCGGTCATAGCCTTCCAACATGATAGAAAGTAGTTCTTATTTTTAAATCATTGTCGGTTCGTGCTACAGCCGAGGGCTTTGATTTCGAAATAAGAAATACTTGTCTATTACATAGAGATGTGTACATTGAATAAGAATCTAAAGGTCGGTACGTGCCACAGCCGTGGGCCTTTGGGGACTGATTCAACTGTACGGAATGTTGGGTTAGACTTGACTTAGAATATTGAGTTTATCGTGCCACAGCCGAGACTCAATTATTCAAGAGGCTAAAGTTTGATTAGGGAATAACATAAGATGTAATTGACAAGAGTTGTCTGCCTATTGAACATTACATGGCGGTTCGTGCCACAGCCGGGGTTGTGTAATGGAATGTAGGATCCCTATTCCCACTAGCATTATGAATGCTTAATTTTTCACGTAGGGGGTTGAATAAATTAGATAAACTAGTGGGAGCCACTTATGAATAAAGACCCGATTCATATAGTGTTTTAAAATGAAATCGAATATTTGCTAAGTGTTGTTATGTGTTTATCATTTACAGATTTACAATATTCGTTATGTCTTCTGCACTATCACTCAGGAGCATACTAGATGCTCACAAATTGACTGGTCCTAATTATGCTGACTGGCTTCGAAATTTGAGAATTGTTCTCAGGATTGAGAAGCTGGAATACGTGATTGACTCACCTAAGCCTACTGAACCTGCTAGTGATGCACATAATGATGAACATGTTGTGTATCGTAAGTGGATAGATGATGCAAATGTTGCTCAATGCATCATGCTAGCTTCTATGAACATTGAGCTACAGAAGCATCATGAGCATATGGATGCTCACACTATCCTCATGCATCTACAAGAGTTGTATGATGTGGCAGGGAGGACAGCTCGATATGAGATATCGAAGGAGTTGTTCGGTTGTAGGATGTCTGAGGGATCATCTGTGAATGACCATGTACTTAAGATGATCAATTTGATTGAACGTCTTGGATAACTTGGTTTTGCCATGGATGGGGAGCTGAGTCAAGACTTGGTCTTGCAATCGCTTCCGAGTTTGTTCTCGCAGTTTGTTGTGAACTTTCACATGAATAAGTTGGATGTCAGCCTGCCTGAACTCCACAAAATGTTGAAGACTGCGGAATCGAATTTTCCCCCTAAGAAGAGTTCTGTTCTTCTAATTGGTGAAGGTTCCAATCCTAAGAAAAGGAAGAGGAACTGTAATGCCCCCAAATCCGAGGTCAGAAGATTTGGTCGTCACTATGAAACCTCAATCCAAAATAACATGTTTAATCAAAATTAAATGCCAGCGGAAGATATTTATCATAAATGACCCCAAACTAATCCAAGATCTTTTAAGGTTACAGTTCTAGAAATAAGATATCCAAATTCCACAAATAAATTTTTCACTTTCTTTTAAAACTCTTTTCAATAAATTCCAACTCAAAACTAAACCCACTAGTATAACTTCGAAATGAAGTATACTAGGCCCAAATAAAATATACAACTATATATAATATAATATAAATAACTTTATACAATAAAACTTACACTAGTTCGTAAACCCTGGACCAACCACCTTCCAAAAGCTTCTTCTTTGCTTCCTCGAATTACGCAGCTAAACAGCGCAAGCTAATCCTCACTGGAGGTTAAATTTGAAAACAGGCAAGTATGAGCGAAAGAAATGCTCAGCAAGTTAATTATAACATATATAGGGTCGTTTTGATATAAAACCGACATCTGCATCAGCGCAGAACATTTAAAAATCATAATTGCTGAATCATAAAATTATAGTAGTGGAACCCCAGAATTGATTCCTTAATTATATTCAAAAACCCTTTTTATATTTTCCAGCGACGTGCTTCAGCAATACTTTAAATCATAACGAGAATAAAACTCGTAAAACAGTGTTTACGGAAATATCGTAAACCACAATAACATGAAACAATGATTATGGATTGAATCATAAACTTTACTCAAAACCAAACTCTTGAGATTAATACTTATTTTGTTGTCATATCAAATTAGATATCAATACGAACTTTGATGCTAACAACATTCCATACTGAAGTCAACCCCAATCATCTGTACTAATACCACATTTGATATTTAACAACAACATAAGTATCAGCATAAATCAGAATCTGAATCAAAACTGCATTTCACCGTTAATCCAAAACAGAAACAGTTGATAAATCATTTATTCTATGAATTTCAAAACAATATCATAATTTAGATTGGAATCCTCGAACGACGGTGTGTTGCCGCCGGTGATCAGCCGCGGAGCAACACCGGTATGCTGAAGCATATCCAACTAAACAAAGGGGCACCCAAGGCACATATCGGCCTAGCAAGGTGTTATATCCTGTATAACACATAGCTCACACTGGAACGCCGCCACGGCCTCTTACGCAACCATCCAATCTTAAAAACATTTTATTGAGAGGGGTCATAATACTCGACACCCTTAAAAACTTTTATTCCCCCATTTACTTGGGCAGAAAAACTAAAACAACGTCATCTTTCTCAAAATCCAAAACATTTGTAAATCCAATAAGTTGATAAGTAAAATCACTTAGCTATTCTGAACATAGAATAGCAGAAGAATATTTGCATGATAATTCAGCGATATGTAAAACATTTATCGATTCTAAACTGAGAATAGGAAAAGCAACACTTGCATGATAAGATTTAAAATAAATATCACTTGAACAATAAGTGATGATAGGGATACTTGCATAATATGAATCGAATTAAACGTCACTTGAATGATAAGTGAGGTTAGGGTACTTGCCTTTGGGTTTTAGTAGTTAGTCACACTCGCAAAGATGCATCTATTCGGACATTCTGTCTCAAGACATCTCCGTCCTGCTTTTCAACACCTTACTGATATGCTGCTCCTGCGATTGCTAGAAGCCAGATATCCACTTCCATTCCATCTCACTCTTTATCCAACATCTTGTCTTGATCAACTCGAATGATCCGCATCTATAATTAAAATATAGAACTTTAATTGTCTAATCGATAACCACTCGACGAACTACGCATCAAAAGCCTAATGTCTACCCATACGATAGCCCACACATAAACGAAACAGTCAAACACAAGACTCTTGACCCACATACGCACATAATTCACATAGCACGTAAGCACATAACTCATGTATCATATAATTTATAACACACATCCCTCGATTCGTCAAAAGGTTCGACTCGGTATGTTTAAAACTGAAATCAGGTCAAAAATATGATTTATCGATGAATTAACGACTCAGAATCATTCGTAAAGCAAGTGACCTTTCGAAACAAAAGGATTTGGGTCTTGAAAGTATTTTTATTGAAAGCAGAATATTTTTCTGAGTCTATACGCGTTCGTTTCGTATTAAACGGACGAACGGTTGATTTTCTACGAATAAAATACGAATAATTCAATTAATAATAGTATTAATTGAATATTTAATACTCTATAGATATTTTTAAAAGCCCAAAATAATTATTAGGAATTATTTGGCTTAATTATAAATAATTATATTTTATTTAACCATTTATAAATAAAATTAATTGATTAAATGAATTAATCAATCAATCAAATCCATAAATAATTAACTAAAATAAATTATAAATAATTAAATCAAATTTGAATTTTTTTGAAAATAATAAAAGAAAATAATTTTTGGAATTAAAATAATTCAGTTAACTATTTAAAATAATTAACTAAATTAATTTTTGAATTTAAAAACAATTTTTGGAATTTCAAATGAATTTTGAATTATTTTCTGAAAATAATTCCCAGAAACATGTTTTGGAAAGGGGTCATCTTCTTTGATGGATCAAACAGGATATTGAAGGAGGAAGATGACTGGAAAACTTTGAAGAACTCGCCGGAATCCGGCAACCTTCAACCAAATCCGGCAATCCCCGTTTTGGTCAAAAACGGGTGCTAACACCACGGTTTTTAATCGTCTTCGATCTACAATTCAACCAGCAGCAACAATAACACAAAAATCATCTCCTATCATCCCTGTAGCTCCGAATCAGACCACCATCACCATTAAAACCGATATGGAGCTCAAGAACTCCGGCGAAATCGCGAAACAAGCCAAAACTCCACCAAATCTTGCA
Organism: Apium graveolens; assembly: GCF_009905375.1. NCBI lineage: Eukaryota > Viridiplantae > Streptophyta > Magnoliopsida > Apiales > Apiaceae > Apium > Apium graveolens. The sequence continues at coordinate 158,814,583 of NC_133652.1, read as the reverse complement.
ATTTATATATCAAAACGAAGCTAAAATCATGTATAATCTATTCCTATCATCATAATCAACAACCAATTAACGTATAACCCAAAATATTGAAAAATACAAACTAACAAAACCAAAAACTCGACTATAGCCCTCCGGCAATAGAACAAACACAAAAATGGTATGAATCGACTCTAAATAGCATGTTAAAGCTAATCCTAACATCAAAAATAACCAAAAACTCCTGAAAATCAAGAACCCAATTCGTACTAAAATGATGAACTACGTTTTTTGAGCATTACTCCACCTGAGTTGATGATTCTGGTATCAAAATAACGGGCTCGAAGAGAGCTTCGATTCGACTACTAGATCGTCAAAAACGGAGCAACGGATCTCCAGATATCGCAAGATTAAGATCAAGAATGGATTGAAACCTCCAAGAACAAGTTCTTGATTTTTGTTTTTAATAAAAATAAAAATGAAATAAAAGAATAAATGGCTATTTATATTTTCTGAAAAATAAATACCCCAAAATCAATTTAGGGTGTTTTTATTCCCTAATTAAAATAATTAAGCCAAAAAATAATAATTATGGGGAATAATTTTAAAAGCGATAAAATACAAAATTTATATCAAAATTCCCCAAAAATTGCGAATGATTCAAAAATACAAAAATACGGGGTATTTGAAATACGATTGATTTTATAAAAATAAAAACACAAATTTTTGTAGGGTTTGACGTCCCGGTGGGGTCCTGGTTCATTAATTTTTAAAACACAGAGACGATTCCTAAATTAACAGAAAACCCCGAATACCCATAAAATACAACCAGACTCACATTAAACGAGTAACGTAAGTAACCACGCGTATAATTTGCGGATCGATTCATATAAATACATTTTAAACACGTAACACGTATCCTATTGGATCATATAGGATTCAAAAATAGGTTACTTAGCCACTAAGTAATTATTAATACGATACAATTTAATATCAGATTTGGATAATTCTCAAAACTGGGCTTCTTATAAAATACCTTATACGAAAATAATGTAAAAATATCCCGTCTCTCGAGAATACGGGTTTTATTCATTACCGAAATAACTATCGTATCGAAAATTTTGCGTCGGCCGCACACGGGTCAAACCGTAATCCGGATTGAAAAAGTCAAAACACGGAAAATATCCGGAATTACCAGATTAGATTAGGAAGGAGTTTTCGGAAGAGTTTCGGGTTATAAAAACGCAAAAACGGTTGAAGTCGGACGATTCCCGGCTTTATAAAATAATTTTGGTAATTATTCAGAAAATAATTAATAATTCATAAATCAATATAAAATCATATAACAGTCCAAAAATTACCAGAAAAATATCACAATTATCTATATTTTATTCTGAACATATAAAAATTTAAATATTCAAATAATGTCACATATAAACACCCAAACATCAATTCCATTTATCAGATAATTCACCAAAATTCACATAAAATCACATAAACAATTCTAGATAATTATAATAATAAGATTTGAAAATATGGGATATTAAAGGAACCCTTCCAAGAAGAAGAAAGTAGGTGAGAAAACGCCGGTTCCACCAAAAGCTGAAGACCCCAAGAGCAAAGTTGTTTGCTCTCACTGTAACAAGGTGGGGCACTGGAAGAGGAACTACAAGGTTTACCTTGCAGAATTGAAGAAGAAGAAGGGTAGTGAGACTACCGCTTCTGATTCAGGTATGTTCATGATAGAAGTGAATATGTCATTAAATTTCTGGATTTTTCCCTAATTTTCTGGTTTTTTCCCTAATTTTCTGGACTTTTCCCTTAATTTCTGGGTTTTTCCCTAATTTTCTGGGATTTATCCTTTAATTTCTGGGTTTTTCCCTAATTTTCTGCCTTAAAATCGATCAGGATGTATAAAAAATCGATCAGGATTCCTGACCGATTTCGATCAGGATCCTGATCGAACTAGCTCAGGAAATAACATTCTGGTCGACGGGATCTTCGATCAGGATATATGCGGAATCGACCTGGATTCCTGATCGATTTCGATCAGGACCCTGATCGAACTGGCCTTCAAAGTGACACTCTAGTCGACTGAAACATGGGCTTAATCGACCAGAATTCCTGATCGATTTCGATCAGGATTCTGATCGAACTAGGTGGCTTTCTACCGTTCTGATCGAATGAAATATCGATCAGGATCCTCTTCTGTGTCGATCAGGACTCTGATCGATCTTAGTGGTTTGCTTCCTTCTTGCTCGAATGAGATATCGATCAGGATCCTTTTTGGGGTCGATCAGGACTCTGATTGAACTTAGGGGATTTCTTTCCTTCTGTTCGAATGAGGTATCGATCAGGATCCTGTTTGGCGTCGATCAGGACTCTGATCGAACTTAATAGGTTTCTTCCCTCTTGATCGATTGAAGTATCGAATATGATTTTCTTCTTTGTCGATTAGGACTCTGATCGAACCATTTTAAAATTCTGGTCAATTTTCGACCCTTCATTTTCCACAGGAGCTTCTAGATTATTCCTGATATTTCTGGTAGATGGGCTTTTAGGTTGGGCCTGGCTAAATGGGCCTAGAAATGCCTCGTATTCCGAGCTTTTCGCCTATATAAGTGTAGTGTGAAGTGAGAATCCTCACTTCACTTCACATTTCTCATTTTCTCTCACAAATCTCTCTAGAGTTCTCCCTTTGAGAAGGCGATATCCGGTGACCTCAGCCACCGCAGCTCCACCTTTCTCAGGTTTTTCTGGGTTTCAAGCCTTCAATCGAAGCATATCAATGGCGGATCGTGACTTGGCTCGTTTGCAGAAGATGAATGTCTCTAAGAGAGGTACAAACATTCAAATTCAATCTCCATATACTTCCCTACTTGATATGATTAACTCGAGAGGTGATGAATATCCCTCTCTATCTGAGTTAGATTCGTATAACCATGGTAACACCTTTCATGAGTTAGATGGTAGGATAGAGTCCATGAACACCCTGTACAGACTTCCACCCCACCTTAGGATACTTTGTTTATCTATCGAGGAGCCCTAACCGCGGGTCTTAGGTTCCCTTTCCATGAATTTATTCCTCGCTTACTTGCCGATGTACAAATCAACCCTTGTCAACTCCCTCCTAACGCTTGGAGGAACATTATTTGTTTTATGGTCCTTTGTCTTAGAAACAATTTTCCTCTTTCCGTAGCTGTCTTTAGGAAAGTTTTCCAATTCTATAATAGCTCCATGAGTCAACCAGGTTGGGTTTTAATTCGTCAACGGCCCAAAATCCCTCATATCTTTGATAGTAATTCCATAGTTGAGAACAACCCGAAATGGAGGGACGAGTTTGTGAGGCTGACCTGGGCTGGGGGTGATTGGGCCACACTCTTCCGTAGGCCCTTTTGCAAAGTGTCGGATGGGAGTCCAGGTAGCATCAGATTATCTGATGAGGAGGAGGTGGCCTACCAAGCGTTAATTTCATATGATGGGAAAACAGACACCTGGACCCTCTTAGAGGAGTTTTCCTTGAAGAAAGTTGGTCTCTCTCAGGCCAGTGATAAGGGTAAATTTATAACTGGATAACCATTTTTCCTTCCCTTTAATTGTAACATTTTATCTCTCCTGCAATTTAATATTTTTTCTATCTTTCTTTTTTAGCTTGCGAGGCCATCAATAATGTCAACAGGCCCAAGGAAGGGGAGTCAGGCCGCCATAAGAGGGCCAAGCTAAACAGGGACCCCAGGAGCAAACCTGACGGTCCTTCTTTTCTTAAGCCCCACGTCCCAGTGGTAGAGCTGGGGGACGATGTGGATCCTCCACTTAAGGCACATTCCTTCAGGCCTAACTGGGGCTTCAGGAGGAGCGATACGGTGGTTGGATCCACCAAACACGCTAAGGATTGGTCGTACCATTCCATCACTCCCCACGACTTTACTGACATTGTTATGGGGAGTGATATCGAGACTATTGAGCTTCTGGGTTCTCAAGCCCAAGCTGCGGTAACTTTTTTTTTTCTCTTTTTCTTTGAATCCCAACTTTCTCGTATTTCAACGAACTTGTGTTAACTCATACATATTTCTTTGCAGAGTAATACCTACTTCCAGGCGGCCCTCCATCAGGCTAGGTCCTGGAAGGGTAACTCAGATGGGTTTGAGAAGGAGATGAAGAAATGGGAGAAGAGAGACAAGGTCCTGGAGAAGAAGCTGGACACGAAGAAAGAGGAGCTGGCTAAGGCTCATTCCGAGCTGGTGAAACTTAGGAGCGATAAGGATAAACTCATTGATGACTACATGGATTCTGACAAGTTTAAGAATCTCATGGAGATTCATGATGAGGGTCTTTATTCCCTACAGTTTACTCAGGGATGGGATGCGGCCGTAAAGGCAGTTTCTGAGAAGCACCCGGGCTTAGTCGACCCTAAGGACTTTATAAGTCCTGAGCAGGCTGAGTCGGAGGACAGCATAGATGCCCTTTTCAACTCCCCTCAGCCAGATGATCGCATCTTGGATCCTAACACTGCTTCTCCTGCGAAGGATACTGAAGGCGCTGATAAGGAGCAAGAGAATGAAGGCTCCCGCATGGAGGAGTAGTTTTTTTATTTTGTAATTTTATCCTTAACTTATGTCTGGACTTTTGTTTGTATTAAAACTTATTACCCTCTGGGGTTATTTTATATGCTACTCTCCCTATTCGCATCTCTCTCCTTTATTTTTCCGATACTTTAATATGCATTCAAACTTGACCTAATGGGCCACACAAGTATTATCACAACTCAAACATCCATAGGTTGAAATAATTTCGAACTCTTCAATTTCAAGTCTGGTTTTCCAAAACCTTACATAATATGGGTTCGACCCTGATCAATAATAGCTAGAAAATAAAAATCCTACGCAAACGAAGCTTCAAGGTGCTTTTAAACCTACTTGTCACAATGACAAGTGAGAATCGTACTTCGACTATCTTACACGTAGTAAACCTTCAGGTTTTGCGCGTGCCAGGTTCTCGGGACTTCAAAACCATCCATAGTCTCCAGCTTGTAGGTTCCTCTACCCTGAACGCTCTTGACTTTGTACGGCCCTTCCCAATTTGGGGCAAGTTTCCCTTTCTGTCCTACCCCAGAAGCTTCTATCTTCCTCAAGACTAGGTCACCTTATTTAAAGAACCTTTCTTTAACCCTTAAGTTGTAGTAGAATGAAGCCTTCTTCTGATACTCTACTATCTTTGCATGTGCTTCATCTCGTACTTCATCGATTAAGTCTAGAGCCAACCTTTGTCCTTCCTCATTTTCCTCAGTATTGAAAGCCTGAATCCTTGGAGAGGAATGTGATATCTCCACTAGAACTACTGATTCTGCCTCATACGCCAACATGAAGGAAGTTGCTCCTGTCGTGACTCTACAGGTAGTCCTATAGGCCCATAATATGGGAAGTATCTCATCCACCCAATTATTTATTGACTTCTCGATCCTCTTCTTTAGTCCATCCGGGATTATTCAATTTGCTACTTCCGCTTGCCCATTGGCTTGTGGGTGAGCCACGGAGGTGAACCATAACTCAATTTCATTTTCTTCACAATACTTCTTGAATTCCTCGTTGTTAAACTGCGTTCCATTGTCGGTGACTAGGACACGGGGAATTCCATTTCGGCACATAATGTTTTCCCACAGGAATTGTGCAACCTGTTTAGTTGTGATTTTGGCCAAGGGTTTGGCTTCAATCCACTTAGTGAAATAATCAATGGCTACAATCAGAAACTTCCTTTGTGCTGTGGCCATAGGGAAAGGCCCTAGAATATCCATCCCCCACATAGCAAAGGGAATAGGCAAGTTGATAGATGTCAGCATCTCGGGAGGTTGTCTAACAACAGGTGCATGCTTCTGACAGCGGTCACACTTCTTCACATATTCTTTGGCATCAGCCATCATTTCCGGCCAATAAAAGCCTAGATGAGTTATCTTATGAGCCAAGGCCCTGCCCCCCAAGTATTGTCCACAAATACCTTCATGCAATTCTTCAAGAGCCAAGCGTGCCTCATCGGGCCTAAGACACCTCAAGTAGGGAACCACGAAAGATCTTTTGTAAAGAATCCCATCTATCAAAGAGTACCTTAGTGCTCGAACAGTTAACTTTCGTGCTTCAGTTGCATCACTTGGAAACCAACCGGTTTGAATGTGAGCCTTGATAGGATCAATCCATGATGTCCCCGGTCCTATGGGAGCCACAAGCTTAACATCTATGCTTCGTGTCTTCAAAACACGGAAGTACACACTTCCCGAACTTTCTTCTATCTCAGATGAAGCAAACTTTGATAGTGCATCTGCCTTAGCATTTTCCTCCCTTGGAATGTGTTCAACATGGCATTCATTAAATTGGGTCATCACAGCCCTTACTAGGCGGACATACTTAGCCATCGTATCATCCCTTGCCTCAAATTCTCCCTTTACCTGGGATATGATCAGCTTCGAGTCTCCCCGGACCTTTAAGTTTTTGACTCTAAGTGTCCCAGCTAGACCAAGGCCAGCTATCAGGGCTTCATATTCTGCCTCATTGTTTTTGGTTGGGAAGTCTAGCTTCATAGCATACTCAAATAAGAACCCATCAGGGCTTTGCAAAACCAATCATGCTCCACTGGAGTTTGTTTTTGATGCTCCATCAAAATAGAGAACCCAATATTCTTTATCATCCTTCTCTTTGCCCCCATTATCGACTCCCTTGTCTTGAGGTATGGCATCTTCTGGCCCCCCGACTTCTTGGTTGGGTATGGTACATTCCACCACGAAGTCAGCTAGTGTCTGGGCTTTTATTGCCGTACGTGGCTTATACTTGAGATCGAACTCTCCCAGCTCTATTGCCCACTTAATCAATCTCCCACTTGCCTTGGTACTGTGAATGATATTTCTCAGGGGATGATTTGTTAGCACCTCAATCTGGTGAGCCTGAAAATAAGGACGCAGCTTTCTCGAAGCCATTACCAAGGCTAAAGCGAATTTCTCAATAGTTGAATAATTCAACTCAGCACCATGCAAAATTTTGCTGACATAGTATACGGGTTTCTGAACTTTCAGTTCCTCCTTAACCAACACCGTGCTCAAGGCGCTCTCTGAAACAGCCAAGTACAAGAATAAAACTTCATTCAAAGATGGTTTGGCCAACAACGGGGCCTGAGCCATATACTTCTTTAACTCTTCGAATGCCTTCTGGTTTTCCTCATTCCATACAAAGTCCTTGATGTTCTTTAGTGACTTGAAGAATGATAGGCACTTGTCTCCTGACTTAGAGACGAATCGTCCTAGCGCAGCAACCCTTCCGGTGAGTTTCTGAACATCCTTGACAGTTTTTGGTGGTTCCATGTCCAGGATCGCCTTTATTTTGTCGGGGTTAGCCTCAATTCCTCTCTTTGAGACCATCAATCCCGAGAATTTTCCAGATCCTACTCCGAAAGCACACTTCGTAGGATTCAACATCATCTTGTGGTACCTCAGGACCTCAAAAGCTTCCCTCAAATGGGTTATATGATCAGTCTTTACTAGACTCTTGACTAACATGTCATCAACATAGACTTCCATAGTTTTTCCAATAAAGTCCTTAAAAATTTTATTCACCAACCTTTGATAGGTGCCTCCTGCATTCTTGAGACCAAACGCCATAACAAGATAACAATAAACACCAAAGTCAGTGATGAATGATACCTTTGGAATGTCATCCTTATGCATTTTGATCTGGTTGTATCCGCTAAATCCATCCATGAAACTCAGCATCTCATGCCCAACAGTGGCATCAATCAAAGTATCAATCCTTGGCAGCGAAAAATAGTCTTTAGGGCATGCATTATTCAGATCAGTAAAGTCTATACACATCCTCCACTTTCCATTAACCTTCCTCACCATTACAGGGTTTGCTAACCACTCCGGAAATTGGATCTCCTCAATGAAACCAGCCTCTAAGAGCTTTTTTACTTCCTGTTTTATAGCCTCTTGTCTTTCCGGGGCAAAATTTCTTTTCTTTTATTTTACTGTCTTCTGGCTTGGATCCACGTTTAACCTGTGAGTAATCAATTCCGGGTCTATGCCTGACATATCAGCTGCTGATCATGCAAACACATCACTATTTTCTTGCAAAAATTTCACCAACTTCCCTCTAAGGGGCTCCTCTAATGTGGCTCCAATGAAAGTCATCCTCTTAGGATTCTCGGGGTCTAAAGGAACCGAAACCAAGTCTTCTGCTGGCTTTCCTCTCTTCTCGTCATTTTCTCGGACATCCGTATCTTCAATAGGAAGAACCTGCCCCCCGACTCCATCTGCCCTCAAAGAGGCCACATAACAGCTTCTAGCCATTTTTTGGTCTCCTCTCTCTTCTCCAATCCCGTTTCGGGTGGGAAACTTCATAACTGAATGGTAGGAAGAGGGGACTGCCTTAAAGGCATGTATCCCTGTTCTCCCCATGATAGCATTATAAGTTGAACTAGCCTTTACTACCACGAAATCCAACATCTGCGTTGCATGTCTTGGTTCCGTACCTATGGTGGTTGGCAGTTTGATTATCCCTTCCACAGGACATTCTACTTCAGCAAATCCATATATCGACATGTCGGTTGGTGTTAACTGGGAATCGTTATACCCCATCCTTAGAAAGGCGTCGTGGAGCAATATATCCACAGAAGCACCATTATCCACAAGAACCCTCTTAACTGGGCTATTTCCTATTATTGGTATTATGACCAACGGGTCGTAATGAGGAAACTTTACGCCCTCTAGGTCAGAATCATCAAAAGCCAATGTTACTTCTGTCCTGGCCCTCTTCGGGGCTTCTCCAACAATATGCATAACCTCTCTAGTATATGCCTTTCTTGAATTTTTGGACAATCCAGCAGCAGTTGGACCTCCAAAGATTGTGTTTATCACAGGTCCTCGAGGGCATCGCGGTCCTCCAAAAATTGCATTTATAACCGGCCCTCTAGGTTGGGGATTCCGCCCCTGATCGTCTTGGTCCCTCCTACGATCTTCAAAGTTCTTCCTTCCATTATTATTTCTGTCCCCTCCATCTCCAGTATACTTGTTCAATCTTCCTTTTCGAATCAAAAACTCAATATCATCTTTCAATTGCCTACACTCATCGGTGTCATGGCCAACATCCTTGTGAAACCTGCAATACTTGCTCTTATCTAGCTTGGCGGGATCGGCCTTCAAGGGCTTAGGCCAGCGAATATCTCTATCTTTCTCAATCTCCATCAAAATCTGACTTCTAGGAGCATTCAGCTTAGCGTATTCAGTGAACTTTTGCCCAGGTCCTCCCTTCTTGGGGGTTGAATCAGGGTTTTGTTCGGTTCTAGGATATTTGTCCTTTGCAATATATTCTAAATCAGTTTTCCGCTTCTTGCCTCCAGTGGGCTCACTACTTACTACGGTCTTCCTCATACTTTCTTCAACCTTGATATACTTCCCTGCCCTCTCTTGGAGCTGCAACATGCTTTCAGGGGGACGTTTGGCCAAGGGCATCTTGAAAAACTTGTCCCTAGTTCCTTGTTGCAGTGCTATCATGGCTACCTTATCATCAAGGTTCGGGACTTTTAAAGCCTCCTTTGTGAAACGATTCAGGTAATCTCTCAAGGATTCCTTAGCTCCCTGCACAATACTCATAAGAGATGCTGAACTTTTCTCATGGACTCTCCCACTGATGAATTGCTTAATAAAAGCCTGACTTAACTCTCTGAACGATCCAATAGAGTTTGGAGGTAAGCGATTGTACCATCTTTGAGCCATACCCGACAGGGTTTGAGGGAAGGCTCGACACTTAATAGCGTCATTCACGGGTTGCAGCAGCAGTGCATTAGAGAATGTCCTGACATGGTTAGCGGGGTCTCCAGTGCCATCATAGGCTTTGATAGTGGGTATCTTGAATTTCCTTGAGATATGGGCATTCATTATCTCTTCTGTGAAGGGTGGAGTTGGATCATAGGGATCTCCAAGGGGAAGGAGATTGCTTGGATCAGTTCTTGGGACGACAGCCCTTCTTCGTACCGGACCATCCAGGTCTATGATAGGAGGAGGATTTCTCCCCCTAGGAGGTATCTGGGGTCTGGTGGCCTGGTGAGTTTCCAAGTCACGCCTCAGCCTTTGGATCTCAGCCTCATGAGCCCTTATCCTTTCCTGCACTTCCTGGGGATTCGCCCCTTGGGTGCTTTGAGGGCGTTGCCTTCCATCGGCCATCGGCTCCTTGCTAGGACGTCTCCTTCTTGGGGCCACTTCATCATCCGAAGATTTAGAATCTCTCTCAGTGTAAGGACCAGAAAATTCCTGATCCTCGGGGATAGGAGCCAAACCTCGTATATAAGGGGCCATTGCCCTCGTGCTTCACTTCGCCCAGCATATCCACTTCCTCCAACCTCGGGGTAAAGGGGCATCCCATAAGGGGGGTTAGTAGTAACAACAGTTGAATATTCATACCCGACGGGTCGAGAATTCACAGGTATATGTACTTGTTGAACTTGAGGATTCGTACCTTGAATAGTTGGGGGAGTCGTCCCTTGTGGCTGAGGTTGCGTTGCCCCTATCTGGGCTTCCGCTTGAGTAGATGCATAAGTTGAGTGGGGAGGAATCTCCACGGTTGACGAAATCACCTGAGTTGTCCCTGATGGTGTTCCCTCCTCCAGAGCGCTAGTTGTTCTCCGTGTTCTCGCCATGGGTGTTGTTCACTTCCCACAGATGGCGCCAAATGTTATGGATAAAAAACTAATATATATAATTGCTGTATTTAATACTAAGGAATGTGAGCTGCGAAGCTCGATTTGACTGCTCTTGTGTTTCGTGACTCAATCTGCCTTAACAAAATGCCTACGTACCTTGCTGATTGCCAAGGATCAAGTCAAAAAACGTAGTTCTGATTTGTGGGGTGAGGCCCCTTATATAGATGTGGGAGTCCTTGAATTGGACTTGGTATAGGAGACTTTGTGGTCAAGCCTCTGAATTAGGATAGACTTAGGAGTCCTAGGAAGTAGGAAGCTGATTCCTTATCCCATGAGGTTCCTTGGAGGCCAATCTACAAGTTTTTATATCCCCATTAGGACTTATCTTAATAGTTGTTTTCCTCCCTTATTTATTAATTACGAAATTAATAAATAATCAGGGTTTTTGGGACTTCTTTTTTCCATTAGGCCTGATCTGGTCCATCATGTCTGATCGACGTGTTAACCTTTCTGGTCTGAATGTCATACATCTTCTTATTGGGTCTTGCAGCTCAAACTGTAACATTTAATTATGTAATCAGGATTTATTTATCCCTATCACTAGCTCACTTACTAATCTTGTGAATGTTGATTCATCAAGTGGCTTGGTAAATATGTTTGCAATCTGCTTTTCACTTGGAACAAAATGAAGTTCCACTGTACGATTCATCACATGTTCCCTTATGAAGTGGTACTTGATGTCAATGTGCTTGGGTCTTGAGTGCTGCACTGGATTTTCAGTAATGGCAATGGAACTTATGTTGTCACAGAATATTGGAATTTTGTCAACAGTTATCCCATAGTCAAATAGTTGATTCCTCATCCACAGTATCTGTGCACAGCAACTACCAGCAGCAATGAACTCAGTTTCAGCTGTTGATGTAGAAACATAATTTTGCTTCTTGCTGAACCATGACACAAGCTTATTCCCTAGAAATTGACAGGTGCCAGTTGTACTTTTCCTGTCTATTTTGCAACCTGCATAATCTGCATCTGAGTAGCCAATTAGATCAAAACCAGACTTTCTAGGGTACCAAATTCCTAGATTTGGAGTCCCTTTGAGATATCTGAAGATTCTTTGAATAGCCACTAAGTGAGATTCTTTAGGGTCAGCTTGAAATCTAGTACAGAGACATGTAGAAAACATTATATCAGGTTTACTAGTAGTTAAATATAGAAGTGAGCTAACCATGCCTCTATAGCTTGTAATATCTACAGACTTTTCAGCCTTGTTTAATTCAAGCTTGGTGGCAGTGGCCATGGGAGTTTTTGCAGATGAACAATCCATTAAGTTAAACTTCTTTAAAAGATCATAAATATATTTAGTTTGACTAATGAAAATTCCACCACTAACTTGTTTAACTTGTAAACCAAGAAAATAAGTTAGCTCTCCCATCATGCTCATTTCATATTTACTTTGCATTATCTTTGCAAACTTTTTACAAAGCTTATCATCTGTAGAACCAAATATAATATCATCTACATAGATTTGAACAAGTATTGTAGAGCCATTAATATTTCTAAAGAAAAGAGTTTTGTCAACAGTACCTCTTGTGAAGTGATTATCTAGAAGAAATTTTGACAAAGTCTCATACCAGGCTCTAGGTGCTTGCTTTAGCCCATAGAGTGCTTTCAACAGATAATACACATAGTCTGGAAAATTTGGACCTTCAAATCCTAGAGGTTGGCTTACATACACTTCTTCCTCCAATTCTCCATTCAGAAATACACTCTTGACATCCATTTGATAGACTTTAAAATTGACATGGGCTGCATAGGCTAGAAAGATTCTGATGGCTTCAAGTCTTGCAACTGGAGCAAATGTCTCATCAAAATCTATTCCTTCTTGTTGAGAGTATCCCTTGGCAACCAATCCGGCTTTATTCCTTATGACAATGCCATTTTCATCCATCTTGTTCCTGAATACCCATTTTGTGTCAATAGAGCTCTTGTTCTTTGGCTTGGGTACCAGCTTTCATACCTTGTTCCTCTCAAATTGGTTTAGCTCCTATTGCATTGCTAAAATCCAATCTGGATCCAATAGAGCTTCTTCCACTCTCTTAGGTTCCTTCTGTGATAGAAAACTACTATATAGACATTCATCTTGAGTAGCCCTTCTAGTTTGCACTTTAGATGATGCATCACCAATGATCAATTCAAAAGGGTGATTCTTGGTCCATTTCCTTTGAGGTGGTAGATTAGCTCTAGATGAGGTTGCCTCAGTATTGTCATGATGTGAGATAGAGTATTGATTGGCAGAAACTCCCCCTGGGTTACTGATCCTTTGAAAGGAACTGGGAGTTCTATCAACTGATGAAGTGAATTGATTATCCATTGACATACTATGATCAACGGATGCTTCATTATGTACTTCAACGGATGATGCACTTTGTCTTTCAACGGATGCTGCATTACTTCTATCAACGGATGCTGAATTGTGACTTTCAACTGATGCAGCACTTTGTGCATTATCCAAAAGCAGATTTTGAATTCTTTTCGAGCTGCCTTGTCCATCATTCTCATCTTCACTATCATCACAATATATCTCAATGTTGTCAAATTTGAGTCCTTCATGATGTCCCTCATCTGTTAGTCCATCAATCTTTTTATCATCAAACACAACATGCACAGATTCCATGACAATGTTGGTTCTTAGATTGTAGACCCTATATGATTTTCCAATAGTATAACTAACAAATATTCCTTCATCAGCCTTTGCATCAAACTTTTCTTTGTGATCAGGTTGATTCCTTAGAATGTAGCATTTGCAACCAAAGACATGAAGAAAGTTTAAAGTTGGTTTTCTTCTCTTGAACAATTGATAGGGATTCATGCCTTTTTGTTAGGTCCCAATGTGTTTATAGAAGGGGGGTTGAATACAAACAGTACCGAATAATCGAATTAAATGCGGAATAAAAAATGTGAAACAAAATTCAAGTTAAATAAAAATATTATTAAACTTGAAAGGTGTTACAACAACTGTATCGATTACAAGGAATTAATCTCAAATTAATTATCACAAATCTAGAATAAATTCGACATGAACTTTTTCTATTTTTGTAATAAAAAGATTCAAATGCTAAACGTAATTTGAGATTAAGTTCTAGGGATTTTGATCCGCTAGATTGTTACACAAGAACAAGATAAAGATTTCTAGTTGATTGGATTTAACTTTACAATCTAGAAATTGATCTTGAAGTTGCAGATGAGATGAAATATTTGTGTGTGCTTCTTTTTCTTTGTTCTCGAGTTCTGTGTTCTTGATTGGATGATTATAATTCTTTCTGCTGCTTCTATGTCTTTTTAATTCATTCAACAGAATTGAATTGAACTGGAATGACAATCCTATAGCTGGCAAGACTTTCGGTAGGACAATGGATTGAACTAGCAAGACAATCTGATTGAACTACAATGACTTTCGGTATGACAATCAGTTGAACTAGCAAGACTATCTCCTTCCCAGTAGAACTTTCGGTAGGACAATTGAAATGACTTGGCATGATAATCGGTATGACAATCCTGATTGTCATGCTAGTTCATTTTCAATTGTCTTGTTGATTTAAGACTGTTTTTAATCCAATTTAAATTCTGAAAATCCTTAATATTAATTCTGAATTAATTAATCAATTAATTTAATTAATCAAATAAATTAATCTTTGCAGATATAATTTATTTTCTTAATTAAATTATATGACTTAATTAATTAATAGAGAATTAATACTAACCCTGAGCAGCAACCAATCTTCTGAATATCTTCTGAAAATCACTGAGAATTATGAATCAATTCCACCACTTCAACGTTGACACTCGATGTACTATCTGGTTCATGAGTGACTAACTTCCATGACATTTCTTCATGTCTTGACTTTGATACTCTGATTTTCTTCAGATTAAATCCTTGTAATTAATGATACTCTGACGAGATCTCTGTCACTTGATTAAATCCACACTCTTGATTTATATCACCGAGGCATGATCAATTTCTTGAACTTCTTCCAGTGAATTAATTCCTCAAGTCTGTAGATGAACCTTGTTTCTGAATCCTTTGACAGATATTACTCTGTGAGATCTCTTTTGACGGTAGATCCACTATTTACTTATTACATTCTTATTTGAGTTGAGTTGAATCCTCGAATATACAAATAGGCTATGACATATGACTTACACTTTTGCCTAATTAATTAGAGAAATATTCTGAGTGTAACATGCACAGTTAACAGCCTCAGCCCAAAAGTATGTTGGGAGTTTTGACTCTTCAAGCATTGTTCTTGCAGCTTCAATTAGTGATCTGTTCTTCCTTTCCACCACACCATTCTGTTGTGGAGTCCTTGGAGCTGAGAACTCATGCATGATCCCATTTTCTTCACAGAACAACCTTATGGTAGAATTCCTGAACTCAGTTCCATTGTCACTCCTGATATTCCTGAGCTCTGATACCAAAATAGCAGGGAGGAAGAAAAAGATCACATGTACACTACACCACACCATTGTTGTTTGTAACTACGGATCCTATTATACGGGAGAGGTGGTAAACACAAGGTGATTTTCTAGTAAGGGAAGAAGCTGTTTTCAAAAGGGGAGTACCATTGGTTTTTATCTGCGGTTCCTATTGTACGGGAGAGGTGGTAAACGAAGGTGATCTTCTTTAATCAGTTGATTCTCATAGGGGGAGAAGCAAGAGAGATATGTGCTTCTCCTCCTATGAGAGGTGGAACCACATTTCCTATTGAGAAGCACATATCTCTCTTGCTTCTCCCCCTATGAGAATCAACTGATTAAAGAAGATCACCTTCGTTTACCACCTCTCCCGTACAATAGGAACCGCAGATAAAAACCAATGGTACTCCCCTTTTGAAAACAGCTTCTTCCCTTACTAGAAAATCACCTTGTGTTTACCACCTCTCCCGTACAATAGGATCCGTAGTTATAAACAACAATGGTGTGGTGTAGTGTACATATGATCTTTTTCTTCCTCCCTGCTATTTCTCCCCCTTAGTTGAGGAATCCTCCAAACTATTACTTAAGCTTTTATCTCCCCCTTAAAGAAGGAATGTATGCCGTCGTTTGAAGGAGTTCTCATATTTCACTTGGTTGGAAAAGAAATAACAAGAAGTTTCTCTTTCTTCCTCATTGTGAGTGTGTGATTCTGTTTAGTGTACCTCACATGTGTTTCACTCTTCTCTCCACTCGTGTTTACACTCATTCTCACAAGTGTATCACTCTTCTCTCATAGCTCCATAATCCAGCTGTACCTGCAAGGAAAATCACCTTAGCCATCCTTAAGGAGGTCACAGGTGGTGCAATGGGAGTTCGCAAATTCCCATCCTTGTTAAACTCGTCAGATGAATCTGAGTCATAATCTACAAGTTGCTAGTTTCCCTTTTAGGGTTCCAGATTTGAATTCTGGGAAGGTAAACAATGATCCAACGAATTTAGCATAAAGATCAAAGTTCCCTTCTAATGCCTGTGAAGACATTTCCTTGTGACTCATCAGGTAATATCTGAATCATTGTCAACAAGTTGCCGATCTGCGCCTATGTCAGATCCACTATCCGCAGATGCATCCAGGGGATTGAAGTCTGGGGAGGTAGACACTGACCACTGACATATGGCTTTTGGATCAGTATCCTCTCCTAACACCTGTAAAGGCAATTGGTCCATTAACGAACCTTGAACAATCGAATCTGACCTTAAAATGGTCGAAACTCTTGTTTCCGTCAACTCATCCTTTATGTGTGTAACCTTTCCTTGTGCATTAAGAATTGTTTATATTTGAGGTGGTGACACTACATAGGATACCTTGGCCGACAGGCAAATTTCAATAGACGCACCCTATTGAGAGAATGAATCTAGTAACTATTTTTGTGCCTTTTCAACCATTACATCTTTTTGAGAAGATGTATGGGGGTTAGCAGTTGTCTCGGTTTAAATACTACTCATCTTTGTAGGAGACAGAGCTACTGGGTTGACTACAGAACCTTCCTTATGTGGTGCACTAAGGCACTATCTCCCTCGCGCTCATCCATACTACATTTAGTGGTAAGAGAGTGTTGGTTGGTTCTGTTTATGTGTTTGTCTTTACAGTCTGGGATAGATGTTGTGGGTTTTCAACCTCATGACTGTCAATGAAAGAACGTCATTGGAGACTGAACCTGTATCACAGAACATAGGGTAATAGAGAGAAAAGGTAGAAAGAAGTTTGATTTTGTTTTTCAATATGAATGAGTTTTTGATAAAACATTGATCACTTAGGGTAAAGTCTAAGTAATTCTCATTCATGTCAAAAGCTCACAAATATCTGCAACATAATGTTAACAAAATATCATTGACCGATACTTGTCAGGTACTTTAGATACCAACTGTTATGTTGCATAAACAATATATCACTGCACATATAAAATAATATGATTGTGCCTAAAGATAAGAGAGTTAAAAATATGACGACTCTACTAGTTCATATTAAACAATAACTTCAGTTAGAGTGCCATACCATGTTCTTGACGATTGCTTGAGTAGTACACTAGTTTATACCAACCTGAAGTGTAACACCCCCAGATCCGGGGTCGGGGATCCGGGTTGTCACGGTCTTTCTTTCCACAATATCACTTCACTTAATTAATAATAAATAACCTCATGTCGTGACCCCATACTAACACACACCACAACCCGTTATAGTCTCAGAGATGAAATTGAAATAAGTACAAGTCTTTGAATCCACCATTTAAAAGTTATTACAACCCAAAATGATTACTTGATAAATTTACAGTTAATTGCCATTATCTGCCACAAGTTATAATTATACATAATTTGATTCTCAAAAGTAGATGGTCTGAACTACAATGGATCTACCTCTGCAGCTATAGCAGCTACAACATCATCGGGAAGACGCGGGACGCTTCCCACGCGCTTGCGCTGGGTCTGCTGGAGTCTGGCCATCTCTCCTAACTGTTGTTGTGTGATGAAGAAATAAAGCAAGAGTGAGCCTTACAGCTCGCAAGATAATACATAGTGATAACAATAATATAAGTATCTAAATGGATACTTACTAGAATCTTTATCGTGTGTAAGATAATTACTTACTAGATATAAGTAAAAACAAGGAATGAAGTTACCAATACTTCACTACACTTATATCATTTATAAAGCTACTTGAACTACCACCGTTCAAAGTATTATAAGTTTTTTAAAAAAAACATCCCATAGATGAGACCACAAGTTAAGACTTGAATAGATTCAATCTTTGAAATATTATTGAATGAAAAAAAATTACGAGATACTTTATTTAGTCCCGATATATATATATCCACATATATATCTCTTTAAACATTTCCTGGAACCTCTGTTATGTAAAGTATGAACAGAGTTTGAAACATCCAATGAATTTTGGAAAGGAAAAGAATTTTGGCATAAACCAGATATCTTGCTGATCAGGCAAAGATACCAATAAGTAACCTTTTCTACTAGTAGATGGATGAATCCCCCACCGGTCATCACCCTGGCCACATAAGGACCTTGTGCTGGACCGCCACCCGGCCTCTTACGCGTTGATGGACTGCCACCCAGCCACTTACACTTTCATAGACCGTACCCCGGCCTGTCGCTTATGCCGACTCAATTAGATGGGCTTACTTCCCGAACATTGGGCAAGTAATCAATTCATTTACCAAAACTGCAACCTCGTTGCGAATATAAAATACACCACAGAGCCGGATTCCCCAGGTTTTGAGCGAGTATTTAAATCCCCTTAAAAAGGAAGATCTTAAATATAAAAATGAGTTTTGGGATCCGCTCTGACTTTAAAAAATCATTTTGAACACTCGAAAACACTTTATAGAGTGTTTGGAGTAAAGCTGATTTAATGAAGTAAATCAGTCCCCAGAATATTTAGAAAATGACTGAATATTATTATTTAAATAATATTCCCATAAAGAGTAATCTTTATAAAAATAATTGAAGTAGAAGTATTAAAACTTATACTTGAAACGAGTATTAAATAACCAAAGATATACTTATATGAAAGTATTATCTTTATTTGAATAATCGAAAATAAGTTTGATTATTGACACCTTATTCTTTAATAAAATAAAGAATATACCTCAGCAAATAATCGGAGTCATAGATCCTCAAATGAATATTCAAATAATATTCATTAAATAATATAAACTGAGTCATAAGCCTTCAAATGAATATTCAAATAATATTCAATAAATAATGTAAAAGAGTCATAAGCCTTCGAATGAATATTCAAATAATATTCAGATAAATAAATAAAAGGAGTCATACGCCTTCGAATAATATTCGAAATAATATTCAATAATAAAATAAAGTTAAAGTTATCGAATAAATCTTATTCGATTAATAGTTTGGAAAACTATAACCATATATATATATAAATATATATATATATATCCATATCCATATATACAAAATCTACTCGGGATCCTCGACTCCCGGTTTTAGAAAATATTTTCACCTTTGGGTCCCTATACTAAGGGTATATGCAAGTTACCGCTATCCTCTAGCATAGGTATTATCAACTGAACCAACAGATATATATATGGAAAGAATGCGAAACAGGCATGCATATATATATATACCATAGCAGCATGCTTCAATATATTGCATCATTTGCTAATTAACCAACATGCATCTATCGCAAGATAATGCAAATACATATATTCATCACAACAACAGTTATAACGGGTAGAAAACTTGCCTGAGCGACTTGGGGTGATAAAAGGCTCGGGATGAGTCTGGTAACCTATAAACAACAAGTAAGTTGGAATTAAACCAAAATCACTTGTAAATCTATACTTTAACTAACTTAGACTCTAACGCTTATTTTGCGCTCACTGATTCGCTTAAGTCACTCGGGTACCCCTCGGCTCCACCATTTTTAATAATTTAACCTTTACGAGTTTTAAAGCGATTTCTTCGCGAGTGTCTTACCAACTGCCTAACACACTTACCATAAATGTTTCATACATTAATTAACCCTTTTTGGTCTTTAACCTATGTTTCAAAGTAAGGCGAGGGGAAAAGTTTCGTTCGTGAAACGCCGTTACTTGAAACGGTCGTTTCTCCTAAACCGTGCATCGGAATCGAACGAACTACATATCAAAATGAAGCTCGTAACATGAGCTATCTAAACATGGCAGTGGTCATAATCTAGAAGGGGGTTCTCGGGTCCTAATGCTATGCACAAAAACAGTCCAAAGAAAATTGGACGTTACGACGACTATGTTTACGCGATTTCCAATATTTTAAACCATTCAAACCCATTCCAAATCAACCTCAAATCCAACATACAACCAACATCCATCCTTATCACATCATAACAACCCCAACCAATTCAATTTAATCATTCATACTTATGCCTAAGCTTAACTTTAATCATACTTAAGTTCTTTTAATCAAAACAACAACATTTACCAATCCAACAACATCCCAAAACTCACTAATCTCTACATACACAACCATCAAGCCTCTCATGAACTAAAATACTCATATTATGCTCTTAACATTCAATAACAAAGCTTGGTTAAGAGATTATACCTTCCTTGAAGCTTTTTAACACAACACAAGAGCTTTGAATGCCTAAAGAACCTTGATCCTTGCTTGTATAACCTTAATCTTTCATAAAAATTCAAGAAAACTAAAGTTATTTCTTGAAGGTTACTATTCACCATCTTCTTCCTTGATTTATAGAAAAAGATTGGCTTGGAATTAGAAGCTTAAACTTATAGGAAGTATGTAACTATCCATGGGGAAGCTTAGATAATTACCTTGCTAAATAGTAAGTGGTGGAGCTTGGATCTTCAAATTTTAAGAAAGAAGCCGAGAGTTAGCTTGGGAAGAAAGAGATTTTTGTGTTTTGTTTGATGAAAATGAAATGATTTGCTTGGTTGGTTGATTTTTTGCGTTGTTTTTGGTTAATGACTTAATTAACCTTGATTTTGTGTGGTTATAATTCAACCACACTTCCTTCCCTTCTATGTCATGCTTGTGTCATCCTCATGATGTCATCCTCCCCTCCTTGTCCTCTTCTCATTGGTTGGGTGACATCATCCTCTCTAATCCCTTTGATTAACTTCCTAATTGTTTGCCTAATGACTGCTGATCTGTTATACGGTTCGCTTAACTTTCGTTTTCGTTTATCGTTTGAGGGATCATACCCGGGATCTTATTACTTAGGTTCCCTTATCCTTTCTCAATACATTATATTTCTTTTTATGATCCTCTCTTATAATCCTTTAATTTAAATCCTTTTTATCCTGTTACCTTTTTCTCAATTCTTTCCGTATCTAGTGGATTTCCGGGAAAAATCAAAGTGTTCGGAATTTGATTCTGACGATCTTTACATACACTTATATACCACATAGAGTACTAATAATATCCCATAAGATCAATAACAGAACCCCTACATAGCGTGGCATGAAAAGTTTTCTCATTCAGCAAAAACACTATTCATAAGGGTTTCAAAAATTACCCAAAAATTGGGGTTATTACAGTCTCCCCTCCTTAAAAGGATTCCGTCCCGGAATCAGATGGAAATGAATAGGGATACTTTCTTAGTATTGCACTTTCTAACTCTCAAGTCAATTTTCCCACATTGTGGTTCTACCATCAAAATCTTACTAGTTTGATAACCCTTCTCCTAAGCACTCGTTCCTTCTTAATCTATACCCTTCCTGGTTGGTCCATATAGGTTACGTCTGGTTGCATGTCTATGCGCTCATATGCCCCTATTTGACTGGCATCCGAATTACACTTCCTTAACATTAATACGTGGAACACGTTATGAACTTGCTACAGGTTCGGGGGTAGGGCTAGCTCATATGCTAACTTCCCAACGTCTTAATATATCCAAGGGTCCAACAAATTGTAGACTTAGCTTTCCTTTCTTTCCGAATCTCATCAATCCTTTCCAAGGGTTTCCAAGGGGATACCTTTAACAACACTAGGTCCCCTACTTCCTATTCTTTGTCCTTTCGTGTCAAATCAACATACTTCTTATGTCCATCTTGGGTTACTACCAGCCGTCCTCTGATTAGATCTATCATATCCTTGGTCCTTTGGACTACTGCGGGTCCGAGCATCTTGCGCTCTACAACTTCATCCTAACATAAGGGAGATCGACATTATCTTCCCTCAAGGATCTCATAAGGCGACATCTCGATAATGACATATGATCTATTGTCGTAAGATAACTCAATCCGAATTAAGTGATCATTCCAAATTCTTTCAAGTCTATTACACAGACTCTCATCATAGCTTCCAATCATTAGAACTCTTGCTTCTCAATACCCATTCTTTTCCAGTTCGTAATCGCTACTACCTTCCGTTCCTAATATTATACGGGTTATACTTTTGCTCGCTAGCGTTCTATAACCTTTTAATAACCACGTCAACCTTAGTATCATGAATGTGTTCCCATTCCGCATACTACCACCACTTTATTACTCCTTTTTCAGTTATTTCTATTTTCCAAAGTTTGATTAATCATATAGAAGTAAAGGAATTTGTTGAGAGATCACTATGATCATGAACACTTGTTATATCGCATAGTTAGTACAGAAGGTGGCCAGCCTTTAGTACTTGACAAGCAATTAAACAATAGCTGGTATCCTACTCGGCTTCTATCACACAGATAGATAGTCATTCGGCAATACCTCCCCTTCTGGAAGGGTTGTTCTTCTCAGCTTACATGAAATGAAAAGAAGAGAAAAGAACGAACTGAAGAGAATTGTATATTCATAAAAAAAATTTTATTGCCATAAAATATCTGGCTTGGAATCTACCTCTGAACTATAGAGGGTTGTCATAGAAGAACAAAACATATATGTATTTATATCAACATCAAGTATTATAGCATCGCATTTCACGTGCCTAAATATTTTCGCTATCCCGTCCATCATTCTATGGACCCATGCTCTTCCTCGAGCTTATACATAATCACCTTTGAAACTCCTTCGACATCGAAAATCGAATCTGGGACCTCCTTCTATATATCACCGTTACTCGGATTCTATGCTTGCACTGCAACCTTCCTCGTATAGTAATACGACTCTCTATTGATAAGAAAGAATAAATATTCAATAGGTAGATACTCTACTTAATTAGTCTATCAATGATAACTTATACACTACCACGACCCGATTAGTGGTACTCAATCTCAACACCCATTCCAATATAACTCTCACGGTTGTAATCAGCTCATTACTCACAGAATCATTGCTGCCTTACTATGGTCCACCACTGACCTACTGTAGTCATTCATTTTCCATGAAGTCTTAATAGCTAACCATACGGAGTCCATACATCTCGTATCTAATTCTCTTAAGGAGTTAACATAACCACCAATCACAATTCATGAAGAACACTCCAAACTCTGACGTACTTTCATGACATGAAGCAGATAAAAGTGCAGAAGAGTTTCAATCAAAGCAACGATAGCAGGTTAATACCATTCTTAATCATATGCCTTAAATAGAAGACTTAACTCAAAGGTTCGTCTAGTCCTTTTTGAAACATGGTCCTGGCTTATCTCAAGATAGGACCTTCTAAGATAGATAGCCCGTTCATGGCGATTACACGAATTAAACCTTTACCAACTACTATTACGGTTGGGTATTGCACAGTCATCAGAAGGAATGTCAATCTTCCAAACCATAATTCAACCTTCACATTTTTAACCATCATCACTGTATTCTTTTGGCACACGCGCCTATAATTATCCACTTACCTTTAAAGTGTCGGCCACCTCTTTGGCCTTTCCTGATAGTAAAATTTCCTTACAGTCAATGTCATTTTAACCACCTCCAAATAAATTTTCTACCTTATTTCCGATCACTGCTTGAGTGAAGATGTTTTCCTTAAAATCAGATGGGAAAAAAATATCACCATTTTTTTCCATAAGTTATTGCCTCAGTCTTTAGAGGCTAATCACTGTCAAGACTGACTCTTAATCATACTTAGAACATTTTTTTTTATCTTAAGTCCTAATTACCCTGAACAATTTCGACCATTACTGGTTCGATCCATAATTTCTCGTGGTTTAACACGTGCCCCACTTGGCATCATTATAATTACGTCATTTTTCTTTTATCAACATTTTTATTCTTGAGAATTTTGAATATTACCTTTCTCCTTGTAAAACTTCTAAGGTTATCCTTCAATCGTTCCTCCTGTATTCCCTAGATACAGGGCATATCAAAATACCATTCACTATTACTAGAACCATTGTCTATATACTTCTGAAAAAATTCTCCACTGATCCTTAAAGGTTGTTGTTACCTTAACCCTTTCCAATTCATCCTGTCAAAACTCATACTGTCCCTATTAAGGGTGAAATGCCAACCTTTATGCATTCCCCTAGGATTCATTTTAAGTTACCGATGTTCTATCCTTAATTCCACCTTTAAAAGGTACCTGCATCCTTCCATGGATAAATCAAGTCATATATCCCTGATAAGGGTGTCTTATTCAATCATTCCCACCTTGATAGTATATGTCTAATTCCACCATAACATCTATATTCAAAAGGGGGTCAATCAATATGGCCTCCAAAAGATAGCAACGGTTATCCGCTTGTCTTTCCTAATTTGGTAACGATAACAAGGATGTTCTGGAAGATATTGGTCGTGTTCAACATGAACCTCTTCTTAATAATTCCTTATTTACTTTTGTTGTTTATTTCAACAGTCACCTCAATGTTGGGATATCTCTCATACCTGGCGCCTCCCTTTCTGGGTATCGATCCACCGGTCTTACATTTCACATTATTGAAGGTCACTTCCTTCATCCAACTTTCCTACTTTCTTACTTTCTTGTCTCCTTAGTCTATCCGCGTCTTATTATTTATCCTTCGAACTATCTAAAGGTTTTCCTCAAATCCTCCCAACTTACAGGGGATAAAATATATGAATCTCTTATGCCTTCACCCAGCAATTTTAACTCATGGTGAATCACCCTCATCCTGACGATTACATACTTTTCTATTTTTATTGCTACGAGTCTTTAGGGTTTCCTCATACCCAACTCCCTTATCATACCTCAACTCTATTGCCCTCGTATTCCTTTCCACTTCAGTTTCTTTTTATTTTCCTTTCTCTTATCGTTATTTCATGGACCAACACAACATAAACATTGATTTCAAACATCCCGTCATTCTGGATTCGTGTCCTCAGAACGAATCTTGACAACTTTTACAACTTAGATTCATAATTTATCATACTCGTCTGCCTTTGTTCTAGCTCCAAAGCTTTTACACTATCTTCTTATCTTTGGGAATTACTTTCCCGAAAACAATTGACTGAACTTAAATCAGTTTATTCTAACCTCTGGCTCCGTGCCTTTCTTGGTCTTTCACCAGCGGGTGGTCTCTCTCTTAGGAGGGTAAGTGACAAAATAGTCCTTTTGAGATTCGTCAATCATTTAGAATCTTAAATGATTCCTATATTTCCTTTAGCCAGGCTCTTGCCTCGATTGGGCCAGCTTGTTCCTTGGAACTCTGAGAGCTTAGCGACTTAGAGGTCCTGAAAGAATTTCACACCACATTGTTTCCTCAAGGTGGTGGTTGGGGATAATAGTCTAAGTTCTGTCTAGACAGGTCCATGAATTGCCGTATAGGAGTACCGTCTCGGGTCTCCTTTCCTTACTCGACTTTCTGTTTCCTTAGTATGAAATGTTTCATCCTACTCCCCATAATTGGGGTCATCTTTTAATTTAAAATCCTCATTTTCCACTCCATTATGTCATGGGTTCCTTCTATCTTGATGGCGACCTCCCTGACTATCACGTTCAGGGTTTGCTCTAAATCTTATTCCTCAAACTATGGCTCTCATCTAAGTTCTCATCCTTACGCTCTTGAACTTTCGGAACCCAAATTCTATAGGAATACCTCATTATTCCCTTATCATCTTTCTCGATATTAATCTTTTATCTAATTGTTGGCTCTCTGCCTTCATTCATAACTTTTTCTGGCGCAATATGATCTTTTCCAATAATTCGGGCTGTATTGCAATCTCAAACAGCTTTTCGGTACCGGCTCCGTTTACCTTCACTTCTATTTCCATTTTCTCAAAATCTCTTATAAACTCTCCAAAAGACATTATCATCCTGAGTCTCTCCTTTTTACTAAGGGCATCAGCCACCACATTGGCTTTCCCCGAATGATAAAGAATCTCCCAATCATAATTCTTGATTAGCTCTAACCGCCTCCTCTGGCGTATGTTGAGCTCTTTCTACGTAAAAAAGGTACTAGAGCTCCTATGGTTTGTGTAAATCTTGCACTTCTCTCCATACAAGTAGTGCCTCCAATCTTTAGGGTAAAACCATTGCCACGAGCCTAAGCTCATGGGCGGGGATATCAAATTTCATATTACCTTAATTGTCTTGACATGTACGCGATTACCTTACCGTGTTGCATAAGCACGCACCCTAAGCCCTTGTGCGAAGCATCACTACACTTCACAAAATCTCCTTTTCCATCCGGCAATGCCAGCATAAGGGCCATCACCAACCTCTGCTTCAGTTCTTGAAAGCTGTTCTCGCATTTCTCTGTCCATTCGAACTTCTCAGTCTTACGAGTAAGCCGCGTTAAAGGGGCTACTATCTTTACAACTTGAACGAACCTCCGGTAGTGACCGGCCAATCCTACCTCTGGTAGTCGACCAAACCATGGTCATCAATTCATCAGTGGTCCTTTATCCAATCCTGTCAGGATCCTCCATGGGATCCTCCTCAACAACTATCCCTTCTAGGACAACATCCTCAACCGCTAAATCCTCAATATCAACATCATCCGGTCCTGCATTAGGACACTCTATCGGATCCACAATCCGATCTCCAATTAGTAATAAAATATCATCGCGATGTTGCTCCTCAACCTCAGGGTTCGGAGTCCCGCTACCATATACGATAACGAACTACGCTCCTATCACGATATTTATAAGGGTTCCCATAAGGGTTTTAACTGTCAGTGCTACGTTAGGTAGCCCGACTATGAACTTGGCAAGAGTTCTTATTATCTTAGTTAACTTATTATCTTAACGTCCCATCATCTCTGAGGTTTATAACGCTTAGCTCTGATACCATTTCTGTAACACCCCCAGATCCGGGGTCGGGGATCCGGGTTGTCACGGTCTTTCTTTCCACAATATCACTTCACTTAATTAATAATAAATAACCTCATGTCGTGACCCCATACTAACACACACCACAACCCGTTATAGTCTCAGAGATGAAATTGAAATAAGTACAAGTCTTTGAATCCACCATTTAAAAGTTATTACAACCCAAAATGATTACTTGATAAATTTACAGTTAATTGCCATTATCTGCCACAAGTTATAATTATACATAATTTGATTCTCAAAAGTAGATGGTCTGAACTACAATGGATCTACCTCTGCAGCTATAGCAGCTACAACATCATCGGGAAGACGCGGGACGCTTCCCACGCACTTGCGCTGGGTCTGCTGGAGTCTGGCCATCTCTCCTAACTGTTGTTGTGTGATGAAGAAATAAAGCAAGAGTGAGCCTTACAGCTCGCAAGATAATACATAGTGATAACAATAATATAAGTATCTAAATGGATACTTACTAGAATCTTTATCGTGTGTAAGATAATTACTTACTAGATATAAGTAAAAACAAGGAATGAAGTTACCAATACTTCACTACACTTATATCATTTATAAAGCTACTTGAACTACCACCGTTCAAAGTATTATAAGTTTTTTAAAAAAAAACATCCCATAGATG
This sequence comes from Apium graveolens, assembly GCF_009905375.1. NCBI lineage: Eukaryota > Viridiplantae > Streptophyta > Magnoliopsida > Apiales > Apiaceae > Apium > Apium graveolens. The sequence continues at coordinate 158,787,127 of NC_133652.1, read as the reverse complement.
AGACCACAAGTTAAGACTTGAATAGATTCAATCTTTGAAATATTATTGAATGAAAAAAAATTACGAGATACTTTATTTAGTCCCGATATATATATATATCCACATATATATCTCTTTAAACATTTCCTGGAACCTCTGTTATGTAAAGTATGAACAAAGTTTGAAACATCCAATGAATTTTGGAAAGGAAAAGAATTTTGGCATAAACCAGATATCTTGCTGATCAGGCAAAGATACCAATAAGTAACCTTTTCTACTAGTAGATGGATGAATCCCCCACCGGTCATCACCCTGGCCACATAAGGACCTTGTGCTGGACCGCCACCCGGCCTCTTACGCGTTGATGGACTGCCACCCAGCCACTTACACTTTCATAGACCGTACCCCGGCCTTTCGCTTATGCCGACTCAATTAGATGGGCTTACTTCCCGAACATTGGGCAAGTAATCAATTCATTTACCAAAACTGCAACCTCGTTGCGAATATAAAATACACCACAGAGCCGGATTCCCCAGGTTTTGAGCGAGTATTTAAATCCCCTTAAAAAGGAAGATCTTAAATATAAAAATGAGTTTTGGGATCCGCTCTGACTTTAAAAAATCATTTTGAACACTCGAAAACACTTTATAGAGTGTTTGGAGTAAAGCTGATTTAATGAAGTAAATCAGTCCCCAGAATATTTAGAAAATGACTGAATATTATTATTTAAATAATATTCCCATAAAGAATAATCTTTATAAAAATAATTGAAGTAGAAGTATTAAAACTTATACTTGAAACGAGTATTAAATAACCAAAGATATACTTATATGAAAGTATTATCTTTATTTGAATAATCGAAAATAAGTTTGATTATTGACACCTTATTCTTTAATAAAATAAAGAATATACCTCAGCAAATAATCGGAGTCATAGATCCTCAAATGAATATTCAAATAATATTCATTAAATAATATAAACTGAGTCATAAGCCTTCAAATGAATATTCAAATAATATTCAATAAATAATGTAAAAGAGTCATAAGCCTTCGAATGAATATTCAAATAATATTCAGATAAATAAATAAAAGGAGTCATACGCCTTCGAATAATATTCGAAATAATATTCAATAATAAAATAAAGTTAAAGTTATCGAATAAATCTTATTCGATTAATAGTTTGGAAAACTATAACCATATATATATAAATATATATATATATATCCATATCCATATATACAAAATCTACTCGGGATCCTCGACTCCCGGTTTTAGAAAATATTTTCACCTTTGGGTCCCTATACTAAGGGTATATGCAAGTTACCGCTATCCTCTAGCATAGGTATTATCAACTGAACCAACAGATATATATATGGAAAGAATGCGAAACAGGCATGCATATATATATATACCATAGCAGCATGCTTCAATATATTGCATCATTTGCTAATTAACCAACATGCATCTATCGCAAGATAATGCAAATACATATATTCATCACAACAACAGTTATAACGGGTAGAAAAATTGCCTGAGCGACTTGGGGTGATAAAAGGCTCGGGACGAGTCTGGTAACCTATAAACAACAAGTAAGTTGGAATTAAACCAAAATCACTTGTAAATCTATACTTTAACTAACTTAGACTCTAACGCTTGTTTTGCGCTCACTGATTCGCTTAAGTCACTCGGGTACCCCTCGGCTCCACCATTTTTAATAATTTAACCTTTATGAGTTTTAAAGCGATTCCTTCGCGAGTGTCTTACCAACTGCCTAACACACTTACCATAAATGTTTCATACATTAATTAACCCTTTTTGGTCTTTAACCTATGTTTCAAAGTAAGGCGAGGGGAAAAGTTTCGTTCGCGAAACGCCGTTACTTGAAACGGTCGTTTCTCCTAAACCGTGCATCGGAATCGAACGAACTATATATCAAAACGAAGCTCGTAACATGAGCTATCTAAACATGGCAGTGGTCATAATCTAGCAGGGGGTTCTCGGGTCCTAATTCTATGCACAAAAACAGTCCAAAGAAAATCGGACGTTACGACGGCTATGTTTACGCGATTTCCAATATTTTAAACCATTCAAACCCATTCCAAATCAACCTCAAATCCAACATACAACCAACATCCATCCTTATCACATCATAACAACCCCAACCAATTCAATTTAATCATTCATACTTATGCCTAAGCTTAACTTTAATCATACTTAAGTTCTTTTAATCAAAACAACAACATTTACCAATCCAACAACATCCCAAAACTCATTAATCTCTACATACACAACCATCAAGCCTCTCATGAACTAAAATACTCATATTATGCTCTTAACATTCAATAACAAAGCTTGGTTAAGAGATTATACCTTCCTTGAAGCTTTTTAACACAACACAAGAGCTTTGAATGCCTAAAGAACCTTGATCCTTGCTTGTATAACCTTAATCTTTCATAAAAATTCAAGAAAACTAAAGTTATTTCTTGAAGGTTACTATTCACCATCTTCTTCCTTGATTTATAGAAAAAGATTGGCTTGGAATTAGAAGCTTAAACTTATAGGAAGTATGTAACTATCCATGGGGAAGCTTAGATAATTACCTTGCTAAATAGTAAGTGGTGGAGCTTGGATCTTCAAATTTTAAGAAAGAAGCCGAGAGTTAGCTTGGGAAGAAAGAGATTTTTGTGTTTTGTTTGATGAAAATGAAATGATTTGCTTGGTTGGTTGATTTTTTGTGTTGTTTTTGGTTAATGACTTAATTAACCTTGATTTTGTGTGGTTATAATTCAACCACACTTCCTTCCCTTCTATGTCATGCTTGTGTCATCCTCATGATGTCATCCTCCCCTCCTTGTCCTCTTCTCATTGGTTGGGTGACATCATCCTCTCTAATCCCTTTGATTATCTTCCTAATTGTTTGCCTAATGACCGCTGATCTGTTATACGGTTCGCTTAACTTTCTTTTTCGTTTATCGTTTGAGGGATCATACCCGGGATCTTATTACTTAGGTTCCCTTATCCTTTCTCAATACATTATATTTCTTTTTATGATCCTCTCTTATAATCCTTTAATTTAAATCCTTTTTATCCTGTTACCTTTTTCTCAATTCTTTCCGTATCTAGTGGATTTCCGGGAAAAATCAAAGTGTTCGGAATTGGATTCTGACGATCTTTACATACACTTATATACCACATAGAGTACTAATAATATCCCATAAGATCAATAACAGAACCCCTACATAGCGTGGCATGAAAAGTTTTCTCATTCAGCAAAAACACTATTCATAAGAGTTTCAAAAATTACCCAAAAATTGGGGTTATTACATGAAGTGAGATTGTGAAGAAGAGATTACATAGTCCAATAGATCTGCAGCTGCAAAGTCCATGAACTGTGGTGCATTGACTTCCTCTTTTGACTCACCAACCAGGAGTACACTTGTACACATCTTACTAGAGTCTAATTCCAAGTGTAATGTGCAGCAGGTGTCTGATATGTCGTAATATTCTCAAGTCTCGTCACTGGTGCTATATGTTAGATGATGCTTCCTGATAATAACCTAGCACACTATACAAAATTTTCAATGATAACATTCCCATCTTGCAAACAGCCATATCCCTCAGATAAACCTTTGCTGTTATCTCTAAAGATAACCAGGGGCCAGCTTTCTCAATCCACATTTGATAGTAGGGCTCTATCTCCGGTCATATGTCTTGATGATCCACTGTCAAGAATCCACACTACCGGTTACACCTGTTTAATGCCCTGCACTACAAATGGATTAGACCTTCTTCAGAACCCAAACTTGGTTGGGCCCGGCATACTTGTAGAACTGTCCTTTGTCAGGCAAAACAACATTTTTAATTTTAATTGCCTCAACTTTCTCAATGACTGAACATTTGACCTTGTAAACAGCCTTAACAAATTTCTGTTTAAGCTTAGGCACAAATGTCTCCTTTCTAGCCTTAGAAGGACTAGCAGTCTTAGACCTATCATGCTTTTTGTTATTCACATGCTGACGAGGAGTAGTCTTATCATTAGAAATATGCTTACCATTAAAATAAGCATACATCATATTAAAAGCACAAGACATACAATTAGAAACACCACATGCTTTATGAGAGTGATTAATAGTAGGCAATTTATGCATGGCAGACATGGCATTTTTGTTATCCAACTCATGTGTGTCTGAGTTAGTCTCAGTTGCTTTCACAACTTTGATTGGAACTTTCGACACACTTGACTTGGAAATAACCTTCTCATTAGCATGATCTTCAGCACGTATTTCTTCCTGAATAACAGAAGAGGTCGCATCAAATGGTTCAGCAATTGATACTTTATAGAGGGGTTCATCAACACCCTTAAGCACATGTGGTACTTCCCTCCCTTTAGCACAGACACGAGGAGGGGAGTTTATGCCTAATTCTCCAATAGCAACATTGTAATCATAACCTATTCTAGATGTTTGATTAACAGATTGCTTACTGTAGAACTCTTTAGCCTTCGAACAAGAATTGAAGTAGGCTCTAACCTTAGTCTCAAGACCGGTGATCTTGTCTTTGAGAATAGTTTCGAGTTTTCTATAACAGTCAACTCTATTCTCTAGAAAAGATACTTATTCTTTTAATTTGTCTTGATTAATGTGCACAAGTCTTAATTCATTGACCTCTTTCTCAAGGTCTGTGATCTGTAAACTTAACAGTTCATTATCACGACGTGCACAATCTAAGTTACGTCTTAGATGATAAACCATTTCAGCATCAGAAAGTTTTACCGCTATTCTTGACGATGAAGCTTTTCCATCAATAGCCATAAGAGCAAGATTTCCTTCATCTTCATCTTCACTGTTAGTATCATCCCAGCTTCTTCCCTTTGCCAGATAAGCCCTTTCAGAGTTCTTTCTTACTTGCTTTGGCTTCCTACATTCTGTGGCAAAGTGTCCCAACTCATTGCAGTTATAGCATCTGATGGTGCTCCGATCAACCATCCCTGTTTTGTATCCACCACTGCTGGTGTTAGAGGATGAAGATCCACCTTTCTGGAATTTGTTGTAGTTGGACTTGTACTTAAGCTTGGAATTCCTCTTGAATCTGACATGGGAGAATCTCTTGACAATTTGGGCCATTGACTCGTCTTCCAATTGCTCTAGCTCTTCCGAGGAATAAAAATCATCACTTGATTGATTTTTAGTAGGAGGATCATATTCTGCTACTAACATATTTTCCTCAGCCTTGGAACACTGTACCATTCTCTCTAATTGTTGAGATTGCTGTTGTTGTTGACCTTCAGCTACAAGTGCAGTAGATGTGCTGACCATTCTATCCTTCCCGTAGACTTCCTTCTGTTAAATCTTCTCCAACTCATAGGTGTTTAACACTCCATAGAGCCTGTCCAAAGAAATCTCACTCAGATCTCTAGCTTCTCTAATGGCAGTGATTCTATGTTCAAGATGAGTTGGCAGTGTTAAAAGGAACTTTTTGTTGACCTCCCTGATTGAATAATATTTCCCATTTATGTTCAGGTTGTTGATCAACGCATCGTACCTCTCAATCACTTCAGTAATTCCTTCTCCTGGATTTGATTTAAAATATTCATACTCAGAGGTTAGGATCTCCAACTTGTTCTCCCTAACTTCATCTGTGCCTTCATTAATCACCTCAATAGTTTCCCACATGTGTTTGGAATTTTTACAGTTTATCACATGTCTGTTCATCAAGGGATCAAGGGAATCAATTAATATTAATTGAAGGCTGGCATCCAAGGAGGCTTCTTCCTTCTCAGCGGGAGTAAAATCTTCAGGCTCTTTTGGATAGGTTCTAGCTATGGTAATCACAACATCATCTACTATCACCTCTGGTTCAATAACCATCGGAGTTTTTAGACCCTTCTTTAACAAGTTCAGATATTTGGGATTTGCAACTTGTAAAAATAATAGCATCTTCTTCTTCCACATGATATAATTTTCTTTATCAAATAGTGGAATTTTAACGGTTCCAACTTTTTGTGAAGTCATTATGAATTTTTGAATAAATAAAAATTCAAGGAGTTGAAAAATCACAAAAGTCTAGGATCTTGATTTGTTCGTTAATCAGAAGGCTCTGATACCAATTGTTAGGTCCCAATGTGTTTGTAGAAGGGGGGGTTGAATACAAACAGTACCGAATAATCGAATTAAATGCGGAATAAAAAATGTGAAACAAAATTCAAGTTAAATAAAAATATTATTAAACTTGAAAGGTGTTACAACAACTGTATCGATTACAAGGAATTAATCTTAAATTAATTATCACAAATCTAGAATAAATTCGACATGAACTTTTTCTATTTTTGTAATAAAAAGATTCAAATGCTAAACACAATTTGAGATTAAGTTCTAGGGATTTTGATCCGCTAGATTGTTACACAAGAACAAGATAAAGATTTCTAGTTGATTGGATTTAACTTTACAATCTAGAAATTGATCTTGAAGTTGCAGATGAGATGAAATATTTGTGTCTGCTTCTTTTTCTTTGTTCTCGAGTTCTGTGTTCTTGATTGGATGATTATAATTCTTTCTGCTGCTTCTATGTCTTTTTAATTCATTCAACAAAATTGAATTGAATTGGAATGACAATCCTATAGCTGGCAAGACTTTCGGTAGGACAATGGATTGAACTAGCAAGACAATCTGATTGAACTACAATGACTTTCGGTATGATAATCAGTTGAACAAGCAAGACTATCTCCTTCCCAGTAGAACTTTCGGTAGGACAATTGAAATGACTTGGCATGACAATCGGTATGACAATCCTGATTGTCATGCTAGTTCATTTTCAATTGTCTTGCTGATTTAAGACTGTTTTTAATACAATTTAAATTCTGAAAATCCTTAATATTAATTCTGAATTAATTAATCAATTAATTTAATTAATCAAATAAATTAATCTTTGCAGATATAATTTATTTTCTTAATTAAATTATATGACTTAATTAATTAATAGAGAATTAATACTAACCTTGAGCAGCAACCAATCTTCTGAATATCTTCTGAAAATCATTGAGAATTATGAATCAATTCCACCACTTCAACGTTGACACTCGATGTACTGTCTGGTTCATGAGTGACTAACTTCCGTGACGTTTCTTCATGTCTTGACTTTGATACTCTGATTTTCTTCAGATTAAATCCTTGTAATTAATGATACTCTGACGAGATCTCTGTCACTTGATTAAATCCACACTCTTGATTTATATCACTGAGGCATGATCAATTTCTTGAACTTCTTCCAGTGAATTAATTCCTCAAGTCGGTAGATGAACCTTGTTTCTGAATCCTTTGACAGATATTACTCTGTGAGATCTCTTTTGACGGTAGATCCACTATTTACTTATTAAATTCTTATTTGAGTTGAGTTGAATCCTCGAATATACAAATAGGCTATGACATATGACTTACACTTTTGCCTGATTATTTAGAGAAATATTCTGAGTGTAACATACACAGTTAACAGCCTCAGCCCAAAAGTATGTTGGGAGTTTTGACTCTTCAAGCATTGTTCTTGCAGCTTCAATTAGTGATCTATTCTTCCTTTCCACCACACCATTCTGTTGTGGAGTCCTTGGAGCTGAGAACTCATGCATGATCCCATTTTCTTCACAGAACAACCTCATGGTAGAATTCCTGAACTCAGTTCCATTGTCACTCCTGATATTCCTTACTTTGAAATCTGGATGATTGTTGACTTCCTTGATATGATTGATGATGATTTCACTAGCTTCATCCTTTGATCCAAGAAAGTAGGTCCATGAAAACTTTGAGAAATCATCTACAATCACTAGGCAATATCTTTTTCTTGAAATTGACAATACATTGACTGGTCCAAAAAGATCCATGTGTAGCAGTTGTAATGGTTCATCAATTGCTGATTCAAGCTTCTTACTGAATGATGCTCTCTTTTGCTTTCCATTCTGACAAGCATCACACAATCCATCCCTTGAGAATTCCACTAGAGACATTCCTCTAACTAAGTCCTTTTTGACTAGATCATTCATTGTTTTGAAATTCTAATGAGACAGCTTCTTGTGCCATAGCGAAATTTCATCTGGACTTGCTTTGCTGAGAAGACAAGTAATTGATTCTGCATCTGTAGAGTTGAAGTCAGCCAAGTACACATTTCCTTTTCTAACTCCAGTTAGAACCACTTTGTTGTCCTTCTTACTTGTGACAACACAGGCTTCAGAATTGAAGGAAACAGAATTCACTCTGTCACATAGTTGACTGATGCTCAATAGATTGTGTTTGAGACCATCAACTAATGCAACTTCATCAATGATGACATTTTCTTTTGAAATCAAGCCATATCCCATAGTGAACCCTTTGCTGTCATCTCCAAAGGTTATGCTAGGGCTAGCTCTCTCCTTGAACTCTATGAGCAGGGTGAAATCTCTTGTCATGTGCGTTGAACAACCACTGTCTAAGTACCATAGATTCCTTCTTTTTCCCTGCACACAACAAAATCAATCAAGTTGATTTTGGTACCCAAGTTTCCTTGGGTCCAGCCTTGTTAGTCTTTTTCCTAGACTTCATACCTCCTGCATCTTTTGACTTAGGTAACTTTGGGTCAACCTTGGTCTCAGATGTAGTTGGTTGAAGTGTAGGGTTAGTCACAGAATCATTTAGCACATTTGGTTCAATTTGATAAGGCATAGATTGTGCAAACATATTATTCCACATAGGCATGTTGTATGGCATTTGAGGCATACTGAATGCAGCAAAATAAGGATTATTAACATCAGGCATGTTTGCAAAATATTCATGACGATTCTGTTGAGACATAACAGGCATAGCATACAGAGGTGACATAGACATGTTAGGCATGGAAGGAGTTAAAGGCATGTGATCATTCTTAACTGACTTGTAATTAGCAGATAGATGATTAACACTTTTGCAATGCACACAACTTTTTCTAGGAGCATATTTATCAGGTGTGTAATTGTTGTGTTTGTTAATCCCTACCTTCCCATTTCTATTTGATTTTCTTTTAGTTTCCTTTTTATCCTCAACCATCTTAAGCCTATTTTTCAACTGATCTAAAGTCATGTGTCCTATATTCACCTTACTGGCATCTTTGGATGTGCTAGCTTCTTCTTTGACAAAGTTCTTGGAAGTTGAACCAAATTTTTATTGAGATTTTTTAAATTGTTCTTTTTAGAATCACTTGCCTGTTTTAATTGATGAGCCTTCAACGGATGCTCCTTTTCTTCCCTTAATGGATAACTTTCATCATCCGTTGATAATCCATCAATTAATTCTACTTCCTTTTTGTTTTTCTTCCAGGCATTCTCACAGAGTGATTCAATTCCCTGAACCTTGACAATCTGAGTACTAACATCCCTAGATATTTTCCAGGCCTTGATTACATCTTGTTCACGTTCTAATTGTTTAGAAAGGATTTCTACTTTCTTAACAGATTCTGCTAGTTCACTCTCAACAGTTAAGTATTTGATTTTAACCTTTTCAAGCTCAATTACCTTACCCTCTAACACAGCATTCCTATCACTTAAAAACAAATTATTCTCTTTGATTCTTATGTTTTCTTTAGCTAGTGATTTAAGGGAAACACGCAAATGATATAATTCATTGGACATATCATTTATGGCTTTATTGTATTCAATCTTAGAAAGCTGAGAGAGGTCAGTAGTAATTACCTGGTTGCTTGATGAACTAGTTTCATTTTCATCAGAATTAGCCATCAGGGCTAGGTTGACATATTCCATATCATCATCTTCATTGGCTCCATCTGCTGCCCAGTCATCTTGAGTCATAAAAGCTCTTTCCTTTTGTTTGAGCAAATCGAAATATTTCTTTTTATAATCCACCTGCTCAAATTTCTTCTTATCAGAGGTTGGCTTTCTACACTCATTTGCAAAGTGTCCACTTATGCCACAGTTATAACATTTGAACTTAGATTTGTCCACCATGTTCTTGTTTGACTTAGTGAATTTAGCATTTTTCTTGAATTTCATCTTTACAAACCTCCTGGACAGAAAAAAGCCAGATGTTCATCAATATCATCAGAGTCATCTTGACTGGAATTATCTTCAACCTCAGCTACTTGCTCCTTTCTCTTGCTTGATTCTGATTTGATTGTGCCAATTTTGAGACTTGGCATTGTCTTTTCTTCATTCCTGGCTTCAGTCTTCTCATTGTTAGCTACAAGTGCAACTGATCCACCTTTTCTCTTTCCCTTTTCCAACAGCTCATCTTGCTCCATCTCAAGTTCAAAGGTCTTCAAAATTCCATATAATCTTTCAAGTGTGAAGTCCTTATAATCTTGAGAATTCCTTAGTGAAACAGTCATAGGCTTCCATTCCTTTGGTAGAGACCTCAGAAATTTTAAGTTGGAGTCCTTGACTTGGTACACTCTGCCATACAACTTCAATCCATTCAACAGTTTCTAAAATCTATTGAAGGTATCATTCAGTGATTCTCCTTCTTCAAAGTGAAAGTATTCATACTGTTGAATGAGAAGTTGCATTTTATTTTCTCTAACTTGTTTCGTACCTTCACAGATAAGTTGCACATTATCCCAAATTTCCTTAGCAGTTTGGCTGTTAATGACATTATCAAACATATCTTGATCTAGACCATTAAACAGAATGTTCATGGCTTTCTTGTCCTTGTGAACCTCTTCAATATCTTCATCAGTCCATTCTGCTTTTGGCTTGGGAATAGACTATCCAATAACAACTGTGGCAGTTGCAGCTGTGGCCAACTTGTAAGGGATGTGAGGACCATTTTCAATGCAGTTGATGTAGTCTTCATCTTGAGAGAGAAGATGTAGATGCATCTTCACTTTCCAGTGATGATAATTATCTCTTTCCAGGATTGGAATCTTTACACCAATATCCTTCTTACTCATGATGTTAGTAGAATAGATCTTTAAACTCTTTGTAAGTTAAGAGTTTGCTCTGATACAAATTATTATTCCCAAGGAACTAACAATGAGATTTACAGAAGGGGGGTTGAATGTCTGTAAATCTCAAAACGTTTTCAAGTTTTGGGCAGTTTCAAAGGCTATGTGGTTTGATGAACAAGTGTGTGTGAATTGCTTTGAGCTAATGCAGACAGATATATATATTCAAACACAAATGTAAAGAACACAAAAGACTTAAAAACTTTTCTGGTGGATTTGTTGTTCCACCAAAGATGTGTTATTTCAGAAAATCTGTGATTCAAATAATTTGATCACAGCTGCGTCCTAGTACAAACTAGATGATTTTCTCTCAATGTTTTTCTAAACAGCTCTGGAAAATTCACACTCTAATTACTAGCTGCATCTTGGTTTATATATCACCAAGTTTACAAGTGAAGACAAAAGATATAAAATACAATTGAAAAGATTCTTCACATGTTTCTTATTCATTTCTCTATCCAATGCAATCTAGGATAATCTGTGAATCTTTGAATACTTCCTTGTTTGCACCAGAATGGAAATGCTGCATTTTCTTGATTCCTCCAAGAGGCTTCCACATTCCAATTGTCTCCGTCAACACATGTGCCTCTGTCAGCTTATGAATTGGCACTGTCAACTGCTATTGAACTTAGCATCCGTTGAAGCTTTCATCCGTTGATGGCTTTATCCGTTGATGTATTAGCATTTGAAGCTTTATCCATTGATGCACTCATCCGTTGATGGATGTTATCCGTTGATGCTTTAGAGACATCCGTTGAAGCTTTGTTTCTTATCCGTTGAAGGCCTTTAACTTATCAGTTGATACTACTTCACTTATACAAAATTACAAGGCATGAAATATTTATAGTTAGCCCTCCTATTTGCATATCCACTAGTAGTCAACATGACTTATAATTTCCCACAACATCTAAGAATTATAACATGAATCTTGAATCCTACCAAAACCTACTATACCATCGCACTCAACCTCTTGACATTCTATCTTTCTTTTTCCTTACCCCTAATCCTAACCCTCTATCCATTCCTGACAATCTAGGCTTGTTTCAGTGACTTATAAACTGTAGCTCTGATACCAAAACTGTGACGCCCTCCAAACCCGGGTCAGAAGTTTGGGGTTCATAACACACACCCAATATGTAAACCTGTACACAAAATTTTATACATATTGACCCTTTTTTACACAACCACGGATCACAACAGGTTTGAGTATGAAAACAAGCCACAACCTTAACTTTTATTACATCATACCAAATCCCAACTAGTTCAACTTACAACTGATAATGATATCGTTCTTACAATCTTGTATAACTCATTTACAAATATAAAGCTCCCGCAATTTCCTTTTCAACTGTTGAAAACATAAAAAGGGTTGCAAGAGTGAGCTAACTATCTCAGCAAGTCATAATAGCAATAACTGAGGTTAAACAATGATCAATTGAAATGATTATGAAGAATCAAGTTTCTTGATCAACAATTATTAGAATTGGATATTCACTTTTCATTTGAAAACCAAGGTTAGGCTGCTGATCAGTCATGCACTAACCCCGAACAAGGCTCCCAGCTTTGCTCTATTTACTGGATCCAAGGCACACATTGGCTTATCATGACCACGAATCCGGTCCACATTTATAAAATCGTCCAATTCTAAAACGATTCAATATGATAACCATTTTAATTCAATAAAAGCAGAATCATAATTAATATGGATAAAGCATTTATCTCAGAGCATAAACTATTTCTTAGGTATCACCAGGGTATATCAAGGTGTAAATATGAAGAACAGCTTCAAGCCTGATGAAGAATAAATATCGGATGAACAATGGTTCAATGATAAAGCAGGGTATAGATCTTTTATGACATAAGGTAGTATATGATATATCAGTTTTTGTATGTTCAAGGAATTCTGGTCCAGTATTTTATTTATGGTAGGTATGTATCTGTCGTGTCGTATCGTATTTGAATGGTTTAATATCTGGGAAATCAACCATTGGTGGTTACAAGAAATAAGGCTTACATCTCAAGTTCCACGATATGATCAGGTTTCAAGGTTGAATAGTTTAAAGCGTTTGCAATATAAGACAAGATTTATTTTGAATACTAGCAACATGTTATAGGAAAGTTAGAAAATATTTGCAATATATCTTGAAGAAGGTTCAAAAATACTTGTCTTATCATTGATGGTTTCCAACTTTACTTGCATTCATCTAATAGTTTTACTCATCAATCACTTTCCTTTTCCTTTTATGCCTTGCTTCTATTTATCAACCACTTGCCTTCTCTTTCTACGCTTCAGTTTTATTTACGGATCACTGACTTTCTTTTTCTATGCCTCGCATACTCTTCTAGACAAGTATCTATTAATACTCAATCTCAAATCATTCTAATCGTCACAGAGACGTCATAAGTGTTTATCTACCCTTCATTTTACCCAAATTCGATTTACGGATTGAAAATTATAGCAAAAACCGTCAAACAATAATCACATACGCATATAACACATCCATCAGATAGCACGTAGCACATATCACGCAAGATATTCGATCGAAATAATTTTTCAAAGAAGATTCAGGCTCAAATGATTTTCCAGGTATTTATTACGATTTTTTGAACATTTTTCGGAGTTAAAACAGGTCTCCGAATAATTTTATAATAAAATATTAGGGTTCGAACACCCGAATCTGACTTTAAGATGATTTAATAATAATTATCGAGCCTTGAAAATAAGTTAAAGCTCAAAACTATTTTTCAGAATTTTTTAATCAAATAGAAATAATTAAATCCAATTATTAAATCAATTATAATTAATTAATAATTAATTAATTAAATTAAATAATCTATTAATATTAAATTAATTAATCTATTAATAGTAAATTAATTGATCAATTAAAATAATTAAAAACTAATTAAAATTAATTAATAAAATAAATCAGATTTATTTTTAAGTAAATAAATAATTAAAAAGAATTTTTTGAATTTAAAATAATTAAATAAACTATTTTCTAATTTAAAAATAAAACAAATATCATTTTTTAAAAAAAACTAAACTGTAATCCAATTTTATACATTTTTAAACCCTAGGTACAATATATATAATAATAGGAAACTACCAGGGGCTAAATTGAAATTTTCCACCCTCAGTCATCGTTTCCGGCGACTCGCCGGCCAGACTCTATGGCTGTCGCCATAGAGCTTTTCCGGCGTCCAGGAAACGCCCAGAAACAAGTCAAAATCACGGGGTTTTGTCCTTCTAGCTTCCATAAATTCAATTACATGATTAATTCTGTCAAAATCACGGCCAAATGGCCCTGACTTCGTGTTGAAGAAAAAACGCCGCCACCGTGCATTTCCGGCGGCGTCGTTCCTGGGACCCTTCATCACAACTGAGCACATGAATTGCCTGGGTTTTGAACGATCTATCAACTGATAATACTCAATCGAGCCCATAAATTAGAGGTTTAAATATCCCAATTCTAATTAAGAACGTTCAAACATTCAAAACCCTAATTTTAATTTCTGAGAATCAAACACCCTTTTCTATATGTTATTGAACTCCAAATTCGATGTATAATATACCAAAATAACCAAAAAAGATTATATACACGATGGAACCATCAAATCATATCAAGAATATCAAGAATAAAAATTCATATATAAATCCTTAATTAATTCGAACTAAAATAAATAAATAAGAAGAAAACCTTGATTTCTGCACTTGAATAGATATGGATTCAGAAAATGTTTTTCAAGAGTTTTGATTTGATATATTGCACACTTGAATCGGAGTTCGATAACGCCTTCGTTTGTGCATTTGATTATGAAGAACGCGACGTTTTTAAGGTTTTTCTCTGTAAATTCTATATTTCTACTGATCGATTATGATTATACGAATAAATTGAAATAATAAAAGGGCTATATATATTTATGGAATATTGGTTCGTTTTGGATCGTTTTGGATCGATAAATTAGTTACTTAGCCGCTAAGTGACTGCAAAAATGATCCGATTTGATACTCATATTGGATAATTATCCAAACCGGGCTTCTTATAAAACACTTTATACGAAAATAACGTAATAGTATCATGTCTTTCGAGAATACGGGTTTTGTTGCTTTATCGAAATAATTATCGTATCGAAAATATTGTGCTGGGCCGCGCACGGGTCAAACCGTACTTCGGATCGAAAAATTCAAAACACGAAAAATGTCTGGAATTATCAGATTAGGTTAGGAAGGAGTTTTCCAAAGAGTTTTGGGTTGTAAAAACGATAAAACGACTGAAGTTGGATGATTCCCGGCTTTACAAAATAGTTTCATAATTATTTTAGAAAATAATTAATAAATTCATAAATCAATATAAAATCATATAACATTCCAAAAATTACCAGAAAAATACCTTAATTATCTATATTTTATTCTGGACATAATAAAATTAACATACTTATACTTTACCACATATAAACATCCACATAACAACACCAATCATCAGATAATTCACCGAAAATCACATAATAATCACATAATAATCATTTATCGATAAAAATAATTACACGCTATGTCCCGGATATTACAGTTTCTCCCACCTCCACTTCGAGTAGAGTATCAGTGCATTCCAGGGATGGAGCCAGAGATTCCACTAGCAGTACTACCCCATTTGCCTGTATATGCTCTAGAGCCAGAGGTATTTTAGATGGCCTCAGTTGAGGGAATGGATGAGCACGATGTGAGATTATAGTTGGGTTTACCACAGCAGGGCATGGCAGGGATACCTAGAGTTCCATCACAGGAGTCTATGGGACAAGTTGCAGAGCCACACATGGTACCGTATCATGAGTACAGTGTTGCGAGAGGGGATGTTGAGTATTGGAGATCTCAGTACAGGGAGATCATGGGATTGTTTGATCAGAGGGATAGAGGACCGTTAAACACACTTCAACCAAACTACTTGATGAGATAGAGACTTCAGAAGATAGTGTATAGTGCTACTCTTGAGTTAGATGCTTTGATGCATGATGGGCCGCATTCTTATGCAGAGTATCATAGAGCTACCCGTTTGGCACAGCCAGTCACTGAGATGCTTCGTGATCAGTTGAGACACATTCTGCCAGGATTTTGATGTTCGACAGTTGGAGACTAGTTGTTCTATTATATGTGACATATGTAGATAGATGCAGCATAGTATGGTATGTATAGGTGTGTATGTGTGTAGTATCTAGTTTTGACTTGTATCAGCAGTAGCCATGACAGATCTGACGTAGACTTTTTGTATAAAGCACTTACACCTGAGGCATGTGTCATATATATAAAATATACTTTTTCAACTCTTTCTTTTTATTTATTTATATTTCAGTCTTTACAACATTTATCTTTACTTTATTGTTTTATAGTTTTTCATATTTTCAATTCTGTTTAATTTAAAACAGTGTATCATCACTATCATTTCAAACTTGAAAATTTATTTCAACTGATTGTGTAGAATTTGAATCATTTAAATTTCTTCTTTTAATATTAGTCAAATTGTTTTCTTTCCATTATCTATTGTTTAAATTTCCTGTATTAATAACAGAAAAATTGTTTCTTTATCTACTATCAATTGTTAAAAAGAATTAATTGTTTTATTATCAGAAAAATGGCACTACAACGAAAGACTAGGACTGAAAACTCCAATAGCAATTCTGAGGGACGGAATAATGATACTATGAACCAAATGTTCCATCTGATGCAGTAACAGATGGTAATGATTCAGCAGCAACAAATTCAGCAACAGATGTTACAACATCCACCTCATCCTGAACCTCAGATACCACCAGTTATGCCTGTTGTTACCTTTAATCAGTTTCAATCAGTTAAGCCTCCAGAGTTTAAGGGTACAGAAGATCCTACTAAAGTGAGGGCTTGGTTGAAAGAAATGGAGAAAGCGTTTGTGCTCGTGAAAGTTGAAGAGGATCAGAAGACTGATTTTGCTAGTTATTTCCTAAAAGGAGAAGCGAATTATTGGTGGGAATATTGGAAAGCTTTAAAGGGAGAGGACATTGTGACTTGGGTTAGGTTTACTGAACTATTTCTGGAAAAGTATTTTCCTCGCTTAATGAAGAACCAGATGGAAATTAAGTTCTTGGAACTGAAGCAAGGAAATATGTCTGTGACAGAATACGAAGCCAAGTTTACTGTATTGGCTAGGTTTGTTCCGGAGCAGGTTGATACTGAAGAGAAACGAGCTAAGAGATTCCAACAGGGATTACAGCCATGGATTCGTGGCAGAGTAGCAGTTTTTGAATTGACGACTTATATTACCGTAGTTCAGAAAGCCATGATTATTGAAGGGAAAGTGTAATGTCCCAAAAGGAATAGGGACAAGGAAGTTTCCAGAACCGTTCCAACCGGAAGCCGGGATTTCAAGCCCGGAAAAATATGAATTTTGAAAGGATAGGGCTAGGCAATCAGAAAGTAGGTAATCGTTTCCAAGCTCTCAACCAGCAGGGAATAATCAGACCCCCTCTTCTGTACTGCAAAACATGTGGTCAGAAACATACAGGCATCTGTATTAAGACAAATGTGACATGCTTCAGATGCAAACAGAAAGGGCACTACTCCAACAAATGTCCAGCAAGAAGAACAGAGGTTACTTATTTCCAGTGTGGGAAGAAAGGACATGTTGCTAGGGATTGCAGAGGACCAGCTATGGCAGCTAGTGTTCCGAAAGTATTGGCATTACCTCCTCCACCACAGTATAACCCGCCTAGAGCGAGAACTTTTAATATGACGATGAAAAAAGCTGTGCAGAGTCCTAGTGTGATTGCAGGTACGCTATCTGTGAATTCAGTAGATGCAAAAGTATTAATTGATTTTGGAGCCACACGATCTTTTATTTCTAAAGAATCTATTGATAAGATAAGTTGTGAAATTCAAGGGTTGGGCGAGACGTTAATTATAAAATTAGAGAATGACGACCAAGTTCCTGTAAATCGAGTATGTCCTGAGTGCGATATCGATATAGCCGAACATCATTTCTCTGTGGACTTGATACCTTTCAAGTTAGGAGAGTTAGATGTTATTTTATGAATGGATTGGTTAGCTTGTCATAATGCTCAGATCAATTGTGCGAATAAGAAAGTGAAATTGCGAACTGAAGGAAATGCAATGGTAATATTTAAGGGCAAGAAACAGCAAAAGAAATTCTTGACAATGATCCTGACTAAGTGATTGCTACGACAGGGATGTGAAGTATATATAGCCTATGTATTGGATACTGAAAAAGAAAGTGCAAAGATAGAAGACATTCTAGTTGTGTGTGAATTTCCTGATGTCTTTCCAAATGAACTTCCAGGATTACCGCCGAACCGAGAAAATTGAGTTTACTATCGACTTAGCCCCAGGAACAGAATAGTTTCGAAAGCTTCGTATCGGATGGCACCAATTGAGATGAAGAAATTATCAACGCAATTATAAGATCTTCTGCACAGAGGAATTATAAGACCTAGTGTATCCCCATGGGGTGCACCGGTATTATTTGTGAAGAAGAAGGATGGCAGCATGCGACTATGTATCGATTATCATAAATTGAATAAGCTGACTATCAAGAATAAGTATCCTTTGCCGCGGATCGACGATTTGTTTTATCAGTTAAAAGGAGCCGCATTGTTTTCCAAGATAGACTTAAGATCAGGATACCATCAATTGAAGATCAACTGAAGATATTCTTAAGACTGCTTTTCGTACCATATATGAACATTATGAATTTCTCGTAATGGCATTTGGTCTAACTAACGCCCCAGCAGCGTTCATGGATTTGATGAATAGGGTATTCAAGAGATACTTGGATAAATTTGTGATTGTATTTATTGATGACATCTTGATTTATTCGAAGACTAAAGAAGAACATGCCGAGCATCTGAGGATTACATTGGAAATTCTGGTTAAGAGAAGTACAATTTCCAGGGCACATAATCAGTAGTGGAGGAATCCAAGTTGACCCGGCAAGGATTGAAGTTGTATTAAATTGGGAAAGACCAAAGACACCGACAGAAGTCAGAAGTTTCTTGGGATTGGAAGGTTATTAGAAGACTTGTTAAAGATTTTGAGAAAATAGCTATGCCACTAACCAAGTTGATTCGAAAGAGTGAAAGGTTTATATGGGACGATAATTGTGAGGAAAGTTTTCAAGAATTGAAGGATCGATTGGTGACCGCACAAGTACTTGTGCTACCAGATGAGCAAGGAGATTTTGTTATTTATAGTGACGCCTCATATCGAGGACTAGGATGCGTATTGATGTAGCATGGTAATGTAATCGCATATGCTTTTAGACAACTGAAACCTCATGAACAAAAATATCCTACGCATGACCTGGAACTAGAAGCAATCGTGTTCGCACTGAAACTTTGGAGACATTATCTTTACGGCGAGAAATGTGAAATTTACACGGATCATAAGAGTCTAAAGTATATCTTTACGCAGAAGGAACTTAATATGAGACATCGATGATGGCTAGAGTTGATCAAGGACTATGATGTTACAATCAGCTATCATCCAAGAAAAGAAAAATGTCGTGGATGATGCGTTAAGCCGGAAAGAAAGATTGAATATGTCAACTTCTTCAGAAGAATTGGTCAAGGAATTTGAGAAATTGGAAATTGAAGTTTGTATTCCAGAAGAATCTACCGAAATTAACTATACAATGACATTTCAGCCAGAACTGTTAGAAAAGATTAGAAGATTTCAAGAAAAAGTAATGAGTCAAGAGGACACTCATCAAGAATTTGGATACATAATGTGTCAGAATTGAAAGAAAAAATATTACAAGACGCTCACAACTCAAAATATTCCATACATCCCGGAAGCACAAAAATGTATCGAGATCTAAAAGAAAACTTTTGGTGGCCAAATATGAAGAAAGAGATAGCGGAATGGGTAAGTAGATGCTACACGTGCCAGCGAGTCAAAGTAGAATACCAACGTCCAAGCAGATTATTACAGCCACTGGATATTCGAGAATGGAAATGGGAACATTTAGCAATGGATTTTGTGGTAGGACTTCCAAAGACTAAAGCAAATCATGACGCAATTTGGGTGATAATCGACAGATTAACTAAGTTAGCACATTTTCTTCCCAACAATGAAAGATTTTCACTTGACAAATTAGTGCACTTATACCTTAAGGAGATTGTAATGCGACATAAAGTTCCTGTATCCATTATATCTGATCGAGATCCACATTTCAATTCAAGATTCTGGAGACAATTTCAAGAATGCCTTGGCACCAAACTAAATATGAGTACCGCTTATCATCCACAAACGGATGGACAAAGTGAAAGAACTATCCAAATAATTGAAGATATGTTACGTGTATGTGCGATTGATTTTGAAGGCAGCTGGGACGAGCATTTACTGTTAGTGGAATTTTCTTACAACAACAGCTATCACGCAAGCATTGGAAAGCCACCTTATGAAGCTTTATACAGAAGGAAATGTAGATCCCCTATGTATTGGGATGAAGTTGGTGAACGCAAAATTCTAAGTCCAGAATTGATTCAGCAAACCAAGGAAAAGGTAGAACCTATCTGAAAGCGACTTGAAGCTGCGCAAAATTGACAACGCAAATATGCAGATCAAGCCAGGAAAGATATGGATTATCAAGAAGGAGAGCATGTATTACTCAAAGTATTACCATGGAAAGGATTGACCAGATTTGGCAATAAGGTAAACTGAAATCACTATACGTTGGTCCATTTGAAATCCTGAAGAAAGTCAGGAAAGTTGCGTACGAGTTAGTTTTACCACCTCACATGCAGCATATCCATAATGTGTTTTACGTGTCGATGCTTAAGAGATATAATCCTAATTCTAGACGTGTAATCGAATATAAGCCGATAGAGATTCAACCTGATTTGTCTTATATAGAACAACCAATAAGAATTCTAGATCGGCAGGAAAGGGTATTGAGGAATAAGTCCGTACCTTTAGTACGAGTTTTGTGGAGAAATCCTATAGTTGAAGAGTCAACCTAGGAACTCGAAAGTGAAATGTTAGAAAAGTATCCCCGGTTATTTTCTTAGCGAGATTCTGAGGACAGAATCCTATTAAGGGGAAGGATGTAACGATTGGGAAATTATGTTTGTATTATATCGTAATTGTCACACCCCAACTTTAACAATATATATTATACAAATTAGTACAATAGTTAACAAAAGGAAATAAATACATCTGAATCCAAGATCTTACAGTTTAGAGTTTGGAACAGTCCAATACTATTAACTATTACAACCTGATTTTTAATATCGAGTCCTCACACAAAACGATCACTTATTCTACCTGAGCTTGAACATACGAATCGGCATCACAAGTCTTACACGCTGTCTGCTTAAATCTAACCATATCTTCTAGCTATAATATCAGGGTGAAAGCAAGTAGTGAGCCGAATGCTCAACAAGCGCAATAATATACATAAACAAGAATAAAAGAACAACAATGGAAATGAAAGATTCAACAATATAGTATCAAGAGATAAACATTCAGGGTGATGGAATCTTTTCTTGTAATAAAATAATTCAAAACCATTTCTTTATCAAAAACCATTTTATGATGCTACGGATTACAGCCGGTGATCATCCGCGAAGTAATCCCGAACCTTGCTGGGTTCTAGAACATTAAGAGGATCCCTAGGAAACCTTTAAGCCTACAAATTAAGAGCGGAAATGACTTGCGTCTCAGTCCAGATCCACTATTTAAAGAAAATATTTGTCCCCCTTTAGGACTGAAAATCCACTTTTAACTTTTTCATTTTAAAAATTTATTTGATGCCAAGTGACGGTTAAACTATTAAACAATGAACATCTTTATCAAGGGTTCTAGATCAACTTTAAAGCCATGATCAATTAGACTGATACCTTATCAAATGGAATTGCAAAGTTTCTATTCACAAGGAATCTGACAATGAGGTTTCACATGGTTGTTGGATAGTATAAAGGAACTCAGTCAAACTAGGTTCAAGGTAATGGTTCCAGATAAGACATAGGTATTAAAATATAAAAAAGGTGAGCATCAGTTCAAAGTATAACAGGGTATCATGTTTTAGGGGTAAGGATAGGGTTATCAAGCAATCATGAACAATCGTTAAGGAATAACATACTTTTAGGTATCAAGATAAGGTTACTGAGTATAACTTGCACAGGGTTCAACATCACGATTACTTTGGTATACTAGCATGGTATGACTCTTGATTTACTTGCATAGAAATCTTCAAGTTAAACTACTTGCAAAAAATACTTGAGGGTTCATGACACTTGCATATAATACGAAAGATAGATTTGGAACCAGTTGGATCATATATATCAAGGTGAATTAGAATACTCGCTCATATATAAGAACTGGGTTATCACACACTTGCAATGTAAAGAAAAAGGTAGGTTGAAACACTTGCCTTGAGAAAGGCTTGACTTGACTGGCAGGTGGGAGTAACTGGAGCTTCACTCAACTTTAATGGCAAGCTTACCCTCATCTCGAGAGCCTATACAAAATAATAATAACCTCAGTATAATATATACTCACTAACTCGACCTAATTATAAACCGAAATTACGCACATTGGCAATTAGGCCTATATACACATACACGCTTACAATTACCATATAAGCATAATAGTTCACATAGCCACATATGCTCACATAACACATTTAAGTACATAATAATATATCCACACACTATATTGCATCACTAAGCTTGGATGATCTCACTCCACTTGCTCACACCACTTAGTTATGCTAAACCAGCCAAAACTCTTAATATCAACCTCATAACTCGAAGTGCCTTTTCTAAACCATAAAGTTCTTATAAACCCTGACTTAACCCTTACACTCTAATGACCTCATACTATCTTACAACTATGATGGTCAACCTAGGCCTCACTCATAAGTGTCCTAAAACTAAAGGTTAAGTGATTGTGCTCATTGTAGTGATTTCAGGATGACACCATTGGGTTTTTTAGTACAATTGACACCCTTACACTTCAATTTTACCTCCAAAACTTTTACACTAGACTCTTCTGATCATAAGGAAACTCCTAAACTTGGTGTGGCTCAAGGGCCTAACCTGGGCCTACCTGGACCTAAGCTTAAAGTCCAATGTTCCCCTGTTTTCTGGACGGAAAAGTGTCCTGATTTGCACTAACTTATGACACATGATTCTAACTCAATTCCTATGAACTATGGCTGGAAAAACTCCTCCGTCACTTCCTCTAACTAGGGATAACCAAGGCCTAGTGAGGGCCTACCCATGACATGGTCAAAACTCCTCATTTCTAAGTTGTAACAAAACTGTCCCCTGCTCGACAGATTTAATGTTTTCACTCGTGCACCTAACCAGATAACTTACAAACCTCTAATCAACACCTGAAATCTAAAGAATATTCCTATTACCAACTTCTGGTGTCTTGGGCCTCAAAGTGCATTACCATGACAAGTTCAAATCTCACTCTAAACCTTATGGAACCAAACTAAAATTCTGCAAAATCTAATGTACCCCTTTTCACCATGTTTCCCACTTGACAAACCAAACCAAACATCAACCAAAACTCAAACCAAACCCCAACCAAGGTAACCTACTGAACTAATACTCCCACACACAACATTATCTTAGCGGAGATCATCCTTACCGAAGGTGCAATATAACAAAACAAGAGTTAACACAATATACTAATTACAAGTCATCTCAAATTCGAAAGTAACACTTAAATTCCTCAAATATATACGAATCAAAAACACATAACAAGGAGCACAAATCATATTTGATATCTTAACTCAACTGAAATTAGAGATTATTAAAAAAAATCAAACCAAATGATCAAGAACTTTCAAAAATAATGAGTTGAATCTATGCATGCATGCTTTCTAGTTCACAAGCCAAAAACAATATGGTTTCCAAAATAATTTCATCATAAAATCAACATGCAAGCCTATAATTAACTATAACTAAATGATCACTTAGCATGTAAAGGGTTTTATCAAATTTTTACTTTCAAAACCAAGCTATCATCACATAAACATTCAAGATCAACAAAGCAATAAAGAAACACCATTAAGAACCATTCATTCGGCTCCATTATGGTCATGGCCGAATGAAATAGAATGGAAATGACCATATAAGCAAGAGTTTCACTCTCATGACTTGGAATTCACCATTCCTTGTAGTTCGCTCAATAATACAACCTTAAATCCATGAGGATCAAGATTATATTTTGAGTTCTGGTTAAAAATATGACATGCAATATCAAAACATAAAATTTTCACCCTAAACTCTTAGGATTATATATGAACAAAATATAGGGAGTAAGATTACTTGAATAGAAGATAGATATTTGAGTGAAAAATAAAGAAAAGAATGGGGTGAGGGCTTCGTCTATGGGAAGGCAGAGAGGGAGGAAACCGAGAGGGAGGAGAGAGTGAGGTGAGGGTGTGGAGTGTGGAGTGAAGTGAAATTATTATGACCACTTGTACTTTATTTCTATGCTTTTGATTTGACTAAAAAAATGACTGGAATTGAGAATTGACAAGAGTAACCTTCAAGCAAACTTGTGCCATTTTGCATGCAAGGGTAGTGATGTAATTTGGCTAATAAAATTAGAGTTAGTGGGGTGAGAGTTTCCAAGTTTCCCCTCACTTGTGCTTGGGAGAAATTTGCATGCATGGGCAACTAAGTAATTTGCTAATCAAAAATCAACTAATTTATATAAAATAATTTCTATAGATATAAATGCACATCCATAAATCACAAAATATATGCCATAAAATAGCTTATGATTTTAGAAATTTAATGATATAAGATTTGAAAAATTATTGTTAAAAGATTTTTAAAATCGATTTTTCATATAAAATGAAGTACTTTTGATTATCATTTAAAAATACTAAATGATAAAATTTTCCTTTCAAAATTTTTTATATGAACTAATACATTAAACACTAAATTTATAGGCACTCAACATATAATTCATCCATATTTATAATTTATCATAATTTAAATCTCAATTATAAACACACAATTATAGGGTTTAGAAATACCGGTTGTAACAGTAATAAAGATAAATTATGTATTTGATTATGTCATTTATGTGTACTTAGCTATAAAACCCTAACTGCTACGTGCTATATGTATTATGTATTGTCCAGATATTTTCAGGGTATTTTTCGAATATTTTATTTCATATTTAAAGCCTTTGTATCAAAAGTTATACGACCCAAACTATATTTTAATAGCTAATAATTTATATAAAATAATTGATCTTATTTTCCCCAGAACGGCTTGTACCATCGCGTTATTCTGAACATCTAAATATTTTATAAATTTTCTCATTTCGCGAAAAATTATTTTTCCGGGCCCTATTGGGTGTTAGAAAGCCCATAAAAATCCTAAAATTAAGCCGGTTTTGATCTGTTTTTGTCAGATATTCTTTTCTGACAAATGTTTCTGGGAAATTATTTTTATTTTTATTTTTATTAATCCTAAAATTAGTTTTTATTTATTTTATAAATTGATTAATTAATTATTTAATTAATTGATTTATATTATAAATAATTCTGAAATATTCTCTAAAAATCAAAATTATTATTTTCTGAATTATTTATTATTTATTTATTAATTACTTAAAAATTATTAATTATTTTGATAATTAATCAAACTATTTTCAATTAATCATAATAAATTCATTTTAATTCCAAAAAAATTATGGAAAAATCATTTTTAATTCTGATTTTTCCCAAATAATTATTTAAAAATATTTTTAAGGTTCAATAATTAGGAATCATTATTTATATTGAATAATAAATTGATTTATTTGTATTTATTAAGTAATAATTGAACTATTTATTTGTTTTAAGCGAAACGAAAGCATTTCGACTCGAAAAAATGATCCGTTTTCATTAAAAATAGTTTTAAATCCTAATTTCTTTTAGAAGCGAGTCAAATTTAGATATTTATTTACTTATAAGCATTAGCACATATAAATTCGAGTCCAATAAATTCCGAAAAAATAGGAAACAAGTCAGATATTGCTTAATAAAGCGAATAGCGAGTCGATTTTGATTCTAAAAATTATCTTATACCTAGAATGACTATGTGAAACATGTGGTATGTGAATTATGTGGTTAATCCAGTCCTAATTGTTATAATCTAATATACGAATCAATAATACACGTACGGGTAGATGATAAGGGCTATCTGAAGTCGGTTTAAGACGCGATTGAAAAGCCAGATGACTAAATAAACATCTTTCTTTGTTAGAGACAAAGCCAACAAGGTGAGTCGAGCCGGTGATAGAGGGTGGTGAAGTACTTAAGATAGATCGCGTGAAAGGCAAGTTTTTTTCCCCTATTCTAATTTTAGAATAGTGAATATCTCAATTACACACTGATAATCCTTGTTCACAATTACTGACACACAATTATCATTAGTTAGTTTGTATTTTATTTCGATTCCTGATTTCTCCTAATCCGTTGAATCCTCTATTCATATTCCAATAATATATATATACATATATCCTGATATATTCTGATGTTGAGATACATCAAAGCATACCGATTATTTCGGTTGCTCCTCTGTGGACTATATGGTGACGTTTAGGATCAGGTATACACTTGATCCTAAGGACCGGAAACTAACCGGGTCCTTGTGTTGGGCCGCAGAGCCTGGGTACCCGAATGGATCTATACATTGAGGTATGGATATGCACTATATCCTGGCTGATCAGCAGGATATAGGTGCGAACTTGAGTCCAATTTAGCTTATTATTATTCTCCAATAATGGCTTTTTTCTTTGTTGCGAGGTTATATCTTTGCAGATGTAACCAAGTTACCGGTTCATTTAGTTGATTATAAAACTGTTGATATATTGGGGACTTGTTAAGAATCTTATGGCTCACCCCTTTTTGTTGTTATTCACCATATTATTTTCAGCTAAGAAGGAAAATGAAACCTATCAGGACTCGAGTAGTAAATATGCGAGTCAAGCCGCGGGGCCCTCTCATACCAAAAGTGTTGATCCCAATTCAGGAGGAAAACTTTGAGTATCCTGAGCAGGTATAGTGTAGATAGTAATGTATGTGTTTGTATAAAGATGAATTTAGTTTAAAACTTGTTAGACAATGGTTTTTAATAAAGAGAGTTTCGTGAGATTTTAAATTAGGTTTGTAATAAAGTTAGATTGTGGTTCTTGTTTTCATACTTTACCCTAAAAAGCACCTGGTTAGTATTAAAGGGGTTAGATATATATATATATATATATATATATATATCTGCATAATTATTATACAGGTTTGTTCAGGGTTCGTAAATAGCTAGTAACCCCCAGACCTCTACCCCGGGTTTGGAGGGCGTAACACAACTCTACCTACTTTTCTAAATAATTCCAACTTTTTCATTCTTTCGCCCATTCCTCAGCGATCTTAATCACGTTCAATCTTTCTTTTCTACTCAAGACATCTGCCACTATATTGGCTTTTCCTGGGTTGTAGCTAATGGAACATTCGAAATCTTTAATCATATTTAACCATAATTCATACTTTGAAGACTTAGCATATAATTACTTCTTTCCTAACCTCTGTAGGGAAATCCTTGGGTGTCCCACATGGTCTTTCTTAGTATTTGAATAGATGAGGATGTTATCAATAAATACAATTACCCTTATAAAAGTACTCATTATACACTCTGTTCATTAAATCCTTAAAGACGACTGATGCATTTGCTAATCAAAATAACATCACCATATACTCGCAATGTCCATATCTTGTTCTAAACACAGTCTTTCGTAAGATCTCATGCTTGATCTTTAACTAATGGTAGCCTGATCCTAAGTTAACCTTCAAGAAACAACACGCTCCTTTAAGTAGGTCACATAAGTAATCAATTCTAGATAGGGGTTACTTATTCCTAATTGTCAACTTATTAAACTTCCGATAATCGGTAGATAATCTCATACTTTCATCATTCTTCTCCACAAACAACACTGGTGCACCCCACGGGGATATATATGGTCCGATCACCCCCATATCCAATAACTCATACATTTGTCTAACTAATTCATTCATTCCTAATGGGCCATACAATATGGAGCCTTTGACACTGGTTTGGCTCCGGGTACTACCCGATGAGAAATTCTATCTCATGATCTGGCGTAATCCTGGTAATTTATATCAAAAGACTTCTGGAAATTCATTTACTACCTGAATTTCTTCCATCTTGAGTGCTTCCTTCTTAATATCCATTATATGTGCCAGATATGCCTTACATCCTTGTTTTAATAACTTCTTTGCTTGCATAATTGAAAGAAACTTCTTATCTTACTTTTTCCCTTGGAAGTCATCATAATATTATCTTTCATAATATTACAGTTCTTATTATTCTTGCAATCGATCTTTGCCTTATGATAGAAAAATTAATTCATCTTTAAGATTACATCCAATTTTCCTCACTCGAAAGGTATTCAGTCGGTCATAAAAGAATGTCCTAAGATTCCTATGAGGCATTTAGGACAAAACTGATTTACTGGGACTCCATCTTGGTTAGCCGCTTCTATGGTCCAAGTTTCAGCTAATCTTTCAACATTAAATCCTTTTTATTCACACAATCCTTAAATATAAAAGACTGAGATGCTCCTAAATTAAACAAAACTTTACCACAACTATAAAAAGTGATTCCTGGGTTCTCTGAGTTGCACTCTGACGCGTAATGGCCTTTCTGACCGCATCTAAAACACTGGTCATTCCCTTTGCACTGACCACTGTGACTCTTACCACACAACGTACAATCCACCACCATCTTGACTAAAACCTCTGAAACCTCTTTGCTATTTCTATTTCTTTCAAATCACTTCTGAAACCTCTGACTGGATTCTTCTTGATCTTGTTTTCCTTCCATAACATCAAATTTCCACTTCTCCCTTTCTTTTTCCCTGGAGGTCGATTTCCGTTCACTTTCTGATTACCATGGCTGCCTAAACTACTGAGGTGTAGGTCTTTAGTTATAAAATTACAACCCCACTCCAGATTTCTGGTTTCAATCCCTGTTGAAACCTCTTTGCTTTCTGAGCTTTAGAGTTTACATAGTCTGGCACAAATCTAGCTAATTCCATAAACTTAGCCTCATACTCCGCTACACTTCTTTCACCTTGCTTCAATTCTAAGAACTCAATCTCTATTAGATTTCGCAGACAGTCAGGGAAATATTTTTCTAAAAACAACTCAGTAAACCTAGCCCATGGGATAGGACCCTCTCATTCCAATTCCCTGGTCGACTCCCACCAGTAATTCGCTTCATTTTTCAAAATAGCTTGCATAATCGGTCTTACGATTATCGCTTACTTGGATAAGGTTGAAAGCTTTCTCCATTTCTTTTAACCATGATCCATTAGCAACTGGATCAGGCTCACCCTTAAACTCAGGAGGTTTAACATTCTGAAAAGATTTAAAATTAACAGTCTGGTTCACCATTTGATATTGTTGCAACAGAAGTTGTTGTTGTAGAATCCGTTGGATTAACTGATATTGTTGTTGTTGTTGTTGCTGCTGGCACAACAAATCTAGAATTTTGTTTATAGCTGGACCCTCAGCAAAACTATTGTTATTTCGTTTAGAATGGGTAGCTTTCTTGGGTGGCATTTACCTGGAATATAGTAGTGGATTTATTCAAAAATATAACAAGAATGTATAACATACAATATCATTGTTTAAACGGTGCACCTGTATCAGAAAAAGGCTGCCCAATCAAAATACCCATATCTTTATTATCATGGTCCATTTATAAAAATATATCTAGATTAACAATAATAACAACAATAGCAACAATGACAGTAGCAGAATCAACAACAGTGCATGAAAACTGGAATATAAAGATACTAGACATCATAGTATAGCTTCTCAATACAACAACTAAACTAATCCGATACATAACAAAATTGAGCTGGCTATAACCGCCACAAGTTACATAGGGCAAACTAGTAAGCTGAGTCAAACTTAAGGAATTTTGGACCCTACTGGGAACTCTAGACCGATTTTCAACCAACCATCCCTCTAAAGGCAATTTCCTACCACCTGCAAGTGATTCACTAACCACTGAATAACTTTTCTAAGGCTGCGACTTTCGTCATTGGATCCTAAATCCTCTCTGTTGCCTTTATTCTTCAATAGCAACCAGATAGAGAGCCTTTATTCCTTCTCACAATCAATTTTTGTTTGCTTCCAATAACTAGGACTGTCTAACTGCAGAGGATGTTTGCTTCCAATATGATTGAAAGCATCCATACAAGTACATAAGATGGTCAGTCTTAGTATCATATAGTTTACAACACATAATTCGGTGGCGTCATACCCGACCTTTTGTCACACAGACAAATAGTCAAACCATATACATTGTTTATCCCAATCGACTGATAGAATCCAAGGAAAGAAATAATGATTAAATACAAAATTTATAGGTAGGGAGGAGAATCTGGGTTATGATGAAATCAACATAACCTGGGGTTTTCTTACTTTAATTTTTTGACCTACTTGCGGGAAACAAGCAACTTATTAGGCGATAGGCAATCATTCTGGAAAACAAAATGTGTCTCAAGAAATGCGTATAAAGGTTCAAGATATAAAAGACAGTACTGATCCACATACACTACAAGACTTGGCTGTCATAACAGCCGCCGACTACTATTATTACATACTATCTGAACTCACCGAGGTCGCACACTCGGTCCAGTAACATCACTAGACATGAAATGAATAACATGTGGGGGTGACACTAGTGCCTCCTCAGCCACAACATCAAGGGTCCGCTCTGAATCTGAACTCTCATGGTCAAACTCGTTCTCTCGAGAGGGAGAACTAGAAATCTCTATCGGACATTACCAATAATACATATATACGAGGGAGATACACTAAAAGTTAGGGCAGTTCCATCAAAACATCCATAGATGCCAGGGTCACGTCTTTGAAACCCTCGACTACACTCTTAGACTCGCTCCTCTATATGAGTTGCTGACTCACACAATGGAATACAATTTTCTACTCCCTTTCGACTCTATTCCTAACCTAAATCAGGGACTTAAACATGTACCTCTGATACCAACCTATGATGGCCTCAACCCCGGGGTCAGGAGTTGATGTCACGAATAACAACAAACCATAAATATAACACAACCAAACTCATTATTAATATATAAACACGACCCCCTTCTTTCCAAAATCTTTTACAGATTTAAGTATGACTTAGGCTACATCACTATTACACCCAAAATTATTTAACAAGTCTGACACAACTGACTTATTACAACAACTCAATAGACCACATCTGTTATGACACAACTACCTATGAGGAGCCAAGTACGGGAGGATCTGGAACTCTACCCTGACTATGACGGAAGAGTCTCCTAGGCATCTGCAATATATATACAAAACATTTTGCAAGGGTGAGCAATCACTTGCTCAGCAGTACCAATATATGAATAACCAAGTTAAACTGTTTAGGATCGATTATTATAGGAACAGAAATCATAACTCATTCATGTATAAAATCATGAAAAATAGGAAAAACTGGATATTCACAAAATTAGCATTCTACTTTAAAATATAACATAAATCACATGTTATTTATATACCAGAGTTCAATTTTAGCATGCTATTTCCATTTTTAAATCATCTATCTCATGACAGGAATCACCAAATTATCCGTGTCGCCACAAAACACCCTGTCACTCGTGTTGCCACGGGTATCATAATACCAAGTCATCCGTGTTGCCACGAAAATCTCCCTGCCATCCGTTTTGCCATGTGTATCAAAAAATAAAGTCATTTGTGTTGCCACGACAATCTCCCTGTCATCCATGTTGCACGGGTATCACAATACCAAGTCATCTTTGTTGCCACGGGAATCACCCTGTCATTTGTGTTTCCACGGGTATTACAATACCAAGTCATCCGTGTTGCCACGGGAATATCCCTGCCATCCGTGTTGCCATGGGTATCACAATATCTATCTCATTTTAAACTGTTTCATCACAGTATGCTTTAAAATCTTTTCAATTTTATTCACAATTTAGATGTAGGCATTTTTAGAAGTTACTTTTCCCCAAAACATAATTTAATAAAATTCATTTTCAAATACGGGGGATGCGTAACTTAAAACGTTCAGTTCCAACACGAAATTTAAATCAATAGTTATTCATATAATGCTAAACCATAAAAGATTTGGTCAGGGGTACTTGCCTTGCAGAGCTTTACAACTATTACTGGCTGATTTTGACCAACTTGGATGCTCGAGCTTTATTGTCTAACTATTAGACTATTCTGGATCCAACTTCAACACTCGGGTCCTTCGATTGGAACCTTGCTGAGCTTGTCGACTAAACACTAGGCTATCTTTAGTCCGAAGTCAACTCTCGGGTCTTCCGACTAAAACCGGAAATGGGGGAAAAAGAAAGGAACAGTCGCGAATCAGAGCAGGGGAGGAAGATATAGAAAGAGATGAAGCCAAGAGAGAGAGCCGGGAGATGGGAGAGATAGAGAGATTGGCGAAAGAATAGAGAGATACAAGGGTGGGGGAAACTATGGATTTTATTTTATGGAAATATTCCGAACTTAAGAAAATATGAATTTCATGATTTTCGGAACATTCTGGAATTTAATACTGAATTTACACTTAAAAATAATCAGAAAATCATTTTGGGATAAATAATTGATGTAATATTATTTTCTAAATTTTATAAATTCCTATATATTTTTATTGAAATTATAAAGCCATAAAAATAGTTTTAGAGATAATTACAATATTTATAAAAAAAATCCTCAATAAAATCACTTTTAAAAGTAAAACCAAAACACAACGGCTCAGCAATTAATTATACAAATAATCCTCGTTATTAGGAGCAATTGATGATATCAAACAGAAACTATCAGAAGCATCGAAGGATGATGATTACATTGACGGATGATAACTACATCGACGGATGATGACTACAAGCATCGACCGATGATAAATGCATCGATCAATGATGATGACATCGACGGATGTTGATAATCAACGGATAATGATATCAACGGATGATGATGTCAATGGATAATGAAATCAGTATTTGTCACATCAGTTGATCTTTAAGAAGGAAAAGGAAACAGGAACTTAAGGTGGTGAAGGATCTTATCTCAGAAGCAATTGTATAGGTTTCCTTGTTGTTAATAGAATAAGATTCCTTATACATTGATAGCTATGCTCTATATAAAGCACATAGTAGGTTCATGCTATAAGCATTGCGACATTGTTATATCTTTCGCATAACCTAGCAGCTCTCAAGGATATTTGTTCATCCTTTCGAGAGAGTACAATTGTAATAAGTTTTTATCAGTTAATATAAAAATCGTTGATTCGGTTAAAGTTTTTTCTAATTGATTGTATTAACTGTATTCACCCCCCTCTTCAGTTGATTAAGGGCCTAACAATTGGTATCAGAGCTTGCTGTTAATGTACAAACATTTAAAGATCTGAAAATCAATCAACCATGTCAGACAAAGAAGAAGAAGAAACACAGAATCTGAATCCGAAGCCACCACCCCTAGTCACATCACAGATAAGCAGCAACATGAGTAGGTATGAAGTAATCAAGGTGTCTATCCTGAAGATACATGAATATCTAATCTAGAAAGTCAGGGTGGGCATGTATTTGGAAGCCACATATCCTGAATATCAGATAGGATCTATGATGGTCCTCACAGACCAATGAAGGTAGATATTTTTTTTTGCAGGATAACCAGAAAAGATGGTAGACAAAGATAGGAAGGACTACTCTCCTGAAGATATCTCATCTATCATGAAGGATGCTAAGGTCAGACATATCCTGCACAGCAGTCTTGATAGTGTTATGTCCAATAGAGTCATTGGATGTAAGATAACAAAAGAGATATGGGATGCTTTAGAAGTAAAGTGTCAAGGTACAACTGCTATCAAGAAAAACAGGAGGACAGTACTTACTCAAGAATATGAGCACTTTGACTCAAGGGACAACGAGTCCTTAACTGAGATCTATGACAGATTTCAGAAGTTGTTGAATGACTTATCCCTTTTCAATAAAGAATATGATTTGGAGGACTCAAACTTGAAGTTCCTACTTGCTCTCCCTGAAAAGTGGGACTATAAAGTCATATCAATAAGGGATAACGATTAACTTGACATCACACCTCTAGATGAGATCTATGGAGTTCTGAAAACTCATGAACTAGAGATGTAGCAAAAAAGCAAGAGGAAAAGATCAAAAGCTAGACTAGTTGCACTCAAGGTTGAAGAGAAGCCAAAGGAGAAAGCCAGGAGAAAAAGTTATTCTAGAGGGAAAGCCATGATTGAAAAGTCAGATACTGAATCATCAAACTCTGATGATGACTCAAATACTGATATTGTATCAGATACTAACATTGATCATAACAAAAATGAAGCTAGGGTCTCCACAAGTTTTGATAATTCAAAAGTTTGTCTACTAAGTAGAGCATATGTGGAAGACAGCTGGAACTGGAATAAAAGACTTTCGCACCTCAACTTCAACAATATCAATGAACTTGTGAGGAAAGATCTTGTAAAAGGATTGCCCAGTGGAGCTTTTACTCTTGATGGCTTATGTGACTCATGCCAGAAAGCCAACCAAAGGAAAACTTCTTTCAAGAGTAAAACTGAATCCTCAATTCTTGAACCATATCATCTACTTCATGTTGATCTCTTTGGTCCAGTGAATGTTATGTCAATTGCCAAGAAGAAGTATGCACTCGTAATTGTTGATGAATATACAAGATACACATGGGTGCATTTTCTGTAAACCAAGGATGAATCTCCATCCATTCTTCTTGATCATGTGAGGGAGCTGGAAAAAGGATCATCATACAAAGTGAAGATCATCAGAAGTGATAATGAAACTGAATTCAAGAATAGCTCTATGGAAGAGTTCTGAAAACTCAAGGGAATAAAACAAGAGTTTTCAGCTACTAGAACTGCACAACAAAATGGAGTTGTTGAAAGAAAGAATAGAACTATGATAGAAGCTACAAGAACCATGCTAGAGGAAGCAAGATTGCCTACCTACTTCTGGGCTGAGGCTGTGCTAACTGCTTGCTTTACATAAAATGCAACATTGATGAACAAGCTTGGAAACACACTATTTGAGATGGTGAAAGGAAAGAAGCCAGATTTGAAGTTCTTTCATTTTTTTGGTTGTAAGTGTTTTGTTCTCAAAACTCATCCGGAGCAGTTGACCAAGTTTGATCTGAAAGCTGATGAAGGAATATTTTTGGGTGATTCGTTGACCACAAAAGCCTTCAGAGTTAATAATTTAAGAACAAGGACATTCATGGAATCTATACATGTATCTTTTGATGATAAGAAGATAACAGGTCTA